>NC_090437.1:1322956864-1323311864 GCF_031143425.1 Pleurodeles waltl | reverse complement strand
TTAATGTAACAATAAATTGTTGGAGGTAGATGTCACAATACAACCACTAACATTGTATCTTTCACATCAACAGGTCAAGCTGCCACTGGGCATACAGAGGCCACAGAAGAGACTGTCACTACCCCCCTTGATGAAGCCCTCCGTGAGGAAGGCACTCATGGATGTATGGACATAGAGGACAGTTCTGGCCCATCTGGATAAACTATGGCCACATCAACATCTCCCAGCCCAGTTGCCTCAACAGCACAGGCAACCATTCACCCCCCAACCTGTGGACTGAGCACAGTGTCTACCACCTTGTGCCCCCCAGTCCTGTAATCTGAGTTGCAATGGGAGGAGTACTCTGGACTTTGAACTCCCAATGCTGTGGCATCTACTCTACATCAACCATTTCATTCACCATGAATGACACCTTCACTTTATTTATGTTTTCTTCTTTTCTGTCCAAATTGTATTTACTGCATGAGTATTATAATAAATTCACCCATCACAAACTCATTGTCTGCTTGCTTAATTTCAACATTTTGCTATGTAGAGAGGCAAGACCATGTGAACCATATGATAAAGACATAACTTACTTGTGCAAGGAGGGATATGTTACGGGTACACAGTGTCCTGCTGAGGATCACAACCATTACACACAAACACATACTCACAAGTGGCTGGTCACACCAAGCACTTTATTCCAGTATACAGCACAATAGGCTGCCCATATGTCTGGAACCTTTTTGACACAAGACTGTGTGACTCGACTGAGTCAAAGGCCAATGTGTACTTCTGGCCTTCTATCCAACCACTGTGCAAGCTACCTTGACACAGATCTCATACACCCCAAACCTGTGACCTATAATACCTGGAACAATCCATGTCCACTTTGTATGTCAGAACAGCATTGGATAACTGCCACAATCACAACTCTGAAATGCCTACATGAGGATGTCATGGTGAAGGTACCTGTACATAGCCTGTACAAAGCAAAAAAAAGTAATATAGGCTTGAAAACATACATGTTACAAAAATCATATACCAAGTAACTGGAAATGTAATTACATTGCAAGGAAACTGACACAAACAAAGCAACATCATCAAGGGAGGGATATGTCAAAGAGTAATTCTTCAAGCAGCCTTTGACTGAATATTGCAGAGTATCAGCTTACTAGTTGTTGCTAAAACACTCAACTCCACACATTCTCACAACTACAGTTAATTGTACAGTCAGTCATTACATCACATAACATACTTAAACTCATGAAAAGTAGCTGTTGATGAGATCTTCCTGCAAGTCAGCTCCTTCCTCTTCACTGCTGTCTTTTTCACTTGGCATTTCAGGATTCTCACCCGGTGGCACTGCAGGCTCCCCCTCCTCTGGGATGCATGGGATATTTCCCTACAGGGTGATGTTGTGAAGCATGCAGCATGCCACATTTATCTGACACACCTTTCAAGGTGAGTAGAGGAGGGCTCCACCAGTCCTGTCCAGCCCAAAAGCCTGCTCCACTATCCACCATGTTCTTCTAATGGCCTCATTGAACCAGACTTCCCTTTGCGTAGTTGGATTTCTTAGTGGCGTCAACAACCAAGGACGGTTGGACATGTGGAGTCTCCTGTTTAGGAATGGGAGATATGTGTAACAATGAGTCACTCACATCATGATTGTAGCGCCTGACATTGCACTCACAGAAACAGGACAGATTTGACTTACCAACCAGGCAGGTCCTCTCTGGGCACAGTTTTTACATCAGCTGGGGTATGGTGCTGTTCTGCATAGTCAAGGAATCATGGGCTGAATCCGGATAACGGGCACACACATGTGAAATGTAGAGATCTGCCAAACATACAACTTGCATGTGGATGGAATGGAAGTCATTTCTGTTGTGATAAACTTGTACATTGTCCTGCAGTGGGACCAAACCAATATGTGTGTCATCAATTGCCCCAACCACATGTGGAATGCATGCAAAACCATAGATGTTAGCCTTCCAATGGGCTAAATCCTCATATTGGGGAAACCAGATATAGCAGTTTCAACAGTGCTGCGAGGACATACTACAAATACCAGAATGAACATAGGTTGGGACATCTCAAGAGATAGGGCCACTGCATATTGGAAGGTCTCTGTGGCTAGGAAGTGTAATACTGACATTGTACTATGGATGGTGTGCTGGTTGGATAACTAATAGCTGGCATCAGATCTGGCTTCAACTGACGACATAAGTCCACTATTGTTTGCCTATCTAGCTGGTAATATGTTATTATGTGCCTTTGCTCCATGGGCTGAAAGTCTGGCAGTATCCTGTAGACAGGAGATTGTTGCATCATCCCTCTACCTTGTCACCGATGTATGACAAGAAATGATTTCTAACATTAGTCAGTGTGTTCACAGCAACATACATGATGCATGTCAATACGATGCAACAAGGCATTTCTGACTGGCTATACATGGCACCCAGTACACATCCCAGCTGAAAATAACACAAGGGTCACATGTGCCCCCATGGTTTTCAACACATGTGTCTACAACATGGATATGGACCAAACTCAAACATGTGCAGCACAATTTCCCCTCAAAATGTGACTATATATGCCGACTGTCAAAACGACCATTGGCAGTGGTGGATTGTGCCCCACTGTTGAAGGGCATCTGTGCCCTACAATATACTACAATGGTGTTTGAGTAGTAGGACCTACATGACCAAGACAGGCTAAGGATGTTTGTGAGGTGAACCATCCTTTCTTGCAGGTGTGATGCAGTTTCAAAAGCCCAACACAGAATTTTAGGTCACCAAAGTGGGGGCTACCTGGCCTACTTCCCTGGACATTAGGAACTGCTCTCTACAGCTGGTGGAAGTCGTTATAGTGGTAGGCAGTTGTAACCACGGCAGACACAGCAGTAGGCTAATGTTGTTGCCAGTGGCGGTCACGGGCCAATGACTGTGTCCACTGGCAGTGACGAACATGTACATGGTGGACGTGACCGCCATGTTCTGCAGATTTACCCACTTGACTCCTGACACTGCTGCAGCGACACCGTCACAACCTGAGCTGCTGTGTGACACCTCTGGGAGCAATCATGCGATGTCCAGCAGGTGATAGGGCCCCTGCCTTCTCACCAAAGGAGCTGGAGAGGCTGGTGACTGAGATCCTACCCCTGTATGGAAAGCTCTATGGCTCACTAGATGAGAAGGTAAGTACCTCTTAGGTACAAGTTTCTCTGTACATCATCATCCTTTCCCTCCTCACAGATTAGAATGTGCCCATGTGTACCAGTTAGACTTCTTGTGTGCCTGTTGTTGCAGTCTGTGCGGCATCAATGGGATGGACAATGTGTAGGTATTGGTGGCCAGTGCTATATTTTAAGTTCAGTCATATTATGTTGTTTTGGAGGCTGGCCTGGCTTGTAGTGGGTACCAAGGGGTACTTACACTCTGTACCAGGTCCAGTTATCCCTTATTAATGTAGCAGAGGTGTTTCTAGCAGCTTAGGCTGATATAAGGTAGCTATAGCAGAGCAGCTTAGGCTGAACTAGGAGACATGCAAAGCTCCTACTATACCACTGGTGTCATATGCACAATATCATAAGAAAACACAATACACAGATATACTAAAAATAAAGGTACTTTATTTTTATGACAATATGCCAAAAGTATCTCAGTGAGTACCCTCAGTATGAGGATGCCAAATATACACAAGATATATGTACACAATACCAAAAATATGCAGTATTAGCAAAAGGAAGTAATGCAAGCAATGTAAAGTTACAGTAGATTGCAATAGGAACACATAGGTATAGGGGCAACACAAACCATATACTCCAAAAGTGGAATGCGAACCACGAATGGACCCCAAACCTATGTGAGCTTGTAGAGGGTCGCTGGGACTGTAAGAAAACAGTGAGGGTTAGAAAAATAGCCCACCCCAAGACCCTGAAAGGTAGGGGTAAAGTGCACCTACAACACCCAGAGAGCACAGAAGTCGTGATAGGGGGATTCTGCAAGGAAGACCAACACCAGCAAAGCAACAACAGTGGATTTCCGGACCTGATTACCTGTGAAACAAGGGGACCAAGTCCAAGAGTCGCGAAAATGTTGAGAGAGGGCAGATGCCCAGGAAATGCCAGCTGAGGGTGCAAGGAAGCTGCTACCGGGTGGAGGAAGCTTGGTGTTCTGCAAGAACGAAGAGGACTAGGAACTTTCCCTTTGGAGGATGGATGTCACACGTCGTGAAGAAGCTTGCAGAGGTGTTCCCATGAAGAAAGACTGCAAACAAGCCTTGCTAGCTGCAAGGGTCGCGGTTAGGGTTTTTAGATGCTGCTGTGGCCCAGGAGGGACCAGGATGTCGCCACTTGGATGAGGAGACAGAAGGGGCGCCCAGCAAGTCAGGGCGCCCTCACAGAAGCAGGCAGCACCCGCAGAAGTACCGGAACAGGCACTTGGAAGAGGAGTGAACCGGAGTCCACCCGAAGTCAGAAAAGGGAGTCCCACGATGCCGGAGGACAACTCAGAAGGTTGTGCACTGCAGGTTAGAGTGTCGGGGACCCAGGCTTGGCTGTGCACGAAGGAAATCCTGGAAGAGTGCACAGGAGCCGGAGCAGCTGCAAATCACGCGGTACCCAGCAATGCAGTCAAGCGTGGGGAAGCAAGGACTTACCTCCACCAAACTTGGGGGGTCATTACAACATTGGCGGTAAAAGCCGCTTACCGCCGTGCAGAAGACCGCCAATACACCGCCGCGGCCGTGAAATTCCGCCACAGCTATTATGACCCACATCTCGGAAACCGCCGAAATTCAGACACCCACACAACTCTGCCATACCAAAGGTCATTGATAAACAGCTGATAACAAATCCTCCACTGTCACGCCAACAGAAACACGCCCCTGCTATTACGACCCACGAATCCACGCGGCGGTCTTTCAACTGCAGTATTCCATTGGCGGTACACACCGCCGCACTCAAATACACACACATCTCCAAAACACCGCCACATTGGACCATTCCAAATACACACACCTGAGACACATACAAACACCACTCCCACACACCCAACACAATATAAAACACACACCCACATCACCCACAAATTAGACCAAAAATTAGAGACGAAGGCGACAGACAGAGAGCAAAGCAATAGACAACCCCACCACACAGAGGCACACAACACCATCACCCACACAACATCCAAGCACAAAACACCACACACCACTACACATCACCACACTCATCATCACATACACCACCCCATACATCACCTACACCACCCCATGGCACGCTAAAGACACACCAGGTTCTCCGAGGAGGAGCTCAGGGTTATGGTGGAGGAAATCGTACGGGTAGAGCCACAGCTATTCGGATCACAGGTGCAGCACACCTCCATAGCTAGGAAGATGGAGCTATGGCGAAGAATAGTCGACAGGGTCAACGCAGTGGGACAGCACCCAAGAAATCAGGACGACATCAGGAAGAGGTGGAACGACCTACGGGGGAAGGTGCGTTCTGTGGTCTCCAGGCACAACATCGCGATTCAGTGGACTGGCGGCAGACCCCCACCTCCTCCCCCACAACTAACAACATGGGAGGAGCAAGTCTTGACCATTATGCATCCTGAGAGCCTCGGAGGAGTCGGTGGAGGAATGGACACTGGTAAGTCAAATCTAAACTATCATATCCCCCACCCTACCTGCATGCTATCACACACCCCCACCCTCACCCCCTCCCCTATCACTCCAACTCCTCACTAATGTACTAATACCACAAACCACGCATCCCAACACCAAGCCCTGCATGACACAACAAAGCATGGACACCCCTCACTAAAGCATGCCCACTGCACATACCAATAACAACCCTAACCATCATCACACAAGCCCCCACACAGGAAAGCTAGCATTGGGGTACACGCTCACCCACCCATTGCACACCATGACACACACATGCAATAATCATGCTTTTATACCCCTGCAGGACCACTACCTAACGTCACCAGACAGGAGGGTCCAGACATCTCTACCCCACCCACAGTGATGACAGCAGCTCTGGCCAACTGGATCAAGATGACCAGCCCGGACCATCGTGGGCCTCGGGAGAGTCGGTTCCCCTCGCACAGGCACAGCCCAACACTGACCTTCCACCCCCTGGTAACACCAGCACAGCACCCACCCAGCGGGCCCATACCTCCGTTCCCAGGACACGTCAATCAGCTGTGTGTCCACCACTACAGGGAACCCAGGATAACCCACCACCCCAACAACAACAGTGACCTAGGGGCAGTGGTAGTGGGCACACGGTCCAGGGAACGGAGGCAGAGGAACAAAGGGGAACTGGGAGGGCTGCGGTGCGACAGGGGGCGGACAGGCCAAGGGAACCCACTCCCCACAAGGCCTTCTCCTCCATCATGGGAGCATACCACCACTCCCAGGAGACGATGGCGACGGTCCTGTCAAAGTTTCAGGAGACCCAGCGCATGCAGGACGAACTGTATTTGGGGTTCAGGGAGGAGCTCAGAACCATCAGCTCTGCCCTGGGCACCATAGTAGAGGTGCTGAAGGACATACAGAAGACCATGAGAGACACTGTGGCACTCCAAGGGGCCCCTGACACTAGCCTGGACTATGAACTGCCCACCACCTTCGCCGGCGCTAGTGGACAGGACGCCCCGCCACAGGACCACCACACCAGCACCCCAACCCCTGCAGACGGACAAACACCCCGCAAGCGGTCCCTGAGATCCAGGAACAGGACAGAGCAAGATGGCAAGACCCCCGCCAGGAAATGAGACCACCCTGATTGTCATCCCGCTTTCCCACTTTGTGACCCTGTCCAGATTGGAACTGTTCCAGCTCCACTTCCTATGCCCATATGGGCAGTGCACCTGTGAGACTAATAGACTGGACTCTGCCATGGACATTCCTCCACCATCACCCATCACCATTTTACCACCCCATCCAATAATTAGCACTTCAATAAACACCCTTGAACCACAAAACAATCTGGAGTCAGTCTGTGATTTCGAAAATGGGTATTAGCTATGACAATGACAAAATCCGTTCGAAAATGTAATGTCAACATACCTATGTCACACATCACAAGCCCATGAAGGATGCAAGCAGATGACACACGTTGGTAACCACACCTGTGAAACTGTAATGGAAATGTACCACTCAGTTAGCATATACTGCTTCAAATTGACAGACAGGATAGAGGTAGAAGTGTGAAAGTAAATGTAATAGTGAAAAAATGTGTTCTCACCTGTGTGTCACTGGAAATATTGCTGTATGACAGAGTCCCTGATATTAATGTCTTCTTCCTCTGCTTCCTCCTCATCACTGTCCACAGGCTCCACTGCTGCCACAACACCGTCATCTGGACCATCCTCTTGCAGAAAAGGCACCTGGCGTGGCAAAGCAAGATTGTGAAGCATACAGCAGGCGATGATGATCTGGCACACCTTCCTTGGTGAGTAGAATAGGGAACCACCTGTCATATGCAGGCACCTGAACCTGGCCTTCAGGAGGCCGAAGGTGCGTTCGATCACCCTCCTAGTCCGCCCATGGGCCTCATTGTAGCGTTCCTTTGCCCTGGTCCTGGGATTCCTCACTGGGGTCAATAGCCATGACAGGTTGGGGGTAACCAGAGTTCCCTAATAGCCACACATGGTGCCTCTGGAGTTGACCCATCACATACGGTATGCTGCTATTCCGCAGGATGTAGGCGTCATGCACAGAGCCAGGGAACATAGCATTTACCTGCGAGATGTACTGGTCTGCCAAACATACAATCTGTACATTCATGGAATGATAACTCTTCCGGTTCCTGTACACCTGTTCACTCCTGTGGGGGTGGACCAAAGCCACATGGGTCCCATCAATGGCGTCTATGATGTTAGGGATATGTCCCAGGGCATAGAAGTCACCTTTAACTGTAGCACAATCCTCCACCTGAGGGAAAACAATGTAGCTCCTCACGTGTTTCAGCAGGGCAGACAACACTCTGGACAACACGTTGGAAAACATATGCTGGGACATCCCTGATGCCATGGCCACTGTTGTTTGAAATTACCCACTTGCAAGGAAATGGAGTACTGACAGCACAGGGGGGATTCCTGTGGGATGGCGGATTGGTGATATCAGATCTGGCTCCAACTGGGTACACAGTTCCTGGATTGTGGCACGGTCAAACCTGTAGGTGATGATTAAATGTCGCTCCTCCATTGTCAAAAGGTCCATCAGCAGTCGGTACACCGGAGGATTCCGCCATCTCCTCACATGTCCCAGCTGACAGTGCCTAGGAAGGACAACAGCGACCACAGAGTCAAGCAACTCAGAGGTATGTACCCACAGCTACACAGTACACGAAACATAATGCAAAAGGTTGTCTGTAAGTGTGTTGAGTCCAGGCCTAGGTATGTGTGACGCAGTTGTAAATGAACCATGTGGGCCCCTGAAATGGCGGCTGCCTGACCTCTAAACTGGGACAATTGGATGTGAGGTAACTGCGCTGGCGTTGTACACCGTTGCGGTAGGCGGTCGAAGACCGCAGCACAATGCTGCAGTGGTTAACATTGGACCCTATGGGTCCCAGGAGCCAATGACGAAGTGCGCCGGCGGTGATGATACGCAACGCCGCGGACGTCACCGCCGCGGACGTCACTGCTGCGGATGTGACCGCCATTTTCTATCTGTTCACTCACTCAATACCTGATCTTCGACAGGAGAGGACCTACACTGCAAGTGCTGCTGTGACCTCAGTCTAGAAGAGACAATGGCTCATGCGCCAGGGGAAAGGGCCCCTGCCTTCACTGCACAGGAGTTGGAGAAACCCGTGGACGGGGTCCTCCCCCAGTACATGCTACTCTACGGTCCTCCAGACCAACAGGTGAGTACGTAGGGTGCAAGTTGTTTGGGCTATGCCTGGGTGGAGAGGGCTGCATGTAAGTAGGAAGGGGACAGAGTTATGCGAGCATGAAGGAGTGTGAATGCATGCGCCACATGGCAAGGGCAGGGATGTGGGCCACTCACTTCCACGGTGCTGTTGCTAATGACTTCTCTTCTTCCCCTGTACATGTCATGTAGGTCAGCGCCCACCAGAAGAAGGATATTTGGCGTGCCATCGCCAAGGAAGTCCGGACCCTGGGGGTCCACCAGAGACAGAGCACCCACTGTCGTAAAAGATGGGAGGACATTCACCGCTGGAGCAAGAAGACGGTGGAGGCTCAGCTGGGGATGGCCTTCCAACGTGGGAGGGGTGCCTGTCGCACCATGACCCCCCTGATGTTCCGGATCCTGGCGGTGGCCTACCCTGAGTTGGATGGGCGCTTGAGGACATCACAGCAGACAAA
Source organism: Pleurodeles waltl (assembly GCF_031143425.1). Taxonomy (NCBI): domain Eukaryota; kingdom Metazoa; phylum Chordata; class Amphibia; order Caudata; family Salamandridae; genus Pleurodeles; species Pleurodeles waltl. The sequence goes on along the minus strand of NC_090437.1, from coordinate 1,323,302,532 downwards.
AGGGGGTGAGTACACTCACATTCTGATGACTTTGCGTGCAGTGGAGGGGCCTGGGTGGGGGAGGAGGGCTGTGGGTTTCCCTAGGCCAGGGCGAGTTCCGTAGGCTATGCCACTCCGTAATGCAGGCCATGTGCCACTCCACCCCACCTCTGTAGAGTGCCAAGTACAGGCATACATGCCCCTGTGTCATCTATGTGGACAGATGACACTCATAGCCATGTAGGCCATATCCCAGGAACTGCATCTGTAGAGGCCAAGAGCACGGTGTAGTGCAGGGGGCTGCTGTGTCTGTATTGTCCGCCAACGGTAGCGGCAAGCCATGCACTCAACCTGTCTTTCTTCTGTTTCCCCCCCTTTTTGTGCTCTCCCTGTTCTTTTGTGCATCAGCATCATCAGGCGAAGGTGCAGTGGCACCGGAGCACGAGGGAGCTGCATCCCACATGGCCATGGAGAGCCACGCCACAGACTCCGAATACACCAGTGGGACGGAGGGCGAGGGGAGCTTCACGTCGGTCACCGGATCAGCAGACAGCGACACTGACTCGTCCTCCGATGGGAGCTCCCTTGTGGTGGCGGCATCATCTGTGCCCCCCACTTCTACAGGTACAGCCGCCACCCCCCCTACCAGCACCGCCCTCCCAGCAGCACCTCAGCCTTCGCTCCGTGCCCGGTCACCCAGGAGGATGGGCATCACCTTCGCCCCAGGCACCTCAGCCCCTGCCCCTGTCACCCCTGCTGCCCTCAGTGAGGAGGCCATTGACCTCCTCAGGTCACTCACTGTTGGGCAGTCTACCATTGTGAATGCCATCCAGGGTGTAGAAAGGGAGTTGCAACACAGTAATGCATTCCTGGAGGGCATTCATTCTGGTCAGGCTGCCCTTCATCGAACCCTGCAATCTCTGGCCTCAGCACTGATGGCAGCCATTGTCCCTGTGTCTAGCCTCCCCCCTCCAACTTCCTCCACCCAGACCCAATCCCCTGTACCCCAGCCTATCCCAAGCACACCATCAGACCAGCATGCACACACCTCAACACACAAACGTGGCTCTGGCAAACATAGGCACCATTCATCCCACAGGCACTCACACAAGCAACACCCACATACAGACACAGCAACATCCACTGCCTCCACTGTGTCCCCCCCCTCGTCATCTCCCTCCCAGTGTCGTCTACACTCTCACCTGCATGCACTACATCTACAGCCACTAGGACTCGCAACAGAACATCCAGCACCACACCCCGCTCACCTGCACTCACCACCCCACTACCATTTACACGTCCCCTGTGTCCTCTCCCCGTGTGTCTGTGACGCCCCCTCCCAAAGTACACAAACGCGGGCACCCACACACCCAACATCCATCCACCTCACGACAGCCTCCAGAACATGCACCTGCACCCAAATCATCTAAAGTTAGACCTCCTACAACCACCTCCTCTTCCTCCACTCTCAGACCCCCTCTAGCTACCCATCCCAGTGTTCGTCAGAAAGTTTTCCTGAGCAATGTTGACCTCTTTCCCACCACCCCCACCCTTCCAATTCATAGGTCCCGTACTAGCACCTCAGCCAAAAAAAGTCCGGTTCTAGTGGTGCGCGTTAGCGGTATATGGAGTGCACCGGGCACCAGGGCAGCCAGTGTGACACGGAGTCAAAGCACTGCCAGTCCACCCCATGTAAAACACCAGAAGTTGGACAGTGCCTGACGGGAGAGGGTGAAGTCTCCTGCCGGCAAACCCGCTCACAAAGGTCCCGGGTGAAGTGCTGATTCAGCTGTGACTCCTCACAAGGTGGTGAAGGTGCAGAAGAAGTCTCCAAAGCCTGGGAAGAGCAGCACGGCGGAGAAGCCCGCCACCCTCCCCACTGGCCAGGATGCCACCGCCAGCACTATCGTCACTGGTCCGGAGACCACCGCCAGAGTCAGTGCCTAGGAGGGCAGCACAATCGTCACTGGTCAGGAGACCACCGCCAGAGTCAGTGCCCAGGAGGGCAGCACAATCGTCACTGGTCCGGAGACCACCGCCAGAGTCAGTGCCCAGGAGGGCAGCACAATCGTCACTGGTCCGGAGACCACCGCCAGAGTCAGTGCCCCAGAGGGCAGCACAATCGTCACTGGTCGGGAGACCACCGCCAGAGTCAGTGCCCAGGAGGACAGCACAATCGTCACTGGTCCGGAGACCACCGCCAGAGTCAGTTCCCAGGAGGGCCCCGGCAGCCACAGCCTCGCTGGGCACTGAGGGACCGTCATGCCACACACCGCTGCACGGGTCAGAGACAGCAAAGTCAAGCACCGCTGAACAGGGCAAAGACCGCCATGGCAAGCACCGCTGAACAGGTCAGAGACACCAAAGTCAAGCACCGCTGAACAGGGCAAAGACCGCCATGGCAAAGCACCGCTGTACAGGGCAAAGACCCCCATGGCAAGCACCGCTGAACAGGGCAAAGACCACCACGGCAAGCACTGCTGAACAGGTCAGAGATAGCAAAGTCAAGCACCGCTGAACAGGGCAAAGACCGTCATGGCAAAGCCCTGCAGATCAGGGCAAAGACCGCCATGGCAAAGCACTGCTGTACAGGGCAAAGACCGCCATGGCAAGCACCGCTGAACAGGTCAGAGACAGCAAAGTCAAGCACCGCTGAACAGGGCAAAGACCGCCATGGCAAAGCACCGCTGAACAGGGCAAAGACCGCCATGGCAAAGCACCGCTGTACAGGTCAGAGACAGCAAAGTCAAGCACCGCTGAACAGGGCAAAGACCGCCATGGCAAAGCACCGCTGAACAGGGCAAAGACCGCCATGGCAAAACACCGCTGTACAGGGCAAAGACCGCCATGGCAAGCACCGCTGAACAGGGCAAAGACCGCCATGGCAAGCACCGCTGAACAGGTCAGAGACAACAAAGTCAAGCACCGCTGAACAGGGCAAAGACCGCCATGGCAAGCACTGCTGAACAGGTCAGAGACAGCAAAGGTAAGCACCGCTCAACAGGGCAAAGACCGCCATGGCAAGCACCGCTGAACAGGTCAGAGACAACAAAGTCAAGCACCGCTGAACAGGGCAAAGACCGCCATGGCAAAGCACCGCTGTACAGGGCAAAGACCGCTATGGCAAGCACCGCTGAACAGGGCAAAGACCGCCATGGCAAAGCACCGCTGAACAGGGCAAAGACCGCCAACTCAAGCATTGTTAGCCCATGTGCAGCTGGGACAGTGACGGAACTGGGACTGTGACAGGGAGCGTGATGCACTCTGGGCACCAGTCCCCCTCCAGAACCAGTGGAGAACTGCATCCACTACCTGAATCCTTCACAGGATGAAGCACTCTGGGCACCAGTCCCCCTCCAGAACCTGTGGAGACATGCATCGACTTGAGAGACTGTGGCTTTGCACTCCCCAGGATGGTACAGTGGGCAAACCACCCACTGTAGAGACTTGAGAGACTGTGGTTTTGCACTCCCCAGGATGGAACAGTGGGCAACCCACCCACTGTAGAGACTTGAGAGACTGTGGTTTTGCACTCCCCAGGATTGAACAGTGGGCAACCCACCCACTGTAGAGACTTGATAGACTGTGGCTTTGCACTCCCCAGGATGGAACAGAGGGCAACCCACCCACTGTAGAGACTTGAGAGACTGTGGTTTTGCACTCCCCAGGATGGAACAGTGGGCAACCCACCCACTGTAGAGACTTCACAGACTGTGGCTTTGCACTTCCCAGGATTGAACAGTGGGCATCCCACCCACTGTAGAGACTTGAGAGACTGTGGTTTTGCACTCCCCAGGATACATCAATGGGCATGGAGCTCCGTCGTGCATCTGGTGTGGTGCACTCATCCGGCTGAGGTGCCCCCCTTCCCTTCCCCCTGAAGTGCCTGTTGTATTTCTATCTGACGCCCCTGCAGTGTTCTCTCCATTTGTGGACAGGTATCCAGTGTGGGCCTCGCCCATGCATTGTGGTCCCAGTGGTCCACGGACATTGACATGTGCATACCTGCACTACTAATCGTGATGTATATATTTTGAATGTGTATATATTTCTGTATATATGAGCTTACTGTATTTGGATACATTACAATCGTTCAAGTAATTTGGTTTTGTCTTTGCATTCTTCCGGGGGGGGGTTGTGGGTTGTTCCTGTGATGTTTGGAAATGCATTGGTGTGTGTGTTGTAGTGTGTGAGGGTCGGGGTGGGGGTGTTGCGTGTGTGTGTCCCTGACTTTTGCCTCCCCCCTCCCCTATGTCGTAGGTGCAGTACTCACCGTTGTCTTCGGCGCCGACGTTGCTGGTGTTCGTAGAGGACCAGGTAGACAAGCGCAGGGAGTATTTGGAGTTTGGGCTCCATGGTGGCCTCCTTCCTCGTGGAGTGTGTTTAGGTGAGCGTTTTCCCATTGCAAAAGCTGTTTCCGCCATGTTTTTATCCATAGTGAATCCGCCCCGGAAAAGGTGGCGGATTGGTGTATTGTAATACTGTGGGGGGTACTTTGTCTTCCGCCTGTCTGTTGGCGGTGACCACCGCTGTGGCGGTCGGAGTGTTAAAGTGGCTGTCTATGTTGGCGGTTTCCTCCACGGTCATAATTCCCTTTTTTTCAGCTGGCCTGTTTGCATTATTACTACAGCTTTAACACTGTCCGCCAGGGTTGTAATGACCCCCTTGGACTGAAGAGTCACTGGACTGTGGGAGTCACTTGGACAGAGTTGCTGAGTTCCAGGGACCACGCTCGTCGTGCTGAGAGGGGACCCAGAGGACCGGTGATGCAGTCTTTTGTTGTCTGCGCTTGCAGGGGGAACATTCCGTCGACCCACGGGAGATTTCTTCAGAGCTCCTGGTGCAAGAAGGAGGCAGGCTACCCCCAGAGCATGCACCACCAGGAAACAGATAAGAAAGCCGGCAGGATGAAGCGATACAAGGTTGCAGTAGTCGTCTTTGCTACTTTGTTGCGGTTTTGCAGGCGTCCTGAGCAGTCAGCGGTCGATCCTTTGGCAGAAGGTGAAGAGAGAAGTGCAGAGGAACTCTGGTGAGCTCGTGCATTCGGTATCTGAAGAATTCCCCAAAGCAGAGACCCTAAATAGCCAGAAAAGGAGGTTTGGCTACTTAGGAAGGAGGATAGGCTAGTAACACAGGTAAGAGCCTATCAGAAGGAGTCTCTGACGTCACCTGCTGGCCCTGGCCACTCAGAGCAGTCCAGTGTGCCAGCACACCTCTGAATCCAAGATGGCAGAGGTCTGGGGCACGCTGGAGGAGCTCTGGGCACCTCCCCTGGGAGGTGCAGGTCAGGGGAGTGGTCACTCCCCTTTCCTTTGTCCAGTTTCGCGCCAGAGCACGGCTGGGGGATCCCTGAACCGGTGTAGACTGGCTTATGCAGAGATGGGCACCATCTGTGCCCATCAATGCATTTCCAGAGGCTGGGGGAGGCTACTCCTCCCCAGCCCTGACACCTATTTCCAAAGGGAGAGGGTGTAACACCCTCTCTCTGAGGAAGTCCTTTGTTCTGCCTTCCTGGGCCAGGCCTGGCTGGACCCCAGGAGGGCAGAAACCTGTCTGAGGGGTTGGCAGCAGCAGCAGCTGCAGTGAAACCCCGGGAAAGGTAGTTTAGCAGTACCCGGGTTCTGTGCTAGAGACCCGGGGGGGTCATGGAATTGTCTCCCCAATGCCAGAATGGCATTGGGGTGACAATTCAATGATCCTAGAAATATTACATGGCCATGTTCGGAGTTACCATTGTGACGCTGTACATAGGTAGAGACCTATGTACAGTGCACGCGTGTAATGGTGTCCCTGCACTCACAAAGTATGGGGAATTTGCCCTGAACGATGTGGGGACACTTTGGCTAGTGCCAGGGTGCCCGCACACTAAGTAACTTTGCACCCAACCTTCACCAGGTGAAGGTTAGACATATAGGTGACTTATAAGTTCCTTAAGTGCAGTGGTAAATGGCTGTGAAATAACGTGGACGTTATTTCACTCAGGCTGCACTGGCAGTCCTGTGTAAGAATTGTCATATCTCCCTATGGGTGGCAAAAGAAATGCTGCAGCCCATAGGGATCTCCTGGAACCCCAATACCCTGGGTACCTCAGTACCATATACTGGGAAATTTGGAAAGCAGAGAGAGCATAACCAATGAGGTTCTGGTTAGCAGAGCCTCAGTGAGACAGTTAGTCATCACATACAGGGCACACTTATGAGCACTGGGGCCCTGGCTGGCAGGGTTCCAGTAACACATACACTAAAACAACATATATACAGTGAAACATGGGGGTAACATGCCAGGCAAGATGGTACTTTCATACACAACCCCCCCTCCCCCAAATGAAGGACAATAAGACTAGCCATGACCTGATGAGTCTTCATTGTCTAAGTGGAAATATCTGGAGAGTCCATCTGCATTGGAGTGGGTACTCCCAGGTTTATGTTCCACTGTATAGTCCATCCCCTGTAGAGATATGGACCACCTCAACAATTTAGGGTTTTCCCCTTTCATTTGTTTTAGCCAAAGTAGAGGTTTGTGGTCTGTCTGAACAATGAAGTGAGTGCCAAACAGGTGTGGCCTCAACTTCTTCAGTACCCAGACCACAGCAAAGGCCTCCCTCTCTATGGCAGACCAACGCTTTTCTTTAGGGGTCAACATCCTGCTGATAAAAGCAACAGGTTGATCCTGGCCCTCAGAATTGAGTTGTGATAAGACTGCCCATACCCCTAATTCAGATGCATCAGTTTGAACAATGCATTTCTTGGAGTAACATGGGCTTTTTAGGACAGGTGCAGTGCACATGGCCTGTTTCAGCTCCTCAAAAGCTTTCTGACAGCTAGCTGTCCACAATACCTTTTTAGGCATTTTCTTGGAAGTGAGATCATTAAGTGGGGCTGCAGTGGAGCCATAATTCTTAATAAATCATTTGTAATACCCAGTGAGGCCTAGGAAGGCTCTCACCTGGGTCGGTGTTGTAGGGGGAACCCAATCTATGATAGTTTGGATTTTCCCCTGAAGTGGTGCAATCTGTTATCCACTTACCAGGTGTCCCAGATAAACCACTTTCCCCTGCCCTATCTGGCACTTTGAAGCCTTGATAGTGAGGCCTGCCTTTTGCAGGGCCTCCTAAACTTTCCACAGGTGGACCAGGTGATCATCCCAGGTGGAGCTAAAGACAGCTATATCGTCCAGATATGCTGCACTAAAACCCTCCAACCCTTGCAGGACTGTATTCACCAACCTCTGAAAAGTGGCAGGTGCATTTTTCAAACCAAAGGGCATTACTGTGAATTGGTAGTGCCCTCCAATAGTCGAAAATGCAGTTTTTGCTTTAGCATCCTCTGATAACTTGATCTGCCAATACCCTGCAGTCAGATCAATGGTACTTAGATACTTGGCAGATGCCAGTGTATCTATGAGCTCACCTGCCCTGGGTATAGGGTGAGCATCAGTTTTTGTTACCTGGTTGAGACCTCTGTAATCTACAAATTTTTCTTCCTCAGAAGTAGAATCATCTATAGAGGGAGAGATAGTGGGTAGGGATTTACCCTTACTAACCCTAGCTTTAGGGAGCACGTGGTCCATTGTTCCAGGATCCAAGTCAGCCTGTCCTTTTTCCTTTTTGGCCTGAGCCCTTGTCAAAGCAAAAATATGCCCAGGAATGCCCAACATTGCTGCATGAGCCTCCAACTCCACTTCTGCCCAAGCTGATGTCTCAAAATCGTTCCCTAGTAGACAGCCTAAAGGTAAATCTGAGGCAACCACAACTTTCTTTGGACCTGTAACCCCCCCCCCCAGTTGAGATTCACAACAGCCATGGGGTGGCTAAGAGTGTTGTTATGAGCGTCTGTCACTTGGTACTGGTGACCAAGTAGGTGTTGTTCAGGGTGTACCCGTTTCTCTATTACCATGGTAACACTGGCACCTGTGTCCCTGTAGGCCTGAACCTCAACACCATTTATTAGGGGAAGTTGCTTGTATTTATCCATATTAAGGGGACAAGCAACCAAGGTGGCCAAATCAATGGCACCTTCAGAGACTAACACTGCCTCTGTGGTCTCCCTAACAAGACCAGCCGCAACTAAATTACCAAAAGTGAGCCCAGCTACTCCCTTGGATTGGCTATTAGTAGGCTTGCTCCCACCACCACTGCTATTACTAGGGGCACTAGAGGTTGCAGTAGGGGTTGTGGTATTGGGAGGCTTGGTGCTCTTCTTTGGACAACTGGCATCAGTTGTCCAATGGCCTTTTACTTTACATAAATAGCACCATGGTTTTTTTACTTGATTAGAAGAGGATTCGACCCACCACCCCCACCAGAGTGTTTTTGTGGGCCTGTTGAAGACTCATTTTTAGATTTGTCCCCACCCTTGTCTGAAGACTTACCATCCTTCTTCTTGCCATCCTTGTCACCCCCTGTATGAACTTTTCTGTTCACTCTTGTTCTGACCCCTACTGCAACCTCTAGTGCCCCTAGTAATAGCAGTGGTGGTGGAAGCAAACTACTAATAGCCAATCCAAGGGAGTAGCTGTGCTCCCTTTTGGTAATTTAGTTGGGTTGGTCTTGTTAGGGAGACCACAGAGGCTGTGCTAGTCTCTGAAGGTGCCATTGATTTGGCCACCTTGGTTGCTTGTCCCCTTAATATGGATAAATACAAGCAACTTCCCCTAATAAATGGTGTTGAGGTTCAGGCCTACAGGGACACAGGTGCCAGTGTTACCATGGTAATAGAGAAACTGGTCCACCCTGAACAACACCTACTTGGTCACCAGTACCAAGTGACAGACGCTGATAACAACACTCTTATCCACCCCATGGCTGTTGTGAATCTCAACTGGGAGGGGGTTACTGGTCCAAAGAAAGATGTGGTTGCCTCAGATTTACCTGTAGACTGTCTACTAGGGAATGATGATTTAGAGACATCAGCTTGGGTAGAAGTGGAGTTGGAGGCTCATGCAGCAATGCCGGGCATTCCTGGGCATATTTTTGCTTTGACAAGGGCTCAGGCCAAAAAGCAAAAAGGACAGAGTGACTTGGATCCTGGAACAATGAACCAAGTGCTCCCTAAAGCTAGGGTTAGTTAGGGTAAATCCCTACCCACTATACCTCCCTCTACATATGATTCAACTTCTGAGGAAGAAGAATTGCCCCCCTGTGCAGAACCTTCACCAGAGGAGCTGGCAGCAGACACTGCTGAGCTTTTTGGTGGAGGGGGGCCTGCCAGGGACGAGCTGAGTGTGGCACAGCAAACCTGTCCCACATTAGAGGGTCTAAGACAGCAAGCTGTCAAACAGCAACATGGGGATGTCAGTGACTCACATAGAGTTTACTGGGAGGACAACCTCTTGTACACAGAGGCAAGGGATCCAAAACCTGGAGCAGCCAGGAGATTGGTCATTCCCCTGCAGTACAGAGAGTTCCTCCTAACTCTGGCACACAACATTCCCTTGGCTGGACATTTGGGTCAGATTAAAACATGGGAAAGGCTTGTCCCCCTGTTTCACTGGCCTAGGATGTCAGAGGACACAAAAGACTTTTGTGAGTCCTGTGTGACCTCCAAAGCCAGTGGCAAGACGGGTGGTACCCCAAAGGCTCCCCTTATTCCACTGCCTGTGGTTGGGGTTCCCTTTGAAAGGGTAGGGGTTGACATAGTTGGCCCCCTTGACCCTCCTACTGCTTCAGGCAATAGGTTTATCTTGGTGGTAGTGGACCATGCCACAAGATATTCTGAAGCCATTCCTCTAAGGACCACTACAGCTCCTGCAGTGGCAAAAGCCCTCCTGGGAATCTTTTCCAGGGTGGGTTTCCCAAAAGAGGTGGTATCAGACAGGGGTAGCAACTTTATGTCTCCATACTTAAAGGCCATGTGGAAGGAATGTGGTGTAACATACAAATTCACCACACCTTATCATCCACAAACAAATGGACTGGTAGAGAGGTTTAATAAAACTCTCAAAGGTATGATAATGGGACTCCCTGAAAAACTCAGGAGGAGATGGGATGTCTTGTTACCTTGCCTCCTTTTTGCTTACAGGGAGGTAACCCAGAAAGGAGTGGGCTTCAGCCCCTTTGAACTCCTATTTGGACACCCTGTAAGAGGTCCTCTAACACTTGTGAAGGAGGGTTGGGAACAACCTTTAAAAGCTCCCAAGCAAGACATAGTGGACTACGTACTCGGCCTAAAATCCAGAATGGCTGATTACAAGAAAAAGGCCTGTAAAAATCTTCAGCCCAGCCAACAGCTCCAAAAGCAATGGTATGACCAGAAGGCTGTTCTGATTCAGTACCAACCAGGACAGAAGGTGTGGGTATTGGAGCCTGTGGCCCCAAGAGCACTCCAAGACAAATGGAGTGGACCCCATGTCATAGTTGAAAAGAAGGGCGAGGTCACCTACTTGGTTGAACTGGGCACTGCCAGGAGTCCCCTTAGGGTGCTCCATGTCAAGCGCCTGAAACCCTACTATGACAGGGCTGATCTCACCCTGCTCATGGCAACAGATGAAGGACAGGAAGAAGAGAGTGACCCTCTCCCTGATCTCTTCTCTTCCACAGAAGAGGATGCTCTAGTGGAAGGTGTAGTTTTGGCAGACTGTCTTACTGCTGAACAGAAAGACGACTGCATAAATCTCCTGGGTCAGTTTTCTGAACTCTTTTCTACTGTGCCAGGCACCACTTCTTGGTGTGAGCACACTATAGATACTGGAGACAGCATGCCTGTCAAAAGTAAGATCTATAGGCAGCCTGACCATGTCAGGGACTGCATAAAACATGAAGTTCAGAAAATGCTTGACCTAGGAGTGGTTGAACATTCTGAAAGCCCATGGGCCTCCCCTGTGGTGCTTGTACCAAAGCCTCACTCTAAAGATGAGAAAAGAGAGATGAGGTTTTGTGTAGATTACAGAGGTCTCAACCAGGTAAAAAAAACTGATGCTCACCCTATACCCAGGGCAGATGAGCTCATAGATACACTGGCTTCTGCTAAGTATCTAAGCACCTTTGATTTGACTGCAGGGTATTGGCAGATCAAGTTATCAGAAGATGCTAAAGCAAAAACTAAATTTTTGACTATTGCAGGGCACTACCAATTCACAGTAATGCCCTTTGGTTTTAAAAATGCACCTACCACTTTTCAGAGGTTGGTGAATACAGTCCTGCAAGGGTTGGAGGCTTTTAATGCGGCATATCTAGATGATATAGCTGTCTTTAGCTCCACCTGGGATGATCACCTGGTCCACCTATGGAAAGTTTTAGAGGCCCTGCAAAAGGCAGGCTTCACTATCAAGGCTTCAAAGTGCCAGATAGAGCAGGGGAAGTGGTTTATTTGGGACACCTGGTAGGTGGAGAACAGATTGCACCACTTGAGGTGAAAATCCAAACTATCATAGATTGGGTTCCCCCTACAACTCAGAACCAGGTGAGAGCCTTTTTCGGCCTCTCTGGGTATTACAGGAGGTTCATTAAGATCTATGGCCCGATTGCAGCCCCACTTAATGACCTCACTTTCAAAAAAATACCTAAAAAGGTATTGTGGACAGCTAGCTGTCAGAAAGCTTTTGAGGAGCTGAAACGGGTCATGTGCACTGCACCTGTTCTAAAAAGCCCATGTTACTCCAAGAAATTAATTGTTCAAACTGATGCATGTGAATTAGGGGTAGGGGCAGTCTTATCACAACTCAATTCCGAGGGCCAGGATCAACCTGTTGCTTTTATCAGCAGGAGGTTGACCCCTAGAGAAAAGCTTTGGTCTGCCATAGAGAGGGAGGCCTTTGCTGTGGTCTGGGCACTAAAGAAGTTAAGGCCATACCTGTTTGGCACTCACTTCATTGTTCAGACAGACCACAAACCTCTACTTTGGCTAAAACAAATGAAAGGTGAAAATCCTAAATTATTGAGGTGGTCCATATCCCTACAGGGAATGGACTATACAGTGGAACATAGACCTGGGAGTAGCCACTCCAATGCAGATGGACTCTCCAGATATTTCCACGTAGACAATGAAGACTCATCAGGTCATGGCTAGTCTTATTGTCCTTTGTTTGGGGGGGGTTGTGTAGGAGAGTACCATCTTGCCTGGCATGTTATCCACATATTTCATATATGTTATTTTAGTGTATGTGTCACTGGGACCCTGCCAGCCAGGGCCCCAGTGCTCATAAGTGTGCCCTGTATGTGTTCCCTGTGTGATGACTAACTTTCTCACTGAGGCTCTGCTAACCAGAACGTCAGTGGTTATGCTCTCTCTGCTTTCCAATATGTCACTAACAGGCTAGTGACCAATTTCACCAATTCACATTGGCATACTGGAACACCCTTATAATTCCCTAGTATATGGTACTGAGGTACCCAGGGTATTGGGGTTCCAGGATATCCCTATGGGCTGCAGCATTTCTTTTGCCACCCATAGGGAGATCTGACAATTCTTACACAGGCCTGCCAGTGCAGCCTGAGTGAAATAACATCCATGTTATTTCACAGCCATTTACCACTGCACTTAAGTAACTTATAAGTCACCTATATGTCTAACCTTCACCTGGTGAAGGTTGGATGCAAAGTTACTTAGTGTGTGGGCACCCTGGCACTAGCCAAGGTGCCCCCACATCGTTCAGGGCAAATTCCCCGGACTTTGTGAGTGCGGGGACACCATTACACGTGTGCACGGTACATAGGTCTCTACCTATGTATAGCTTCACAATGGTAACTGCGAACATGGCCATGTAATATGTCTAGGATCATAGAATTGTCACCCCAATGCCATTCTGGCATTGGGGGGAGAATTCCATGATCCCCCCAGTCTATAGCACAGAACCTGGGTACTGCCAAACTACCTTTCCCCGGGTTTCACTGCAGCTGCTGCTGCTGCCAACCCCTCAGACAGGTTTCTGCCCTCCTGGGGTCCAGCCAGGCCTGGCAAAACAAAGGACTTCCTCAGAGAGAGGGTGTTACACCCTCTCCCTTTTGAAATAGGTGTCAGGGCTGGGGAGGAGTAGCCTCCCCCAGCCTCTGGAAATGCTTTGATGGGCACAGATGGTGCCCATCTCTCCATAAGCCAGTCTACACCAGTTCAGGGATCCCCCAGCCCTGCTCTGGTGAAAAACTTGTCAAAGGAAAGGGGAGTGACCACTCCCCTGACCTGCACCTCCCAGGGGAGGTGCCCAGAGCTCCTCCAGCGTGCCCCAGATCTCTGCCATCTTGGATTCAGAGGTGTGCTGGCACACTAGACTGCTCTGAGTGGCCAGGGCCAGCAGGTGACGTCAGAGACTCCTTCTGATAGGCTCTTACCTGTGTTACTAGCCTATCCTCCTTCCTAGGTAGCCAAACCTCCTTTTCTGGCTATTTAGGGTCTCTGCTTTGGGGAATTTTTCAGATACCGAATGCACGAGCTCACCAGAGTTCCTCTGCAATTCTCTCTTCACCTTCTGCCAAAGGATCGACCGCTGACTGCTCAGGACGCCTGCAAAACCGCAACAAAGTAGCAAAGATGACTACTGCAACCTTGTATCGCTTCATCCTTCCGGCTTTCTCGCCTGTTTCCTGGTGGTGCATGCTCTGGGGGTAGCCTGCCTCCTTTCTGCACCAGGAGCTCTGAAGAAATCTCTCGTGGGTCGACGGAATCTTCCCCCTGCAACCGCAGGCAACAAAAGACTGCATCACCGGTTCTCTGGGTCCCCTCTCAGCACGACGAGCGTGGTCCCTGGGACTCAGCAACTCTGTCCAAGTGACTCCCACAGTCCAGTGATTCGTCAGTCCAAGTTTGGTGGAGGTAAGTCCTTGCCTCCCCACGCTAGACTGCATTGCTGGGTACCGTGTGATTTGCAGCTGCTCCGGCTCCTGGGCACTCTTCCAGGATTTCCTTCGTGCACAGCCAAGCCTGGGTCCCCGACACTCTAACCTGCAGTGCACAACCTCCTGAGTTGTCCTCCGGCATCGTGGGACTCCCTTTTCTGACTTTGGGTGGACTCCGGTTCACTCCTCTTCCAAGTGCCTGTTCCGGTACTTCTGCGGGTGCTGCCTGCTTCTGTGAGGGCTCCCTGACTTGCTGGGCGCCCCCTCTGTCTCCTCATCCAAGTGGTGACATCCTGGTCCCTCCTGGGCCACAGCAGCATCCAAAAACCCTAACCGCGACCCTTGCAGGTAGCAAGGCTTGTTTGCGGTCTTTCTGCATGGGAACATCTCTGCAAGCTTCTTCATGACGTGGGACATCCATCCTCCAAAGGGGAAGTTTTTGTAATCCTAAATTTGAAAATAGGCATGCGGCTAAGAGACAAATTCATGTAACAGTGTCAATTTAGACCAAATCATATTCAAACAGTAGTCATGGAAAGCAGGAGGTTCTCCACTTCGGCAGATGACAGGACCCGAAAATCCACGCCAAAGACTATTAAGGAGCAGGTGTGTTCCAAAGCCCCAGAATCAACCAAGGCGGCATCCCGTACGCAGTCCTTAAACGAGTTAATATCAACTTCTTCCAGGAAGGGTATCTCGTAATCAGCCTCACGAAGCAAACACAGCTGCAGAGCGCATGGCAGTCTCATTTGCTGCAGGTACCTAAGCCCCGGCCCCTGCTGCCCTCAGTGAGGATGCTATTGACCTTCTGAGTCATATCTTTGTAGATCAGACAGCCATTATAAATGTCATCCAGGGATTGGCAGCCCATCTGCAGCAGACCAATGCATTCCTGGAAGACATTCATAGTGCAATGCCTGGCCTACAGAGATCTTTTCAGGCTCTGGCCTCCACACTGATGGCAGCCAGTCACCCTAATTCAAGTCCAAATTCCCATTCCTCTACCTATCCCAAGCACACAGACCAATCCGCACGCACCCACCTCAACACACAAGAGCAGCAGACATAAACACAAGGACCACAAAACACACCGGATCACAAGCAAACAACAGACGCCCACACATACACAACATCAGTCACCACTTCCCCAGACACCCCCACCACCCCCACTATAACACATGTGACATCAAGCATACCTGCAGACACCACCACAACAGTCAGTGATACAACCAGCATACCCACAGACACCACCCCAAAAGACACACAGACATCCACCACTAACAACATGCTCGAAGACACCACTGCAACATACACACACACATCCACCACTCTCACATCACTGAGCACCTCTACCTCCCAGCACCCCAAGACATGCAAATGCCCACACTCACCCACACAACAGACACCACCCAAACACAAGCATACCTCCCACATGCACACACCCAAGAGATTCACATGGGCACAGCAGGCAACCATTTTCTCAACCTTCAAACCCCACCCCCCTCTGACAACCATCACCATGTCACTAAGTCTGAATTTTTATTTGATCCAGCCCTTTTCCCTGTTCCCTCCACCCTGGTCCCAAACCCAAGAGGCTGCACCCCACCTCTGAACCCATCCCTTCCGCCTGCAAGTTCTCCCCACTTGCAAGCACCTATACCCCTCCCCCCAAGAAGAAGCCCACCCCTCCTAAGAAGCAGTCGACACCTCCCAAACCCAAACCCGACCATCAGAAATCCAACCCCCCCCCAAAGATGATCCCTGAGGTGCCTGTCTGCCCACTTGATACCCCTAACGGTGGAGATTCTGTGACAGAGGGCCCCTTTTGACATGGTTATCCCCCCACTTTTTGCCTGATATTGATGTGTCCTAGAAATTGTAGTGCCCAGGGCCCCTGCTAACCAGGATCCCTGGGCCAGAGCTCTTTCCCTAAATTTGTTGTGATGCATTGACACAATTGGATACACCCTTAACTACCCCACTATAAGTCCCTAGTAGGGGGTACCTATGTACCCAAGGCATGGGGTACTATGGGTAGGCCGCTGAGGGCAGCAGCACTGATTGTGACACCCTCTAGGGCCATGCATCCAGATGCACCCAGCACTGCCATTACAGGCTGAGTGTTCTGGTACAAACCTAAAACACAAACTCGACATGGCACACTGTCTATGTGTCTGTCCACCATACACTGCATTTACCATGGGTAAGACACTCATGTGGCAGGCCTTCCAGCCCTAAGGCAGGGTGCTTCATATTGTATGTGAGGGCATAGATACATTATCAATATGCCCCCACTGTGTCCTTGCCAAACCTTGGACATAGTGAGTAAACAGAACAGCCATTTTAATACATGTGCTGGACATTGGTCAACACATGTGTCCCAGCTACATGATGGCCATTGTGAACCCTGGATTGCTTGATAGATGGTGCACCCTGCAAAAGCTAACTATCCTGGCATGGTTGCTGACTGGTCCTATCCAGCTGCCACCTCCAGACAGCCAATACACAAACTTGGGGGAGAGGCCTGTCTCTCTGGTTTGTAAGAAAATGCCCTTCCTGGGTGGTGGAGTGGACACCAACTCCCTCCAGAATGTGCACTGCCCTGGCAGTGAACTTCAAAGGGGTTAACACCCTTAAAACTCGACCCACATGCATGCTGCTAGCAGTAGCTGGCATCCCCCTTCGCAAACCCCCACTTTAGGTGGGAGCAAAGGTGGAAAACCTAACAAAGGGTAGGAGGAGTGGCCTCATCTGGCATGCACCACCCCTAAGGTGTTGTCTGCGAGGTGGACCCTCAAATTCAGTTTCCTCCATCTTGGAATGGGGGAAAATTGTAAATTAGGTTTAGGGCAGTGACCCTTCCCACAGGATGTGGTCACTATAGTGGGTGTAGCCACCATAAGGTAAGTGTCCCATTGGTCACTACCAGGTTCCCCCTAAAACACCCACTAAATTCAATATTTAGTGGACACCTCTAGACCAAGAAATCAGACTTGAAAGGACAAAGAAGACCAGCACCAAAGAAGATCTAAAGCAAGAGAACTGTGGATCTGCTGTATCAAGAAAAGGTGCCAATCCCTGCCTATTGCACCCAGGACCTGAGAATCGCCGCTGAGGAGGAGCTGGACACTAGACTGACCCCAAGAAACCCAGGGGACCTCCAGGCTTCACAAATCGCCCGTTATCTCCCTTCTGAGTAGAGGCACTACTCTGCAAACCAACAAAGACCAACGAGCCAGTGAGGGTAACTCCACTGACCAGCCAATATCTCCCGAACCAGAAGTTGCAGCCGGACTCGATGAACCACCAATGACTAACAGGACAAACGCCCATACGTGTGCTAAGTTTGGTGGCACTGCACCCTCCAGAGTTGTGTCAATACCCCAGGTACGGTCAGGGGACATCGGAAACCAAGTAAAACAATTCCCCCTAAGCTGCAACTCGACCAGAAGGAAGCCCCAGTCAAGGGACTTCAGGAACACCCTGGACCTCGACATAGTGCCTCCGTTGTCCTGCAAGCGACTCTGACCGCGACCTGCATCTGGACCAGAGAGGCATCTTTGTGCACAGCCCTGGAATCAACAACTTGCCCTGTACCCGGCCACCATGCATCCTACAACGATGAACCAGCTGTGTCCCAAGAGTCCCTCCCCCCTTGCGACCTCAACACCACAAGGGGACCCCAAGGCACCACCATTAAACCTGCCTCTGCAGACCTTTTATAAATGGCCCCTCACAGCGGCCCTGCACCATCTCCAAGAATCTTTCCAACTCTGCTCCCTCCAGAACCCGGAGCCGCCGGAACTTCTCCTGCTGGCACAGCGTGCCCACCAATGACTGCAACCAACCTGCCAAAGCTGAACTTGGTAAAGGAACTGTATGATTTTATGTGCATTTTTATAGGCGGTCTTCCAATGATTCCTATGATGTGTCATTACGCACAGAAAGACTGCATTTATTAAAACTTGAAAAATGCATAACTTAAAAAGTACTTAACCAATTTTGATAATCTTGGACTTAAAAATTATATAGCAATCTGAAGTGTTTTTCAAAAATTGGTCTCCAGTTATTCTTTAGAGTGTGTGAGTCGCATGATTGATACTGTAAGTACAGCAAATGCTCCAAGATTAGCCTAACTGCTCGACCAAGCTACCTCAAACATTAGAGCATTAGGTGATCTAGTTTTTGCCTCTGGAAACCAACGTGTGGTTGCCTGGACCCCCTACACAGTGTACCTAGTTTTGTGCACTACATAGAGGATCACCCTCCTACAGATTCCCTTGCAGTTAGGAGTCAAGTGACAGCACAGTGAGGTACCTGTGCATTTAAGAATTGACTTTTTAAGTTTGGATATTAATAAAACCAAACAATTGTTATTTCGGGTACACCTTTGTCCTACAATTCCTTTTCTACATTTATGTTATTCATGAGTAACTTGTGTTTTCTGCCTACAGTTGAGGGTGTTTCAGACTGCTTGCTGATAAATTTGCTGTTGTTTGCAGTATCTGACTTTGTGGGCAGAGCTGGTGTCCCCCAAGATAAGGGTATCTGTTGACTGTATGGATATGTGGGTGTAAATACAATGGTGATGTCATAGCATTGTGTACTGTTTGGAATGGTAACTATTTCAACTTGTGTTGTCCAATGGGAGCATGTATGGTGTTAGACTTGTCTCCATGATATGGATTGTGGATTCATCTAATGTGTGGCAGCTTGAGTTTTGTTTGTGCAGACATGCATTGTGTTTAATTGTGCTACCTTGGTTTGCATTTGACTGTGCATGTGTCCATTTAGCTGTGTGCACCTTGTAGCTACTTCATATAGATGTATGTCCCATGCATTTGGAATTGAATGTGCGTTGTTGACTTGTACTTCCACATTGTGCATGCTCCTTCCTTGAGTGCTCCTGATGCCCCCATCCCTATTGTGCATGTATTGTTGTGCATAGTGAGCTTTATGTGTCTCTCTCTCTAAAGTGCATCCCATTGTCCTTCCATTGTGTTGCAATGTGGGTGATGTTTGTGTCCCTTGCAGGGCTTTCTTCAATGGGTAGTGTTTGTGTTACATGCTACATCAATACATATATGTGTTGAATGTGACGGTAGTCCATGGCATGAGTGCAATGTGAGTGTTTAAGTTGTATTTGTAGATGTGATATTGCTGTGCTGTTGGTGTTGTGCGAGAAAATGTTGTGTACACTTCACTGTCCCTGTGCCTGAGATGAAAAGACATGTTTTTGTGTAGTGGTGCAGTGCAGTGAGAGTGACCTGCCCAAAGAGGGGTATTGTGACAGTGAATGTGTTCTTGTTTGTGTCTGATTCAGACCCGGAACACAATGACAAGGGCACTTGGGGCTCGCCCTGTGACCCCCATATGATGTGGCTGATGGTGCGATGATAAAATGTTGAGCGTAATGACACAGGATTGTGCACCTTCGATGATCATCAGAAGCAGCAGGATATGTTTGATGGGCTCCATGGCAGCACCGGATGTGCCTGCAGGTGAGTGTCTCTCTTTATACTCCCTGCTTCCACCCGCTGAGACGTGGTGGTTGGACTGCCATGGTCACATTGGCGGAGGTGATGCAACTAAGACATGTATGACCTTAGAGATGGACAAATGGAGCCTAGTCAAATGCCTGATACAGGTTTTCACACAGGAAGTCAGCAAGCAGAACAGTACGATGAGTCAAGCTATCCCGTTGTTGCATCTGCTACAGGATCAGTTACAAAAGGTATCACAGAGGTTCAGCAGTGTGAACGAAGAAGCACATAAGTTGGTTGAGAGCTTAATACTTTGCTTGGCTGTTAATCCAAGGCTGCAAAGAGAGCTTGTGTCCTTTAAAGAGAACTTTGGTGCCACAATAATTGATCCATCATACAAAAAATACTGGCCACTTTCATTCCTTTTTCAGAAGGAGATGTTTCACTATACAAGACATGGATGGTTGAGCAAGTGAGAGATTTGGAAGAAGTGTCGTAGGACTCTCATCATGGGGATGAGATAGCTAGATTCGGGCGGCAGCACCACCACGTGTGGGGGAGTCTTATACCACAGCTTATGATAGCTGTCGGCCTAACCCTTTCGGCTAGCTAGCAGCACCTCACTGTGGGAAGCTAGCCTGGTGTGCGGTGGGTACCTAAGGTACTTACACCTGATACCAGGTCCAGGTATCCCCTATTAGTGTGGTGTAGGAAGTGTCTAGAACCTAGGCTCTCTAGAGGAAGCTGTGGATAAGCAGCCAAGGCTTATCTGGGAGACATACAAATCTCATGCAATGCCACTGTAGTCACACAGCACTTACACATCTGAAAGAAAACACTCAGGCCTTCATCACGACCTTGACAGTTGGTGATAAAGTGGTGGTAATACAGGCACCACGGCGGTAGCCGCCTACAGCCAGGCGGAAGTCAATGTTCCGCCCACCTTATTAAGACCCTGCAACCCACCATCTTTTCCGCGACATCAAAAGCCTGGCGGAAACAGAGCTCAGAAGTGGAAGGACTCACCTTTGGAGACACAGGGAAGAACCATGCCGCCATAGAGTCCGAACTGCATGTCTTTCAGATGATATTCTACGTACTGCTCCACCACGAACACCAACGCTGGCAAAGACAACAGTATAGCTGCCTAGCACACAAGGGGCGGGGGAGGAAAACTACAGTGACACACACACGCACCATACACACCCCACACACACACACCATACACACAACCATATGCACAAGAAAAACAATTAACCCCGTAACTCGGCTGAATAATGCAAGGACAATACGATTTCACCAAAGTGTGTGTAATAAGAACAACACAATAGAAATAATAAGTTAGGCAATATAACAGATATATACAAATTTACAGACAAAGGGACACAGCCCAGTAATCAATTTGCGTGTCCACATGGCCACAGGCCAAAGTCCAAGGCCCCACTTGTCACCTGCTTTAACACGGAGAGAATACTGCAGGGGTAACAGTTGGTAAATAGGCAGGCACCTCAGGGAGATGGGGGGCACCTCAGCTGGGAGATGGATAAGACCACTGGTTGTGGAGGGGCCAACATGCCCTGTGCTTGGTCCTGGGGAGTGCAAGGCCACAGTCTCTTGAGTGGGTGTCTTGCCCACTGGTTCTGGGGGGGCAACATGCCCTGTGCTTGCTCCTGAGGAGTGATGGTCCACAGTCTCTCGAGTGGGTGAATACCCCACTGGATCTGGAGGGGGCTACATGCCCTGTGCTTGGTCCTGGGGAGTGATGGGCCACAGTCCCTCGAGTGGGTGTCTTCCCCACTGGCTCTGGAGGGGGCAACATGCTCTGTGCTTCATCCTGGGGAGTACAAGGCCACAGTCTCTTGAGTGGGTGTCTTCCCCACTGGTTCTGGAGGGGGCAACATGCTGTGTGCTTGGTCCAGGGGAGTGCAAGGCCACAGTCTCTCAAGTGGGTGTCTTGCACACTGGATCTGGAGGGGGCAGGCCACACAGCAGCCCATGGAGGCAGGATTACTTAGTGTCCACCGGCAGTGACGGCTGCCCATTGGTGGTGGTGCTGTAGTTGGGGAGAGGCTCCTGCATATCCCCTGTACCCTCGGATGATTGCACATTGGTGGTGCTGCTGGTGGAGGGAGGCTCCTGCACATCCCGTGTACCCTCTGACGGATGCCCAGCGGTTGGTGGTGGGGGATCTGTCACAGCTGCTGGTTCGGGCTCCTTGGCCTTTCGGGTGACAGGTGCAGGCTCCTTGGCCTTTCAGGTGGCAGGTGCAGGCTCCTTGGCCTTTTGGGTGGGAGGTGCAGGCTCCTTGGCCTTTTGGGTGGCAGGTTCAGGCTCCTTGCCCTTCTTGCTGGCTGGGGCATGCTCCTTCTCCTTTAGGCTGGCTGGTGCAGGCTCCTTCCCTTTCAGTACATGTGGCCTGGATCCCTTTCCACCACAAGTGGGTGCGGATAGGACTGGGCCCGTGGACTGTGTGGCTGAGGTGCTTGGCTGGGTTTGTGATCCCGTGGCCATATGTGCAGGACGGGGGGTAGGGAAGAGGTCAATGGTGGACAGGAAAAGCTTTTTAGGGACATTGGGGAGGGAAGGGGGAGAAGGAATGGGAGTGGAGGATGAGGGAGTGGTTGTTGGAGGTGTCTGCTGGATTTGGGTGCAGGTGCATGGGTTGTATGCTGTTGTGAGGTGGATGGCTATTGGGTTTCTGAGTGCTTGCGTTTGTGTACTTTAGGAGGGGGGACAGACACAGTGGGAGAGGACACAGGGGACCTGTGCATGGATGTTGTGGCTGTGGCTGCCAGTGAGGTGTGTGTTCTGCATGGTGTGGTGATGATGGTAGTGGATGTTTATGTAGTGCATGCAGGTGTGAGTGTGGGCGTGGCTGGGAGGTAGGTGGTGGAGGGGGAGGAGCGGGGAGACAGTGGAAATAGTGGATGTTGTTGTGTCTGAAACTGGATGGTGTTTGTGTGAGTGCCTGTGGGATGAAGGGTGATGCTTTTGTTTGCATATGACACTCTTGGGTGTTGTCTTGTGTGCATGCTCATCTGTATGTTTGCCTGGGATGAGTTGGGGTTGAAGGGAATGGGACTGGGCAGTGGAAGTTGGAGGGGATGGTATAAACAGGGACAATGGCTGCCATCAGAAAGGAGGCCAGAGCCTGAATCGATCTCTGTTGGGCCGCCAATCCAGTGTGAATGCTCTCCAGGAATGCATTAGATTGTTGCATCTGGGCTGCCAGCCCCTAGATGCCATTCACAATGGTTGACTGCCCTACAGAGATGGATCTCAGGAGGTCAATAGCCTCCTCACTCAGGGCAGCAGGGCTCACTGGGACAGGGCCTGAGGTGCCTGCGGTGAAGGACATGCCCACCCTCCTGGGTGAGCGGGCACGGGCAACTCGATGAGGGGCTGCTGGGAGGGCGGTGCTGATACCAGGGTGGTGGCTGTACCTGTAGCTGGGGTGGTCACAGAAGTGTCCGCCACCACCAGGGAGCTTCCATCGGAGGAGGTATCTGTCTCTAAACTATCCCCTCCAGTCTCCGCCGTGGTGCTCCCCTCGCCCTCCATCCCACTGGTGGCCTCACTGTCGGCGGACTCTGCCTCCTGGTCCTGTGGGATGCAGCTCCATCCGTCGCTGGTGACTCTGCTTCTCCGCCAGATGGTGCCAATGCACGTTTGGACAGGATGACAAAACAAGAAGGGGGGGGAGAGACAAAGGATACAGTGGATCAATGGCTGCACCAGCACCACAGTTGGCGTACACAGCACACTCACACACAGGGAACAGCCCTACGCACTATGGATTGCACTACCAGTGATATTGCTAGCCACCAAGGCATGGGGAGGGGCATACACCGCCAAATGCAGCACACCTGGGACCCACGCAGGGCTGACCAGTAGTGGATGTCTATGAGCTAGGTAGCAGGATTACCCCTTCAGAACCCTAACCACCAGGGGACCAACACTGCAATGTCAGGCCTTGCCTAGGGGCACCCACTGACACACAGCCACCACCCAGATACTACCCCTCCAGCTGTTTCCTTCAATGATGGGCACCGTACTCACCCCCTTGTGGATGCTGTGATGCCCTCAAGTGCCCATCCAGCTCTGGATAGGCCACTGCCAGTATGCAGGCCATCAGGGGGGTCAGGGTTCGATGGACACCCTTTTCTCGTTGGGAGGCCATCCCCAGCTGGGCCTCCGCTGTCTTCCGTGCCCAGCATCTCAGGTCCTCCCACCATTTGCGACAGTAAGGGTGCTCCTCCTGCCATAGACCCCCCAGGGTCCACACATCCTTGGCGATGGCACACTATATACCCTTTTTTTGATGGGCGCTGACCTGCAAAGGCTATACACACACACATATGGCCCACCATACCCGTACCCATCACCATTTCCACACACATTGCCCAGCACACAACCTGTATGCCAACGGGGACATCCACCCAGCCCCCTTACACAAGGTCTTCACACACACAACTCCATGCATTAATACCACATGCATCGTGCCCACAGTGTACTCACCTGTTGGTCTGGAGGCCCATACAGCAGTCCGAACTGGGATAGGACTCCAACCACCAGTCTCTCCAACTGCTCCGAAGTGTAGGCTGGGGCCCTTTCTCTGGTCATACGGGCCACAGTAGGTTCCAGCCACAGATTACAGCAGCATATGCAGTGTAGGTCCTCTCCTATAAAAGGTCAGGTAGCAAGTGAGGAATATGATAGAAAATGCCGGTCACCGTCACCCCGGCGCAGATCACCATTGGCCACTGTACCCCATAGGTCTCAATGTTAACCAATGAGGAGATGCATGACGGTTCCCGACCACCTCCTGCAACGGCGCACAACATCAGCGGAATTATCTCACTTCCACCTGTCCCTCCACACAGGACAGGCGGGTGCCATTTCAGCGGGGGAGGGGGCAGGCCCTGGAATAATGCTGCGTCACAAGAGAAATTAGCACATACTGGACAAATCACATTGACTCATTACATGTTTAGTGGATGCAAACTTCTGTTGTAGCTCCATTGTTCATTTTGTGACCAGCTCCTCACTCTTTTGTCCCTAAGATTGCTACCGCTGCAGATGAATAGGAGATGGAGACATACCCCCGTGTACAGACCCCTGGTGGACTTGGCAACACTGGAGGACAGGCACATTTTCCTCACCTATAGACTTGACAGGGCCACAATCACAGAGCTGTGTGCCCAGTTGGAACCTGACCTGATATCTGCTGTCCGTCATCCCACTGGGATCCCCCCTCTTGTGCAAGTGCTATCTGTACTCCATTTCCTGTCAACTGGTTATTTCCAAGTGACAGTGGGCTTGGCAGCAGGAGTGTCACAGCCAATGATCTCAAACGTGCTGACAAGAGTGTTGTCTACCCTGATAAAACACATGTGCAGCTACATTGTTTTCCCCCAGGTTGAGGATTTGGCCACTGTGAAGGCCGAGTTTTATGCAATGGGACATATCCCCAACATAATTGGGGCAATTGATGGTACACATATTGCATTTGTCCTCCCCCCCAGAAGAATGAACAGGTGTTCAGGAATCGTGAGAGTTTCCACTCCATGAATGTTCAGATGGTGTGCTTGGCGGACCAGTACATCTCTCACGTCAATGCTGAGTATCCTGGGTCAGGGCATGATGCCTTTGTCCTGAGGAATAGCAGCATGCTGAATGTGATGGGCCAACTACAGAGGCACAGGGTGTGGCTAATAGGTGAGCCCTGGTTCCCACCCAGTATATGTTGGTGTATGGGTATGGTGTGGGCCTTATAGGATAGTGTGTGGCTAAATGTTGTCCCTCAATATTTGCAGGTGACTCTGGTTACCCAAACCTATCATGGCTGCAGACCCCTGTGAGGAATGCCAGGACAAGGGCAGGAGAACATTATAATGAGGCACATGGGTGAACCAGAAGGATTATTGAGAGAACCTTTGGCCTCCTGAAGGCCAGGTTCCGGTGCCTCCATCTAACAGGTGGTTCCCTGTGCTAATCACCAAAGAAGGTCAGCCAGATAGTGATGGCATGCTGCATGTTGCATAATCTGGCCCTCAGACGCCAGGTCCCATTCCTGCAGGAGGAGGAGGCTGGAGATGCCCATGTGGCAGCAGTTGACCCTGTGGACAGTGAGGATGAGGAGACAGAGGATGAGGATGAGGAGAACAGAACGTATGTGATCCGACAATACTTCTAATGACACACAGGTATTACAATGTTACTTCACATTTCAATGACTTTGGTTGTAATTTGTGTTGCAATGACACGCTGATATTTTCCACTTCTATGCCCACTTACTATTCCCTCTGGCACTTCATTTTGCAGATGTTGGTGATTTGACAAATACTCATGGTGAGATCACTACAGCCAGCTACAGGTCAATAGTCAATGCTCATTCTCTGTGCAGTTGATTTGTAATGTCTGTACCTGTATCATTGAATAAATATTTGATATACATGACATACTTCAAATGGATTTTTTTTAAAGGGTGTTTATTGAAGTGCAAATATATAGAGGGGCAAGTGTGATGGGATGGGGTGATGATGGAGGAAAGTCCAGGGTATTGTTCCAGTCTGTTTGTAGCACAGGAGCATTGTCCAAAGGGACATAAGAAGGGGAGCGATGGCAGTTCAAGGTGGACAGGGTGACTGAGTGGGACACAAGGGTGACAATCAGGAGAGTCGCATTTTCTGGCGGGGGTCTTGGCAATTGTCTCTGGCTTCTGTCTGGATCGCAGGGAACGTTTGTAGGGTGATTTTATTTCTGCAGGGGGGGTGCTGGTGGCCTGTGAGTCCTGTGGTGGGGCCTCCTGGCCACTAGCGGCAGCGGAGGTGGAAGGCTGTTCAAATGTCTGGCTAGTGGCAGGGGCCCGCTGGTGTGAGACTGCCTCCCTCATAATGTTGGCCATGTCTGCCAGCACCCCTGCTATGGAGATCAGGGTGTTGTTAATGGACTGTAAGTCCTCCCTGTTTCCCTGGTACTGTCCCTCCTGCAGCCACCTGTTCTCCTGCACTTTGTCCAGGACCTGTCCCATTGTGTCCTGGGAATGTTGATAGGCTCCCAGGATCTTGGCGAGTGTCTCCTGGAGAGTCGGTTCCCTGGTCCTGTCCTCCCCCTGGCGCACAGCAGTCCTCCCAGCGTCCCTGGTGGCCTGTGCCTCTGTTCCCTGAACCCTGTGCCCACTGCCACTGACCCCAGGTCCCTGATTGTCTTGGGGCGAGGTGTGCCCTGGGGTCCCTGTAGAGGTGGACACACTGCTGATTGACGTGTCCTGGGGACAGAGGTATGGGGAAGCTCGGTGGGTGCTGTGGTGGTGTTTCCTGATGGGGAGGCTCTGTGGTGCTGTGTGACTGGGTAATTGGCTGTCCAGTGGTGCCTGATGGGCCAAGTAGGTCATCCAGATCCTGAAGACCAGATTTGCTGTCATCACTGTGAGCCTCTTCTGTTGGGGGACTGGATAGTGCTGGCACCTCCTCTCTGCTGACATTGGCTGGGGTACCTGTGGGGATGTAAATGATGTGTTATGGTTTCTGTTTCTGACATATTGTACATCCGGGGCTTTCCCTCTATGGTTGGATTTGGCCTCTCAGCTTTAATTGTGTCTGTTAGTGTATGGTGGGATAGTTAATTCTCTATGGTGTGCATGCTTCAGTGATGAGTGTCCATGCAGGGCTGTGAGGGGTGTCCACACAGTGGTGCAGCATGCAGGGCTTGGCATTGGGATAAGTGGGTTGTGATGGTGGGGTGTGTGGGATGTAGTGGAGTGATGGGGGTGAGGGTGAGGATATGTGATGGCATGCAGGTAGGGGGGTGATAGTAGTTGAGAGTTAACTTACCAGAGTCCAGTCCTCCTCCCACTCCGGCCAGGCCCTCAGGATACAGTATTGCCAAGACTTCCTCCTCCCAATAGGAGGAGTAGGGGGTCCACCGCCAGTCCTCTGGATAGCGAGCTGGTGTCTTGCTGCTATGGAATGTACCTTCGCCCGTAGGTCATTCAACCTCATCCTGATGTCATCCCTAGTTCTAGGGTGCTGTCCCACGGCGTTGACCCTGTCCACTATTCTCTACCATAGCCCCATCTTCCTAGCTATAGATATCTGCTGCACCTGTGCTCCAAATAGCTGTGGCTCTACCCTTACAATTTCCTCCACCATGACCCTTAACTCCTCCTCTGTGAAACGGGGGTGTCTTTATGGTGCTAATGGTGTTGTGTGAGGTGTGTTGGTGAGGGTGCGCTGGTTAATGTGTTGGGTTGTGATGTGGTGTATATGTGTGAATAGTGTGTGGCGCTAGTTGTGTCAGTGGTCTTGGTGTCTCTCTGCTGGCAATGGTTGTGGGCAATGTGGGTGTGTGTTTTATAGTGGTGTGGGTGTGGTGTGTGTATGGGTGTCAGGTGGGTGTTGTATGAATTGTCCAATGTGGTGTTGTTTTGTATGTGGGTGTCCATTGTGAGCGTGGCAGTATGTACCGCCAATGGTTTGAATGTCCGCCGTATTGATTCGTTGGTCATATTGTGGTGGGCGGAGTTTTGTTGGTGTAACGGTATAGGTTTTGATACTCCCACTTTAGCACTGACCGTTGGTCTGGTGGATTTGTGTATGTGGCTGAATACTGATGGATTGGTGTGTGTGTCATAATATGGTGAATGGATATCTGCCGCCTCGGCGGTAAGTTGGCAGCCGTCAGCGCGGCGGTAAGTGAAATTTACCGCCAATGTTATAATGAGGACCTCAGTGTTACAAAAATCAAGGTACTTTATTATGGTAACCCAGCACCAAAAATAGTACAGAGGCTATATTCCCTTAGGAGGTAAGTAGTACACACAATATTTACAGTAGTAGCCAGAATAGGCATAAGAACAGTTGCAAAACAGTATAAAACACAATAGAGAATAGTGACCCTAGGGGGAGCACAAACCATATTACAAAAAAAATGGATTGCGAGAGTTGGACCCCAACCTAGGTAAGTGGAGTGTGTAGAGAGGTGCTGGGGGTCCCAGGGAAGCACAAAGGTAAATACCACAATAGCCCCCGGGGACCAGGAAAGCAGGAGTAAATCACTAGAATTTCCCCAAAACACCCACTAAGAAAAAAAGAAGAGAATTGTAAAACCCAGAGACAACTGCAAGAAACCAATGGTGGATTCCTGAAGAGGAAGACCTGTGGAAAGAGGGAACCAAGTCCAGAAGACACAGCAGAGTTCAGGGGGGGCGGGAGCCTCTACTCACCAAGCTGAGGATGCAGAAGTTGGTCGACGGTGAGGAAGGAAAGTCACCACTGCAGCCTTGGAGTCAGAGTCGAGTTCCTGGAGGATACAGGTGATGTCCCACGCCAAAAAGGAAGATTGCATTCGGGTTTGCGTGTTCGGGTTTCACCAACAAGCCTTGGCACTGGCAAAACTCGCGGTTTGCGCAAAGTGATGCTGCTGGGGACCAGCAAGTCCCAGGTGGACTCAACCCAGGAGGGGGAGGCGGAGGGTGCCCTCACCACTGAAGAGAGCCCACAGAAGCACAGGTAACACTCACAGGAGTCCCACAGGACGGGGACACATAAGTTGCAATAGAGCCCACGCAGCCCTATGAAAAGGAGTCCCACATCGCAGCAGAGCCACTCAGAGAGCTGTGCATTGCAGGAAGGAATGCTGGGGGCTGTAGCTACACAATGCATGAAGACCCCTTGGAGAAAGTGCCAACAAGCCTTGTCAGCTGCAAAAGACACGGTGCAAGGGGGTACTCTACTGCATGGGAAGGCAAGGGCTTACCTCCACCCAAGTTGGACAGCTGGTAGAGAGGACCGACGGGACCACTTCCAACCACCACCCGTGATGCAGGATCCACACTGCTCAGCAGAAGAAGGGATCAACGCAGCCGGTTATCATTGCTGTTGGTGTCTGCGGATGCAGGGGAGTGACTCCTTCACTCCAAGGGAGATTCCTTCTTCTTTCCTGTGCAGAATGAAGATGGGCTGTCCTCAGAGGATGCACAACCAGGGAAATGTTGTAGAAGCTGGAAGGAGCCATGGATACAATGTTGCAGGTGAAGTCTTTGTCTTTGTTATAGATTGTTGGGTCGTGGAGAGTCTAGATGCAGTTTCTTCGGTCAGAAGTCGAAGTGGAGGTTGCAGAGGAATCCTGCTGGAATCTTGCAAGCCGAATCTGAAGGACCACCCAAAAGAGAGACCCTAAATACCCCTGAAAGCAGGATTGGTCACCTAGCTGGGTGACCACCTATCAGGGAGAGTTCTAACGTCACCTGCCTGACCTGGCCACTCAGATGCTCCCAGAGTTCCCTGCCAACCTTGGATTCAAGATGGCAAAACCCAGGGACCCTCCGGAGGAGTTCTGGGCACCACCACTGGGGTGATGATGGACAGGGGAGTGGTCACTCCCCTTTCCATTGTCCAGTTTTGTGCCAGAGCTGGGTCTGGAGGTCCCTGAAGTGGTGTAGACTGGTTTATGCATGGAGGACACCAAATGTCCCCTTCAAAGATTACCAGTGGCTTAGGGAGGCTACCCCTCCGAAGCCATGTAACACCTATTTCCAAAGGGAGAGGGTGTAACACCACTCTCCCAAAGGAAATCCTTCATCCTGCTTTCCTGGGCTTGATCTGATCAAGCACCAGGAGGTCAGAAACCTGTCTGTGAGGTTGCAGCAACTTGGGCTGTCTGGAAAACCTCAGAAGGCTGTAGGAGCAATACTTGTGTTCCTCTAAGGAGCCCCCAGAGTGCATGAAATCATACAACCAATACTTGCAAAAGTATTGGGGTATGATTCCAACATGTATGATACCAAACATGCCTATGTTCGTAGTTGCCATTATGTAGCTGGACATAGGTAGTGACTTATGTCAAGTACACGTGTAAAATGGCATCCCCGCAGTCCAGAAAAATGGATCTCAAGTTTGTGGGGTCACCTCTGCTAGTGCAGGGGTGCCCTCACACACAGGTACCTGCATCCTGCCCTTTGGACTGAGAGGGCCTACCATAGGGTTGACTTTTAGTGACCTGGTGCAGTGACCTGAAGTGAAAACGGGTGCATGCACTCCATTCACGCAGACGGCAATGGCAGGCCTGCAGAACCCTTTGCATGGGCTCCCATGGGTGGCAGAATAACTGCTGCAGCTCATAGGGATCCCCTGGAACCCCAATGCCCTGGGTACCTGGGTACCATATACCAGGGTCTTACATGGGGGCACCAGTATGCCAATTGCGGGATGAAATACAGAGTTTTGGGAGAGAGAGCATAATCACTGGGGTCCTGTTAGCAGGATCCCAGTGAACATAGTCAAACACACTGACATCAGGCAGAAAAGGGGGTAACCATGGCAAGAAAGATTATACTTTCCTACACTCACCAAAAACCAAGAGTAAAGGTTATTTGTGCCAGCCTGACACATGAGACTCTAAGACTTCTCAGTGAAGGTGTGGTAGAACAGATCTCACCCCTT
Source organism: Pleurodeles waltl (assembly GCF_031143425.1). Classification (NCBI taxonomy): domain Eukaryota; kingdom Metazoa; phylum Chordata; class Amphibia; order Caudata; family Salamandridae; genus Pleurodeles; species Pleurodeles waltl. Next base: position 1,323,271,858 of record NC_090437.1, on the reverse strand, counting down.
TCTCTCAGTTATACACATCTCACACATGCAAAGACAAACAGAAACAACATTTGGTTCAATACATTTTATTGAAGCAATTGCATTCTATGTAAAAAGGCATGAATTGCATTTATCAGGAAAATGAAACACAACACTATTATTGCTGTGACTAGAAAAGTGAAACAGAGAAAAAGTCCCATCATACTGTCACAATAGTGAATCTAGAATCCCTACCTGCACTCCCTAAAATTGTCACGGTCTGCACGTCTCTTACCATCGTTGGCTGAAGAACTTGAAGGAACACCCGGTCTTCTACTGGTTCTGGACTGGCCAAGACAGGGACAACCCTTTCTAGTAGCCACAGTGCTGCTGACTGGAAAAAACACCAAGGCAGACTGTACCCTTCAGAAGGAGTCCCAGAAGAAAAACCCAAAAGTTGAAAAAAACCTCTATCACAGGAACTCCTGAAAAAGAGAAAACGGTGGTGCACCAGCACCACCGTTGGCGTACACAGCACACTCACACACAGGGAACAGCCCTACGCACTATGGATTGCACTACCAGTGATATTGCTAGCCACCAAGGCATGGGGAGGGGCATACACCGCCAAATGCAGCACACCTGGGACCCACGCAGGGCTGACCAGTAGTGGATGTCTATGAGCTAGGTAGCAGGATTACCCCTTCAGAACCCTAACCACCAGGGGACCAACACTGCAATGTCAGGCCTTGCCTAGGGGCACCCACTGACACACAGCCACCACCCAGATACTACCCCTCCAGCTGTTTCCTTCAATGATGGGCACCATACTCACCCCCTTGTGGATGCTGTGATGCCCTCAAGTGCCCATCCAGCTCTGGATAGGCCACCGCCAGTATGCAGGCCATCAGGGGGGTCAGGGTTCGATGGACACCCTTTTCTCGTTGGGAGGCCATCCCCAGCTGGGCCTCCGCTGTCTTCCGTGCCCAGCATCTCAGGTCCTCCCACCATTTGCGACAGTAAGGGTGCTCCTCCTGCCATAGACCCCCCAGGGTCCACACATACTTGGCGATGGCACACCATATACCCTTTTTTTGATGAGCGCTGACCTGCAAAGGCTATACACACACACATATGGCCCACCATACCCGTTCCCATCACCATTTCCACACACATTGCCCAGCACACAACCTGTATGCCAACGGGGACATCCACCCAGCCCCCTTACACAAGGTCTTCACACACACAACTCCATGCATTAATACCACATGCATCGTGCCCACAGTGTACTCACCTGTTGGTCTGGAGGCCCATACAGCAGTCCGAACTGGGATAGGACTCCAACCACCAGTCTCTCCAACTGCTCCGAAGTGTAGGCTGGGGCCCTTTCTCTGGTCATACGGGCCACAGTAGGTTCCAGCCACAGGTTACAGCAGCATATGCAGTGTAGGTCCTCTCCTATAAAAGGTCAGGTAGCAAGTGAGGAATATGATAGAAAATGCCGGTCACCGTCACCTCCGGCGCAGATCACCATTGGCCACTGTACCCCATAGGTCTCAATGTTAACCAAGGAGGAGATGCATGACGGTTCCCGACCACCTCCTGCAACGGCGCACAACATCAGCGGAATTATCTCACTTCCACCTGTCCCTCCACACAGGACAGGCGGGTGCCATTTCAGCGGGGGAGGGGGCAGGCCCTGGAATAATGCTGCGTCACAAGAGAAATTAGCACATACTGGACAAATCACATTGACTCATTACATGTTTAGTGGATGCAAACTACTGTTGTAGCTCCATTGTTCATTTTGTGACCAGCTCCTCACTCTTTTGTCCCTAAGATTGCTACCGCTGCAGATGAATAGGAGATGGAGACATACCCCTCTGTACATACCCCTGGTGGACTTGGCAACACTGGAGGACAGGCACATTATCCTCACCTATAGACTTGACAGGGCCACAATCACAGAGCTGTGTGCCCAGTTGGAACCTGACCTGATATCTGCTGTCCGTCATCCCACTGGGATCCCCCCTCTTGTGCAAGTGCTATCTGTACTCCATTTCCTGTCAACTGGTTATTTCCAAGTGACAGTGGGCTTGGCAGCAGGAGTGTCACAGCCAATGATCTCAAACGTGCTGACAAGAGTGTTGTCTACCCTGATAAAACACATGTGCAGCTACATTGTTTTCCCCCAAGTTGAGGATTCGGCCACTGTGAAGGCCGAGTTTTATGCAATGGGACATATCCCCAACATAATTGGGGCAATTGATGGTACACATATTGCATTTGTCCTCCCCCCCAGAAGAATGAACAGGTGTTCAGGAATCGTGAGAGTTTCCACTCCATGAATGTTCAGATGGTGTGCTTGGCGGACCAGTACATCTCTCACGTCAATGCTGAGTATCCTGGGTCAGGGCATGATGCCTTTGTCCTGAGGAATAGCAGCATGCTGAATGTGATGGGCCAACTACAGAGGCACAGGGTGTGGCTAATAGGTGAGCCCTGGTTCCCACCCAGTATATGTTGGTGTATGGGTATGGTGTGGGCCTTATAGGATAGTGTGGCTAAATGTTGTCCCTCAATATTTGCAGGTGACTCTGGTTACCCAAACCTATCATGGCTGCAGACCCCTGTGAGGAATGCCAGGACAAGGGCAGGAGAACATTATAATGAGGCACATGGGTGAACCAGAAGGATTAATGAGAGAACCTTTGGCCTCCTGAAGGCCAGGTTCCGGTGCCTCCATCTAACAGGTGGTTCCCTGTGCTAATCACCAAAGAAGGTCAGCCAGATAGTGATGGCATGCTGCATGTTGCATAATCTGGCCCTCAGACGCCAGGTCCCATTCCTGCAGGAGGAGGAGGCTGGAGATGCCCATGTGGCAGCAGTTGACCCTGTGGACAGTGAGGATGAGGAGACAGAGGATGAGGATGAGGAGAACAGAACGTATGTGATCCGACAATACTTCTAATGACACACAGGTATTACAATGTTACTTCACATTTCAATGACTTTGGTTGTAATTTGTGTTGCAATGACACGCTGATATTTTCCACTTCTATGCCCACTTACTATTCCCTCTGGCACTTCATTTTGCAGGTGTTGGTGATTTGACAAATACTCATGGTGAGATCACTACAGCCAGCTACAGGTCAATAGTCAATGCTCATTCTCTGTGCAGTTGATTTGTAATGTCTGTACCTGTATCATTGAATAAATATTTGATATACATGACATACTTCAAATGGATTTTTTTTAAAGGGTGTTTATTGAAGTGCAAATATATAGAGGGGCAAGTGTGATGGGATGGGGTGATGATGGAGGAAAGTCCAGGGTATTGTTCCAGTCTGTTTGTAGCACAGGTGCATTGTCCAAAGGGACATAAGAAGGGGAGCGATGGCAGTTCAAGGTGGACAGGGTGACTGAGTGGGACACAAGGGTGACAATCAGGAGAGTCACATTTTCTGGCGGGGGTCTTGGCAATTGTCTCTGGCTTCTGTCTGGATCGCAGGGAACGTTTGTATGGTGATTTTATTTCTGCAGGGGGGGGGGGTGCTGGTGGCCTGTGAGTCCTGTGGTGGGGCCTCCTGGCCACTAGTGGCAGCGGAGGTGGAAGGCTGTTCAAATGTCTGGCTAGTGGCAGGGGCCCGCTGGTGTGAGACTGCCTCCCTCATAATGTTGGCCATGTCTGCCAGCACCCCTGCTATGGAGATCAGGGTGTTGTTAATGGACTGTAAGTCCTCCCTGATTCCCTGGTACTGTCCCTCCTGCAGCCACCTGTTCTCCTGCACTTTGTCCAGGACCTGTCCCATTGTGTCCTGGGAATGTTGATAGGCTCCCAGGATCTTGGCGAGTGTCTCCTGGAGAGTCGGTTCCCTGGTCCTGTCCTCCCCCTGGCGCACAGCAGTCCTCCCAGCGTCCCTGGTGGCCTGTGCCTCTGTTCCCTGAACCCTGTGCCCACTGCCACTGACCCCAGGTCCCTGATTGTCTTGGGGCGAGGTGTGCCCTGGGGTCCCTGTAGAGGTGGACACACTGCTGATTGACGTGTCCTGGGGACAGAGGTATGGGGAAGCTCGGTGGGTGCTGTGGTGGTGTTTCCTGATGGGGAGGCTCTGTGGTGCTGTGTGACTGGGTAATTGGCTGTCCAGTGGTGCCTGATGGGCCAAGTAGGTCATCCAGATCCTGAAGACCAGATTTGCTGTCATCACTGTGGGCCTCATCTGTTGGGGGACTGGATAGTGCTGGCACCTCCTCTCTGCTGACATTGGCTGGGGTACCTGTGGGGATGTAAATGATGTGTTATGGTTTCTGTTTCTGACATATTGTACATCCGGGGCTTTCCCTCTATGGTTGGATTTGGCCTCTCAGCTTTAATTGTGTCTGTTAGTGTATGGTGGGATAGTTAATTCTCTATGGTGTGCATGCTTCAGTGATGAGTGTCCATGCAGGGCTGTGAGGGGTGTCCACACAGTGGTGCAGCATGCAGGGCTTGGCATTGGGATAAGTGGGTTGTGATGGTGGGGTGTGTGGGATGTAGTGGAGTGATGGGGGTGAGGGTGAGGATATGTGATGGCATGCAGGTAGGGGGGGGTGATAGTAGTTGAGAGTTAACTTACCAGAGTCCAGTCCTCCTCCCACTCCGGCCAGGCCCTCAGGATACAGTATTGCCAAGACTTCCTCCTCCCAATAGGAGGAGTAGGGGGTCCACCGCCAGTCCTCTGGATAGCGAGCTGGTGTCTTGCTGCTATGGAATGTACCTTCGCCCGTAGGTCATTCAACCTCATCCTGATGTCATCCCTAGTTCTAGGGTGCTGTCCCACGGCGTTGACCCTGTCCACTATTCTCTACCATAGCTCCATCTTCCTAGCTATAGATATCTGCTGCACCTGTGCTCCAAATAGCTGTGGCTCTACCCTTACAATTTCCTCCACCATGACCCTTAACTCCTCCTCTGTGAAACGGGGGTGTCTTTATGGTGCTAATGGTGTTGTGTGAGGTGTGTTGGTGAGGGTGCGCTGGTTAATGTGTTGGGTTGTGATGTGGTGTATATGTGTGAATAGTGTGTGGCGCTAGTTGTGTCAGTGGTCTTGGTGTCTCTCTGCTGGCAATGGTTGTGGGCAATGTGGGTGTGTGTTTTATAGTGGTGTGGGTGTGGTGTGTGTATGAGTGTCAGGTGTGTGTTGTATGAATTGTCCAATGTGGTGTTGTTTTGTATGTGGGTGTCCATTGTGAGCGTGGCAGTATGTACCGCCAATGGTTTGAATGTCCGCCGTAGTGATTCGTTGGTCATATTGTGGTGGGCGGAGTTTTGTTGGTGTAACGGTATAGGTTTTGATACTCCCACTTTAGCACTGACCGTTGGTCTGGTGGATTTGTGTATGTGGCTGAATACTGATGGATTGGTGTGTGTGTCATAATATGGTGAATGGATATCTGCCGCCTCGGCGGTAAGTTGGCAGCCGTCAGCGCGGCGGTAAGTGAAATTTACCGCCAATGTTATAATGAGGACCTCAGTGTTACAAAAATCAAGGTACTTTATTATGGTAACACAGCACCAAAAATAGTACAGAGGCTATACTCCCTTAGGAGGTAAGTAGTACACACAATATTTACAGTAGTAGCCAGAAATAGGCATAAGAACAGTTGCAAAACAGTATAAAACACAATAGAGAATAGTGACCCTAGGGGGAGCACAAACCATATTACAAAAAAAATGGATTGCGAGAGTTGGACCCCAACCTAGGTAAGTGGAGTGTGTACAGAGGTGCTGGGGGTCCCAGGGAAGCACAAAGGTAAATACCACAATACCCCCCGGGGACCAGGAAAGCAGGAGTAAATCACTAGAATTTCCCCAAAACACCCATTAAGAAAAAAAGAAGAGAATTGTAAAACCCAGAGACAACTGCAAGAAACCAATGGTGGATTCCTGAAGAGGAAGACCTGTGGAAAGAGGGAACCAAGTCCAGAAGACACAGCAGAGTTCAGGGGGGGCAGGAGCCGCTACTCACCAAGCTGAGGATGCAGAAGTTGGTCGACGGTGAGGAAGGAAAGTCACCACTGCAGCCTTGGAGTCAGAGTCGAGTTCCTGGAGGATACAGGTGATGTCCCACGCCAAAAAGGAAGATTGCATTCGGGTTTGCGTGTTCGGGTTTCACCAACAAGCCTTGGCACAGGCAAAACTCGCGGTTTGCGGAAAGTGATGCTGCTGGGGACCAGCAAGTCCCAGGTGGACTCAACCCAGGAGGGGGAGGCGGAGGGTGCCCTCACCACTGAAGAGAGCCCACAGAAGCACAGGTAGCACTCACAGGAGTCCCACAGGACGGGGACACAGAAGTTGCAAAAGAGCCCACGCAGCCCTATGAAAAGGAGTCCCACATCGCAGCAGAGCCACTCAGAGAGCTGTGCATTGCAGGAAGGAATGCTGGGGGCTGTAGCTACACAATGCATGAAGACCCCTTGGAGAAAGTGCCAACAAGCCTTGTCAGCTGCAAAAGACACAGTGCAAGGGGGTACTCTACTGCATGGGAAGGCAAGGGCTTACCTCCACCCAAGTTGGAAAGCTGGTAGAGAGGACCGACGGGACCACTTCCAACCACCACCCGTGATGCAGGATCCACACTGCTCAGCAGAAGAAGGGATCAACGCAGCCGGTTATCATTGCTGTTGGTGCCTGCGGATGCAGGGGAGTGACTCCTTCACTCCAAGGGAGATTCCTTCTTCTTTCCTGTGCAGAATGAAGATGGGCTGTCCTCAGAGGATGCACAACCAGGGAAATGTTGTAGAAGCTGGAAGGAGCCATGGATACAATGTTGCAGGTGAAGTCTTTGTCTTTGTTGTAGATTGTTGGGTCGTGGAGAGTCTAGATGCAGTTTCTTCGGTCAGAAGTCGAAGTGGAGGTTGCAGAGGAATCCTGCTGGAATCTTGCAAGCCGAATCTGAAGGACCACCCAAAAGAGAGACCCTAAATACCCCTGAAAGCAGGATTGGTCACCTAGCTGGGTGACCACCTATCAGGGAGAGTTCTAACGTCACCTGCCTGACCTGGCCACTCAGATGCTCCCAGAGTTCCCTGCCAACCTTGGATTCAAGATGGCAAAACCCAGGGACCCTCCGGAGGAGTTCTGGGCACCACCACTGGGGTGATGATGGACAGGGGAGTGGTCACTCCCCTTTCTATTGTCCAGTTTTGTGCCAGAGCTGGGTCTGGAGGTCCCTGAAGTGGTGTAGACTGGTTTATGCATGGAGGACACCAAATGTCCCCTTCAAAGATTACCAGTGGCTTAGGGAGGCTACCCCTCCGAAGCCATGTAACACCTATTTCCAAAGGGAGAGGGTGTAACACCACTCTCCCAAAGGAAATCCTTCATCCTGCTTTCCTGGGCTTGATCTGATCAAGCAACAGGAGGTCAGAAACCTGTCTGTGAGGTTGCAGCAACTTGGGCTGTCTGGAAAACCTCAGAAGGCTGTAGGAGCAATGCTTGTGTTCCTCTAAGGAGCCCCCAGAGTGCATGAAATCATACAACCAATACTTGCAAAAGTATTGGGGTATGATTCCAACATGTATGATACCAAACATGCCTAGGTTTGTAGTTGCCATTATGTAGCTGGACATAGGTAGTGACTTATGTCAAGTACACGTGCAAAATGGCATCCCCGCAGTCCAGGAAAATGGATCTCAAGTTTGTGGGGTCACCTCTGCTAGTGCAGGGGTGCCCTCACACACAGGTACCTGCATCCTGCCCTTTGGACTGAGAGGGCCTACCATAGGGTTGACTTTTAGTGACCTGGTGCAGTGACCTGAAGTGAAAACGGGTGCATGCACTCCATTCACGCAGACGGCAATGGCAGGCCTGCAGAACCCTTTGCATGGGCTCCCATGGGTGGCAGAATAACTGCTGCAGCTCATAGGGATCCCGTGGAACCCCAATGCCCTGGGTACCTGGGTACCATATACCAGGGTCTTACATGGGGGCACCAGTATGCCAATTGCGGAATGAAATACAGAGTTTTGGGAGAGAGAGCATAATCACTGGGGTCCTGTTAGCAGGATCCCAGTGAACATAGTCAAACACACTGACATCAGGCAGAAAAGGGGGTAACCATGGCAAGAAAGATTATACTTTCCTACACTCACAAAAAACCAAGAGTAAAGGTTATTTGTGCCAGCCTGACACATGAGACTCTAAGACTTCTCAGTGAAGGTGTGGTAGAACAGATCTCACCCCTTTCTCTCAGTTATACACATCTCACACATGCAAAGACAAACAGAAACAGAATTTGGTTCAATACATTTTATTGAAGCAATTGCATTCTATGTAAAAAGGCATGAATTGCATTTATCAGGAAAATGAAACACAACACTATTTTTGCTGTGACTAGAAAAGTGAAACAGAGAAAAAGTCCCATCATACTGTCACAATAGTGAATCTAGAATCCCTACCTGCACTCCCTAAAATTGTCACGGTCTGCACGTCTCTTACCATCGTTTGGTGAAGAACTTGAAGGAACACCCGGTCTACTACTGGTTCTGGACTGGCCAAGACAGGGACAACCCTTTCTAGTAGCCACAGTGCTGCTGACTGGAAAAAACACCAAGGCAGACTGTACCCTTCAGAAGGAGTCCCAGAAGAAAAACCCAAAAGTTGAGAAAAAACCTCTATCACAGGAACTCCTGAAAAAGAGAAAAAAGAAACAATGAAAAAAGGAAAAAATAGAATAAATCTTGCAGAAAAAAACAGGAACGCAGAAAACACGGAAAAACAGGAGCGCGGATCACCACCAAGCGGAAGTGTTTGCAATGCAAGGAAGAAAAGAACTGAAGTGCTTATATACCAGAAAACAGGAAGTGACACAACAGGAAGAAAGTGCGACACCATCTTGGATTGGGAAAAAACATATAGAAAAAAATTGAAAAAAGTCCAAGTAGAAAAGGAAAAGGAAAAAGGCATACTGGGAAGGAGGATACCAAGGAGGAAGACAACATGGACACCAGGAAAAAGAAGAAACAAAGATGAAAGAAAAAAGAAGAAAAAGTAGGAAAGAAAAGGAAAAAATCCAAGGAGGTAAGTAAAGGTGAATTCAGGGAGGCTGGCAGGGGCTGCAGCGTGACCCAGAGCATGAAATGTGCCTCCTGGGCCACACCGTGGAAACGGGTAGACAAAAAAACAGTCCGCAGCGGTGAAGGCGCCCCGAAAGTTGGACCGCCAGCCCGATCACGGCTCGAGAAAGAGACGAGCGGCGACACAAAAATTCTCCATGAGAGCAATAGCAGTATTAGCTCTAATCTGCTTGTCTAGACCCAGGAAGGAAACCCAATCCCCATACCTTTGCTATAGGTAGAGAAGAGGCATGTTGGTCTGCTGGGAGCCCTCCCATTTGCATGAAGAGAAGATGCAGAGTTTCGAAGGACACTGCAATGGCAAAGTGCAGCATAAGATGGCAGACTGACTGGAACTAGTGATTCAGTGGGGGCAATGTGTTATTTCATAATATAAACATGCTGTGTTCTAAGAACTGCCCTGCTGTGCCAATATGTATTTTTCTGTGTAGGGTAGACATTGTACTCTTTGACTTAGCAATACCTGGTAAACTATTGTGTAAAGACTTGGGTTGAGCACAAGATGAAATGTTGTGCAAAAAAACTATTAACAAATACCGCATGGAAGGGTAACTGATAAAATTAACAAAACATTGCCACTAAACTGAAGCTTTGCTAAAATAATGAACAGAATAAAATGACGTGTAACTAAGTTAAACAGCACAGGCCTGAGGACCACAGCTAAAATAAATGTGCCTGTGTAAAATGCTGAACTAAGTCCTGAAATAAAGTTCTAGTGTGCAGCCTTCAACCCTCCAGAAAGGCAGCCAACACCAGCAACACCAGCAATAGCACTGTAGGAGGCTGGCCTGGCTTATAGTGGGTACCTGATGGTATTTACACCTTGTGCCAGGTCTAGGTATCCTTTATTAGCAGATTACTAGTGTTCTAGCAGCTTAGGCTGATAGAGGTAACTATAGCAGAGCAGCTTAGGCTGAAGTAGGAGACATGCAAAGCTCTTACTATACCACTTAAATCCTATAGCACTAGATCATAAGAATCACAATACTCAGAGTTACTGAAAATAAAGGTACTTTATTTTAGTGACAATGTGCCAAAAATATCTCAGAGGATATACTCCCTTAGGAGGTAAGTAAAATACACAAAATATGCACACAAACCAAAATCAGCTAAGTAAACAGTTAGAAAAGTAGTGCAAACACTGTAGAATACAATAGGATGCAATAGGCCTAGGGGCAACTCAAACCATATACTAAGAAAGTGGAATGCAAACCACTTAAGGACCCCTAGCCTAGTGTAGTGTGTAGAGGGTCGCTGGGAGTGTCAGAAAACACTAAGGGTGTCCAAGATACCCCACCCCAAGACCCTGAAAAGTAGGAGTAAAGTGACCCTACTTCCCCAGAAACACACTAAAGTTGTGATAGGAGATTCTGCAACAACCACTACTGACTGCAAAACACTGAAGACGGATTCCTGGACCTGAGGACCTGTAAAGGAAGGAGACCAAGTCCTAGAGTCACGAAAGTGTCCAGGAGGGCAGGAGCCCACTAAACCCTGGTGAAGGTGCAAAATGGCTGCCTCAGGGTGGAAGAAGCTGATGATTCTGCAACAACAGAAGGTGCCAGGAACTTCTCCTTTGCACAGAAGATGTCACACTGAATGATGGAGGATGCAGAGTTGTTTCTTTGGAGAAAGACCACAAACAAGCCTTGCTAGCTGCAAAGGTCACGGTTGAAGAAAAGGGGTGCTGCCCGGGCCCAGGAAGGACCAGGAGGTCACCACTTGGAAGACGAGACAGAGGGGGCCCTCAGTAATATAGAGAGTCCATGCACAAGAAGGCAGCACCCGCAGAAGTACTTGAACACGGGTTCAAAAAAACTGAGCACAGCAGTTGTCTCAACACTACAAAGGAGGGTCCCACAAAGCCGGTGGTCAACTCAGCGAGTTGAACAATGCAGGACAGAGTGCTGAGGACCTGAACTGTGCTGTGCACAAAGGATTACTTGCAAAAGTGCACAGGAAGCAGCCCTAGCAGCTGCAGTTCACGTGTTCCATAGGATTACTGTCTGGCAAGGGGAGACAAGGACTTTCCTCCACCAAATTTGGACAGGTGGACCACTGGACTGTCGGTGTGACTTTGATCCACCACCTGTGTTCTAGGGACCATGCTCGTCACGATGAGAGGGGACCCAGAGGACCGATGAAGCTGAAGTTTGGTGCCTGCGTTAGCAGGAGGAAGACTCCGTCAACCCACAGGAGATTTCTTCTTGGCTTCCAGTGCAGGGTGAAGGCAGACAGCCCCCAGAGCATGCACCACCAGGAAACTGTTGAGAAAGCCGTCAGGATTAGGTGCTACAATGTCGCTGGTATTCTTCTGGCTACTTTGTTGCAGTTTTGCAGGCGTCCTGGAGCAGTTAGCGGTCGACCCTTGGCAGAAGTTGAAGAGGGAGATGCAGAGGAACTCTGGTGAATTCTTGCACGTCGTTATCTGAGGAAAAGCCCACAGGAGAGACCCTAAATAGCCCTCAGAGGAGGATTGGATACCTAGTCAGGTAAGCACCTATCAGGAGGGGTCTTTGACATCACCTGCTGGCACTGGCCACTCAGAGGCCTCCCTTGTGCCCTCACACCTCTGGATTCAAGAAGGCAGAGGTCTGGAATACACTGAACTATGTGTGCACTGAACTTGGCTAGTGCCTGGGTGCCCTCAAACTTAGTAATTTGCACTAACCTTCACTAAGTGAGGCTTAGACGTAAAGGTAACTTATAAGTGACTTATAAGTTACTTAAGTTACTTAAGTGTAGTGTAAAATGGCTGTGAAATAACGTGGATGTTATTTCACTCAGGCTGCAGTGGCAGTCCTGTGTCACATTTGTCTGAACTCCCTATGAGAGGCAAAAGAGATGCTGCAGCCCATAGGGATCTCCTGGAACCCCCAATACCCTGGGTACCTAGGTACTATATACTAGGGAATTATAAAGGTGTTCCAGTGTGCCAATTAGAATTGGCGAAAATGGTCACTAGCTTATAGTGACAATTTTAAAGGCACTGAGGTTCTGATTAGCAGAGCTTCAGTGACACAGTTAGTCACTAAACAGGGACACACATTCAGGTCACAAACTATGAGCACTGGGATCCTGGCTAGCAGGGTCCCAGTGAGACATATAAAAACACACTGACAAATAGGGTTTTCACTATGAGCACTGGGGTCCTGGCTAGCAGGATCCCAGTGAGACAGTAAAAACACCCTGACATATATTCACAAACAGGTCAAAAGTGGGGGTAACAATGCTAGAAAGAGGCTACCTTCTTACAAGCACCAGCACCAGCAACAATGTTAGCAACAGACAAATTTCACCCAACCTCTGCAATAGTTTGGTTTGAAGTGACAGGGCTTAGTCAAGTGGCAACAGAGGTCAAGAAAGTGGCAGCACCAATGACCATTCAGAGGATAGGTCAAGACTAACTGGATGACCCAAAATCGGTCTACGTAGACCAAAACCCATTGGTCTATTGGTATGGGAAGATGCACCAATGGCCAGAGCTCAGCAGGCTGGCAATAAAGCAACTGGCTTGTCTGGTAGCCATGTGTCTGCTGAGCATGTGTTCAGTGCAGCTGGCTCAGTTGTCACAGTCAGAAGACCAGTCTCTTTCCTCAAAACGTGGAGAGATATGCCATCATTAAAATGAACCAACACTTCATATCACAGGATTATAATGTTCTTGAAACACAACAGGAGGAGGAGGAGGGCAATTGGTCAGACTTCAGTGACTTACCTGAACAACTTCTGGGTGAACCGCCTGAGTTTGAGGATGAACTCTACTTTCCTGACTGAATTGGCCATCATAGAACTTTCAGATCAACAAGATCAAACTGCTTTGCCAAAAACAAAATTGGATGTACCAAGAAGAACATTATATATTTAGGCCCAGTGGGCTTTGTGGCACAGGGCAGCACCACAAGTCACCTTGCTGCGCAGCCCTGCATCAAAGGGAAAGGATGGTATGCAATATGGCATATCCCTGTCCTTTTCCCCTGTGCTGGTGCCCTTTTGGCTGCCTAAGATCAATGCAGCCACCCTTGTACCATGGTGCAAGGGTGCCTGGGTTGCATGCAGGATTGAGCACCTTCCTGCACAATACAGAGGAACGGAGGAAAAATAAAGATATTTCTCCTCTTTGCGCCTCCCCTGAGGAGCCATAAGATTTTAGCACATTCCTAGGTTTACAAGCTTTTGTAAATCTCTGGATACGCCAAAATCCAATAGAGTTGTATGGGAACACCCACCACAATGCCCATGGAATGCCTCCCTTGTGCAGAGTAAGTCAATGCAGCAATTTGCACTGCCTTGCCTTACTCCATATCTATGAGGCCATTCAAAGCCATGCAAAATGGCTTTGTGAGCACTCATAGATAAAAGCTCAAGGTCTGCACCACTATTGCTTCAGAAAACATATCGCAGCAGCAGTATAAGGGGCTTATAAATATGCCTATTTGTGTCTTCTTGTGCAGCCCCACCATTTATTCACACAAATGGCTGGATTAGAGTTGGATCAATGTATAGTGAATAAACCTCCCCATTTCCTTAAAGAACATGAAGACAAAGCCTGCCTTCTTTCCATGCCTATCCTTCTTTTTTCATTCCCTAGCAAGGTTGCCCCAGTAAACACTGTCATAGCATTGCTTTCATGGGAACAGAGAAGATGCAATACAATAATTGTGTACCACCATGCTTGGACTAGAACAGGTAACTATTACACCAATGAGTGATATATATTGAGTGGTGATGAGTCATGTGGTACAGACAGTGAATGTATAAACTTGATTTTGATGATTTGCAATGCATGGAAGATGATGGGTGATTTTGCTTGAAGGTGATTGGCTATTTCACGCTTAGCTACTGCCCACTCCTTACTGTACTGAATTTTCTGGTTCTTCAAAGACCAGACCAGGCAGATTGGTTAACAAATACAGATCTACACAAAATGCTTCTTGTTCATCAACAGCAGCACACTACAGGTCTAGCTCTCTCAATCCCATCGGGAGTCAAACTGATTCATTACTTGGAGTCAGGACTCAGGGTGGGAGTACTTCACCCTTAGCCCTGTGGACTTCAGAGAGGTGCATTGGTTTGGGAAATGCTACGTAGTGTTCTGGCTCAAATGTCCAACTCCTCTATTGTGTGGTTGTAGTCGGAGGGGGTGTAACTGGACACCGACATGTGATGTCACATTATCCCATGTTGGACTCACTAAACTGAATGTTACAACAGTTGTGAGATTGGTCAGCCAGGTACATGCATCTACTTTTCTGAGATTGGTTGTAAAAATTGCTCTCACTTCTCAGTTAATTTCACATGAATCATCATTGATCCAGCAGCTTATGCTCTTGCTCTGCCTCTTGTCCCGCTCCTCATTAACCTTACCCCCGTTTTTCTCCTTGACTCTACAATATAACCACTGTTTCACAATCCACAGGCCTTTTCTTCTATATGAAAAGTGAAAGCCCCATAACACTCCTGTTTAGTGCTTACCTTACTGGGCTGGTTCAGCCAGGCACCCGAGAAGGATTCAGAAGCACTGTCCAATTTGGCATTTATATACAGTCAGAAGTGTTTGTCTTTGTCACACTTTTCCCCAAATCCCGTATCTTCTTATTTGAACAATACAATAGCCCACACAAGCTCCACTTACCCTTGCATGCATGAAAGAGCTAACATAATAACACATCATTAGTGCTGAAGAGTCAGAACAATGTTTAACTTTGTTCCAGGGTCCCACAACAATGCACACTAGGACAAGAGTTTTTGGTCCTGGTGATCTGGACTCAGTCTTTGATAACTTACTAACTCCATGTAGTTGGGACCCCGCTTTGTGATGTCTTCTCTGGCAGCACAAGAAGTGAAGGCCCTTTTTGGAATCTCCGAAATTAGGTTGAAGAAGATATTCAAGCGGTGCCATTGCCTAATCAATTCAGGTAAGAAAGAAGTAGTATAACTAATTAACTCAGTTGCTCTTTGGAAGGAGAGATAAATTACATTGCTCTGTATGTTGGCAGACCCCATACTGGGCAAATAGTTATAGATGGTAGGACAAAGGTTGTTACGACAGTAGCTACTACTATACTATATAGTGTAATTTATTTGTAGCTGGGTGCTGCAAAATCTCATCAAGTGAAACATATTCAAATTTATTAGTTTTCTGTTCCCAGACAGTGTGAGTCTGGTAGCGGGGCAGAACTTTTCTGCAGGGAGGGGTAAGTAACCTACTGAGGAATAGTACATGGCAAGGGACTTCAGGTAGGAAAAGTTTAGCGGGAAAACTTGATGCTCAAATAATGTGTAAACAATTGACAAAATGTTGAGAGGGCAGGTCCATGCCGCACCCTCTTGTTAACAGTACACTCAACAATGCCATAATACTACATCAACTAGCAATAGAAAGACCAATAATGATGAAAAAGAAAAAAAGTAAAAGCCACTTATTTTTAGAAACGCACCACTTTCCACCCACAACAGGTTCAGCTCCTCCCCAAGCCAAAATGTCCCAAAAGTCCAAAGTTGCAAAGTCCAATTCGATGTTCAGAACAAAAGAACACTTTCCCGAGCTTTGTGCCTTTCGCACCATCTCCACCCACAACATGCCCCCCACCAGCCAGCAAAACAATCTGTTGCACCCTTGCATGCCATGTGGTACTGTTTGCCCTAATTTTTCAGTGTGGAATGCGCTACTGGCCTGAAAAAACAGCACAAACTGGCAGACAAACATACTTCTGCCCGTTCGTGGAACATCATGGAGTTTTTTTGTAACTCCCCTGAAGTCTCGCTGCACACCGCAATGCGTATGTTTAGAAAAGATGCCTCAGGGGTTCATCAGGGAACTATGAGTGCAGAAAATCCACCAACCCGGGTTGGAAGGAATGGCTTCCATTGGTATGGAAGGGCTTGCAAAACTGTATCTATGGCTGACTCACTCCCACTCCAATATGGTTCATGACACAAGTTTATGAGTTATGATCCTTAAAAATGGTATTTCGGTATATGTTCTATAATTATGACAATTTTGAACATTCTTAACGTTGCCATTTATTTTAGAACTACATATACTGTCTCAAGGTATGTACTTTATAACATACTCTGCTATGTTTCTCACAACATCTTTCATATGCTGTCTTATGCTTAGAATAGCTTTGCTTCACACATGCTTACATTCTGTAAATGAGTAGAAGAGGACTTGTTCTCCTGCTCCTGGAAAGAAAGAAACTTCTACAGCCAGGGAATTGATGTGCAGGGCAAGTGCCTCATTGCAGTTGACTCACCTGGATATTTTCTGTTCTAAATAATGCTAATCCTAGCAGAGGAAGGCAGGACTAATGATACATTATCACCTTCAAAGGTGTCGCAATATATTCTCATTTAAGATACATCTACTTATGCAATAGTTTCTATCATCATCATTTTTTTAAAAATGTTTATTATGTTTGCTGCCACTAAAGAAATAACCATAATTTGTGTATTTATGGTACATATATTCAGCACTAGGATTTAGCATCTACAGATATAAGACTGAGGGGCAGATTTACTACCCTGCCACACAACACAGCGCAACACCCGATGTTGTTGCCCTGCTTTGTGTGACAGGAAGAGAGGAAGAAAGCACCATATTTACAGAAATATGGCATTTGTCTCCCTTCTTCTAAGTGGCAGCACACAGTCAGGCTGTCAAGCACCATGCACACACTTTTGCACGATAGTGCAAAGGTGATTGCGTGAGTCTAGCATAGGTTTTGTCCTGGAAGGGTACACCTCCTATACAAAATATTAGGCTTAGGCTAACTTTAACACTTTTCCCACTTTGCATGTGTGCTGTGAAAGTATTTCTCCTTTTAACAACTGCTTCAAGAAGGTGTTATCTTTTGACACAACCCCCTATTTACTATTGTTAGTAGATATGTTTTTTTTCCTCCAAAAAGCATGGGTGAATGCATGGGAACACCCATGTACCACCCATGTAACATCTTGCTGAAGCTGCTTTGCATTACTTTTAGGCAACATTCTAGCACAAAACTAATTTTGGGCTGGAAATGTAATCCAACAAAAATGTTTTGCACAGGTTTGCTTCATTTTTGCAATGTAAACCCAGTGCAAAAGCTTTGTAAATCTGGCCCTGAATATGTACGTTGACTTGGAGCTGACAAAGAGAAGACCACCTACAAATACCCTGCTAGATAGTTGTGATGACTATGGCCCACAAATAATTGCAATGACTGCTGGTAGACCACAATATTACATTTACCACTGTATGAATAATTAGAAAACTCTTTAAACAAACAGCCTAGAATTCTTGCATTTTCTAACCACTACTATATCTTAATATGAAATATGAATCATTCATTTTGTGGTATTTCGTATGGCATATTCAAAAAGCAAAAACACTGGTGAAGAATCCTCAAAACATGGTGACTTCCTCAGAATCCAATCTGAGTGTTCTGACAAGCTTCTAAACATTCAAAAGGGCTTTAAAAATATTAGATGTGATGTTTCCATGATTCTTTGTTATGTGAAGGACCAAACAGCTCTTCAACTGCTTAGGTAAAGAAAAATGAATGAGTCTACCACCAGTGTAGAGGAATTCTAGCGATTCTAAATTCCAAGTTCTTCTCTCAATTCACTCTCCCTTTCCCCTGTCATCCTGGGATTCACCAATGTGTACCAATCCCCTGGTGGAAACTAGTGCCACAGAGGAGTTGGGAATCAGCTTCCTGGTTGACAGTAGTCATTCCTTCAGGAAACAGGTACAGATTAGTGCAGTTGAATGTATTTAAGAGAAAACTGTTCTAATTTCTTGTTTGAATGTCCTTTAGGAGTAAAACCTCCCAGATACCATGGAACAGGAAAGCTAGATAGGTGAATTCAAAACCTCACAGCAAGGAGATTCCAATTTGAGTGGCAAAGTTTCTAAACTAAATACACTGGCCATTTTTATTCACTGACTTTCTTATATGATGTGCCTCTCTTAATGTTCCTTGTCTTCTTGCCTAAAGTTTTTTCTACAGCTTGTTCCTCAGGTGTTGTTCTAAGACCTTAAAAATGCTGCTAAAATCGGCACAGTGGAATCTCATAGATTCCAATGCACCATTTATGCAGGCCGCCCAATGGGGAATGCCTCCCTTGCATACATTATGCCTGGCACAAGCATACTGTGGTGCAAGGGTTTACAAAATGGTGCAATGCGTGCATTGCACCACTTTGTATATATATATATATATAAATATATATATATATGGTGCAGCATTTTTGCCACACTATCGCCACATTAGCATTGAACAATGATGCTAATGTGGCAATAGTTGACTCTAGGCCCTTCTCAAATTGGGGCCTAAATGTGAATTTAAAAAATCAAAAGTTGAGTTTTGATGTCACATTAAAAAGGGATTTTTGATGTCAACCAAATTCAGTGAGTGGTACTGCAAAATAGAAGTTCTAGATGCCACCACTGAACACAAAAGTAAAAATATGAAGAATGAGTTGAAGGGCGTAACCTGAGCTCAACTCCCTGCTAGCTATGGCAGAGCAGACAGGCTTAAATGAGCGGAAATGTATCAAGCTTGCAATGAGTTGCTGGACATACCCACATAATTGAGATGTCATCTTTTGATGGAGATTTGTTTACTTGACAGTTCTTTTTATATACATTTATGAGTGTCATAGCCATGTTAACAAGGGTAAACCAAAGAAAATGAAGCTACTGTAATAAATCCACCATTGGATTTAGTTGGTTTTTTGTGGGCAAAGGAAATCAATTCTATTCAGATACTTAAAAAAATATTTTATTGGGCTTCTGTTTACAGGTTGAGCAGACACCACTGTTGCCCCCCTTCTTTCTATTTATGTTACTACTTTCTCTTTTAGGGTATGGACTACAGAATGCAGGGCAGGCCTAGCATGGTAGATGAATGGACAAGACTGTTAGGGCAATGGGCATTTTGAGGTTGTGAGGGCACAAAAATATATTTCCTTTTTCCCATTTTTGGCCTAAAATTGTAACTGTACATTGGTGTTTTGCCATTTTAGGTATAGTCAGCGTCTGGCTGGAAATACATTTCTAAGTTATTTTAAAAGTTAATTCACCATTGAATGTATGTCATGTAGAATGTTGTAGGAGCCTGTATTACATCCATGGCATATGTGTTTATTGTAAGGTGAGCTTAGGCAGGTCGCGGTTTCCCTTTATTCTCTGTGTGCTTCTCTCGGACCATTTACTGTATAGCTTTTGGAAGTATTTGGTCGGAAAAAATTGTGACTAGAGCTGTTTGTCAGATATCTTAAATTTTGTGTTAAGCATTTTTGGCAGTTTCCATCCTGCTGTGCTACCCTACATAATTTCTGAAATGCGTATTTGAGCAATAGAAGTTTGAACTTTTTTATAAAAAAGTTGTATTTTCTCTGCTGCTTTACAAGTGTGACATGGACCTATGGATGGGTAAAATAACAGTTAGGACAAATCTTTGTTGAATCCACATCCTGCAATGCTGTACATTTTATGGATTTATTTCTAGAACACAGCATTGTAAAAATACTTTCTAGACTCTCTTTCACCAAGGCTTCATCAATGTGCCAACCTGAGAAAGACAGTCAAATTGATTACAACCACCATCCAGACCACTGAGCATAATTTGAGTATGATGCATTCTAGGTAATGCTCAATCTTCCTTCAACATGGCAAGGCACACTGAAGAACACTGGAAAACCAGAAATAATATACATTCAAGATTTATTTAAAATCAAAACCTATCCTAGTGTATACAATGTGAATAGTAACTACTATAAAGTCAAGCACAAATGGTGCAATGATATGTATCTAGTAAAGCTGCTGTAGCACTGTGATTGTAATGTGAGCCTTATTTCATTGCCTTACTTTCAGAAACTTAGCACCAAAAATAGCCTTCTTTGAGTTCCAAAGATGGTTCACATCCGCAGACCTCTTCAGAACAATTTAACCGATGTTCAACAAAGTAACATTGTCTGCTGTTCTCATCTGTGTTGGCAGACAGTCAGGCATATATCTACCCCAATTGTAGGCTTGATGTGCTTCACTGTAGCCCTCAACAAATGGAAGGTGGTTTCAGGTCTGTACTGCCCACTGTCTCATTTCTCTGGTACAACATTCCCCACTATCCATTACATTCTGTTCTTAGTTTATATTTTGTAGCTGAACAATGTTGAACATTTTAGAATAAACAATTAGCAGTAAGGTCCTGGTAGCTTATTACTTACATTTTGTGGAACCTTACCTGTTGTTAAAAAAACAATAAACTGGGAGCAAAATTATTCTATGAAACCTTGCTCATTTTTTAATAAACAGTCACTTGAAAAGAGAATTCAGTCATTCAGAAAAAATGAATATATTCACGCAGACCTAATTATGACAATGCAATGAACAAGCAGCATGAACAAACATGCATTCACATTTGAAATGTATACTTTAACAAGCAACACAAACAAATTGAGAAGAGGGTACCTAGAAAAGAAAATACATGAAGATTATAAAAAATCTTTGTATCTTGATTTATGGAGGAGGGAGCAAATTGCTCCATCGCAGGCTACCATTTTTGTCTTTGTCCTTCAGGCATCCTTCTAGCTTGTCATGTGCTACATTATCATTATCATCATGTGAGACCAATGTAGGTATTAGAAAGTCATTTTCTTTTGACTCCCTTGACTTCTCTTTCTTTGCAAAGTAGCAACCCCCCTTTTTGTGACACCAATGTGTTTGTTAGGCAGCCATTTTTTCTATGTCCTCAATTCACCTCTTTCCATGGCAGGTACTTCCCAACATTGTGTGAAACCAATGTTTGTGCCATATTGTAGATTATTAAACATCTCCTGCCATTTGTAAACTACTTTTGCTGCAAGCAATATATGTTAAGGCCTTTTAAGAGACTACAGATATGTTTGCTCATTTTTAAACCTTAACTATATAACATGACATCTTTATGACACTTGTCTTTCCAATACGTTACATATGATTTGGTGGTACTTTGGAGCGCCCCTACTCAAAAGTGGTTGTTTTCTGTCTATCTCACTCCCCTTCTACTGACTTAGTGGATGTACTCACTGCTCTTGTGCATGTTCCACTCAGGAGCATTTCCATTTTAAAATGTTTTGATTCAATGATGTATTTTTCCACTGCTGATTTCTCTATACTTCCCATTGACTTCTTGTAATTAATTTTAACATTTTACTGTCTACACACTATTAGTGTGTGCCATTTTTAACATATTTTTGACCGATCCAACATGGCGTGCATGTCTAACAGACATTTCATCTTTGGACTTTGATCTTTTTTAATACATTCCATTCACAAATGGCCACCAATGGTAGATTCACATTGGAGGTGACCAAATTTGAATGGGATTTGTTCAGATTCAAATAAAATACATTTGAGACTTGCCAGTGTGAATGCTCACACATCCACTGTAGACATTATTTCTTTCAATTTGTAATATTTTATAGACTTCTTTATTATATGGTCTTCACAGATCCAAACTCACATTTAGGAGTTATTTGGCAAAACATTAAGCAATTTCTAAGCCAATAGGTTTCATGGCTGAAACATATTGGTTTGCTAAAGCGTGTTCCTTCTTTATGCCTGTTCCCCACTATTGTGCTTCTAGGCTTAATTAGCTCAATTAATTGTGCTAGACTCCCTTGCCCTTATTGGTGTTTTATGGCACCTGGAGGGGCACCAAGTAATTTTTTATAACATTTTATAGGCTGTAGATTGTGACATTTTCTGCTATGATTATTAGGCCCTGCTATTATTATCTTAGTTCAGCTAATTTGTGACAACCTCCTCTATGTTAACAGAGGGTCATCAGAAAATAGTTCTTCTTTTTTAAAAGGTAACACTGGGCATTGCCTATTAGTTAAGTAACATCAGATGTATTGTCTATTTCTGTTTACTCTGGCTCTTTGTGGCTGTTGGAGTGGGGTTCTGTTAGGCTCATTGTTTTAACTGTGAGCATCAAGTTAGTTGTTAAAACTATTATTTGGTATGCCTTTTATATCAGCTTTTCAAAAGCATTTGTATGACTTAGGTCCCAGTCTACCAATTAATTTATTCTCAAATATTATTGTAATATATTTGTATTGCATTCACTAGAATGGGCAAGCCTGCAAGTAGATGACATTGTGATGGCGACAAGTCTATAAATTAGCCAACACTGAAGCCCTCTCTATCAAGTGATAACCAATGAGAAGTAAAAGGTTGGCACCAAAGGAACAGCGCCCTGCCAGGAAAGTGGTCAATAAGGAAATGTCAGGGTTCTGATTCTTTAGGAGCAGTACAGTCAAGATTCCCACCTTCCAGCAGCATTGACTCTGCTAGATAAGAAACAGAGGTGCACGTTAGGGGAGGGGATTAAGGAAGGTGTCTGTGAGGATGGAGACTTGAAATGAGAGCTTCTGGAAATTAAGGTAGAATCGTGGGACATAGGACTTTTAGTGGCTGTTTCTATGGTTTTTAATTATGGGTAGAATTAACATGCTTAGAGTTCTCAGGAGGACCAGATCTGCTATAAGAAAGGAAAAGAGTTAACATCAAATTTACCATGCAGCAACTGTGTACTGACAACCCTCTGAAAGACAATGGAATAAACTCTTGATCGATCACATGAACGTTCACAGCCAAATCTGAATTATCTTGCCTCTAATGTGCCTTTTATATCTCCACAGTTGTGACCCATGGTTAATTGCATTGGCAGAGGCGTTTAATTTTCTCACTGGCAAAATCCTAGAGTGAGTGGAAGATAGACTTTATGTGAATCACTCATGACAGGAGTAGGTAGACTCTGAGGGAGCATTGGAATCAAACCCCTCCAATTTTTCCCACTAACATGAAAAACACAGTGTACCTGTTGAATTCCATTATGCGGAGGCAGATGTTGAGATCACATCTGGATCATTGGTCTCGCCATACCAACTAAAAGGACAGCAGATTACACTCTGGCTTTGATTGACTGTAGCCATGGTTGAGGCTACTGTGTCAGCAACAAAATTGTCCCAGAAAACAGAATAGAAAGAATAGTTTTGCAGCACAAAAATATGTTTCACTTGCTGCATGGCAGGATACTATGACTGCACGTCCATTGCATATTAATAGTTCAATATCTCATGACTATAGTTTTCCATAGGCAATTCAGAAGAATGCCAAATAGTTAGTGCAACTTCGTGAGATAGTAGTACAGTTAATGACAAAGCAAATCATAAAAAAGTGTGACACAATGTAGTATCATACTGAAAAGTTAATTTATATTATGAAATACATATCAATGAAAAGACAATATCATAGAAAAGATGACCGGAATGGTAGATAATCACATGGTCACAATTTGAGTGAAAACACAATTTCTGCTCGAATATCTATCAAGTGCCAGACTTGATGGAATACAGGGTTTTTGGAGAGAACCTTCACAGTTGCAGTTTTTACTGTACACAGTAGAGTGGTCAACACCCTAATGACCCCTACATCATTTGAAGAGTCATCATGAGACCATACATAATTAGTACCTGAGCACCATGTTCTTCAAAAGAATAGTAATACATCTAATTTTAAAAAATTGACATATAATCTTTGAAACTAAATGATGGTGAAACCACAATCTGGGGGAAACCTAGCATTAGAAATGGGGTCTCTAGTTGGAAGAGGTATAAACCCTCTCCGAGTATGGGCTACCACTTTAATCACGGTAAGTCAGATACACATCCTAAATTAACTTGTGCTTACTTTCTTGGCAAAGGGCAGGCATATTTAACTTAAGAGGCAAAATGTACAAAGTATTTGTGGAACACTTATTACAGTAAAACAGTTAAAACAGCCCACAAAAATATCCACACCTGGTTAGTAAAATAGAATTTATTGAACGAACAAGAACAAAATGAGTAAAATCCAATAAATAGAACTCGAGATATGACTTTTTAAAGATTGAGGGTCTGATTTAGAGTTTAGTGGATGGAGTTACTCCATCACAAACATGATGGCTATCTGTCCGCCGTATTGCGATTCCATTATATCCTATGGAAATTGAGTAACTCGTCTGCTGAACTCTAAATAAGGCCTAAAATGGAAAAAACTAGTTAGAAGTAACTAGCGGTCAAAATGTTACTTGATGCCGAAAGGGACCTTTGCAAATCCAAATTTCAGGCCAACTACGATGGAGGGTATGCGGGCTCAAGAACACACGCAGTACATCATTTGGAGCAAAGTGTTGACATTAAGAGCTGGATGCATCAGTCTTTTTTACACAGCCAGGGCGATGTGTCATCATCAAGCTCTGTTGAGATTTAGGCAATGTATCATCGAGCCACGCAGAGCACCGTCGGGCTGTGCAAGCTGTAGAATCGATGTTGTCAGGGCAACACTGCATCATAGGCAAACTTGTTGGTTCTGTCCTGCGCAAAGTTGGGACTGTGTGAGTTTTTCAGCAGAACAGCACAGAGACCCACTTTTGAGGTCCTGGACTGGAGGAGACACACAAGGCAAGGGAAGGACTCACAGATGGCGTAGTCCAGATGCTGACTGAAAAGTTGCAGGCAGTCCTTGATGTCCCTGAGACTGCAGAACAGGAGGCAAGCAGTCAAGCTCTTTGAGTCAGCATGGGTTCAAGTGGTGCAAGTTCAGTCCTTCTCACCAAGGCAAAGATGGCAACAGGCAGGACAGCACAGCAGAAAAACAGTTCTCTCAGAGTAGCAGTCCCACATAGTAGCAGTTCTTTAGCAGCACAGCAGTCCTTCTTTCTGGCAGAGTATCCACAGGTCCGATACTGATTTGATGGCATCATGGACCCAGAATTTAAACTTTGTTGCATGGGTCTGGAAGGTGGGAGAAGCTTCTGGAAGGGTTCTTTGAGGTTCCAGGGGTGTCCTGTTTCACCCAGCCCTATCTTCAAGTTGTCTGCATTGACAATACAAGATTGTTAACCCCATTGTGAGGAAGTTGAGTGCAGCCTACTCAGGAGCAAGTGGTAGCTTCTCTCTCCCTTCTTAGCTCAGGGAGGCCCACTACCCTGGTGATGGGCCATCAGGATTTAAATGACACCCTTCAGCTCCCTTTGCATGTGACTGTGCCAGGCATTGCCAGAGCCACACCCGAAAGGCTACAAAATAGCACTCCAGGACAGAATCAACAGACTCAGAGGTGGAATTGCATCATCTTAAAAGACACCATCCACTGAACAACCTCAGGCAACCCAAACCTGTTAACGGAGCATCTTAATTTCTAACTTCACACTGATGGAAAAAGCACCAGCAGAGGTACCCTCACATACAGACACTGGGACTGCGCCCCAGCTTCTGCAATGTGATCCTTCACCTCATCACCTCTATCACCTTTTACTCCGAACAATACATCTTCCTAGGAAATCTTAACTTCCACCTTGTTGACCATGGCTGCACCAACACAACTGACCTCCCGCAAAGCATAAGCAACATTGGCCTCCAACATCTTGTCATCGGGGAGCTGCACACAACTGCCAGCAACTAGAAAGGAAGTGGTGTACTAGCGAAAAGATAGGATGCCATACCATCTTCAAAACACCGCTGAACCAGTACCACCGCCTCTTGTGAGAAAAAAAGGAGTACTTGTTGGCAGACAGCATAGAAGTCAGCACAAACCACAACAAGGAGCTCTTTGCTATTGTGAAGGAGTTTGCCAACCCTGCAGATAACGGGGACAACATCACCCCCTCCCAAGAGCTGTGTGACTCTTTGGTGGGCTTCTACCATGACAAAATCTCATCCATTTATGAGAACCTCAAACCTTCCCGCTGCCCGACAAACACAAACCCTGTGCTCAGCCATTGGAACCCTCTCAGAACTCAAGCCACAATCTCATTCATGAACTCAATTCACTCAGGACCACCCACAGACCCATGTCCCCACCACATCTTTCATCTTGGTAGAAAGACAATTTTCGATGAGCTCAAGAAAGTCCTGAACACCTCCTTCACTACAGCATCCTTATTGAGGACTGGAAACATGCTGAAGTGTGGCCCCTCCAGAAAACAACATCCGCTGACCAAGTAGATCCAAAGAACTACTGTCTCATCTCCCTGCTTCCCTTTCTGGTGAAGATTCTTGGAAAGGCAATCAACAAGCAACTCACTGAATATCTGGAACACTACAATGACTTGAATCCCTCTCAATCAGAATGCCAAGCTAACAACTGCACCAAGACAGCCCTGATCGCAGGCACCAATGACATCAAGGCCCTACTAGACTGCTTCACACTGCCAACCATCTCACCTTCCCTTACCCACCTTACACAGCTTCCAAGGCTAGTGTTAGTTTTCTTTAAGTCTTGTGCCTCCATTCACTGAGGGGTCGTGGTGCTGCACAGTTGTTCCTCTCTCCTTTTGCTGGTGCCAAATTTGGGTATCTTCTGGCAGCACTGGCCACCACAGCTTTAATCCCAGGATCCGGGCTACTCTGCTGCAGGGGGGCTGGAGAGATCCGCTGGCCACATAAGAGCCCATGAGCCAGGGGCCCCAAGTGGTGATAGATAAAGTGCTGGGCACACCAGCCAGTAGCAGAAGGTGCTGGGCCGTAGTGCTGTGATGTGGGCATGACAGCACCTCACTCTATGGCACCTCATGGCCACCGCTCACCACCATGTTTGCAGCCACCCCCACAATGGCTTTCTGGTTACGCCGGCAGGAAGAGAATATCTACTGCCCATTACCATGCTGCGGAGTGCTTGTGCCTTGTTCATTGTTCCTTGCTACTCCTCACTGTAGCTTGCTGTTAGGGGTAGTCGTGGTAGAGACAGCACCTGATACAGCTCCCACAAGACTTTTTTTGAGATACAAAGCTGTCAAGTATCAGTAGGAGTAAGGAGTGATGAGGTTTTGCCCCCTAGCTCAGGAAAAGAGAATGACAGATTGCATATATTTCCAGAGGCTCTCATCTAATGGGCAGGAACGGAACACTGACCAATATTTAGAGTGGCAAGTTAGGTCAAGATCTTCAGCTTCTTAGAAGGAGGACATAGGGATCTTCTCTGTGAAAGCTCAGCCCAGGCTGGATGGTTGCACAGAACAGAGACACAAACTGTGGTCAAAAGCTCCTCAGAAGAAGCCTATCCCTTCTCTGATGTATTTCTTTAGAATTATAGAAAATAGAGGTAAAAACTTCATGCAGCAGGAGGGACAGTCTATTGCTGAGAATCCTCGCAAGTGGAGGGATGACCGTGTTCCCATTTTCAATACGAGGGTTGAATTACAACTAGACTTTGTACTTACTACCATCCCTGTTGGTAACAGGTATGAGGTATTAGGACAAGGGCCTAGTTTGGGTCACGGTGGTGTCTCAGTTTCTACAACATCTGCATTGTCTATACCGCAGGGGGCCAATGCCTCCCATCACATTGAGGAGGCCCAATCACACGTATCCGATAAGCCATTGATAATAGTTAGCATGTTGAAAGAGCAGTTTCTTGTTTTTTTGAAGCAAAATATTATGCACAAATTTGAGGTCTTTGAGCAAAATCAGAGGGAGATTCAGGGGGCCTGTCAGGCGCAAGGGTTAAAACTTGATGATGTGGCAGAACACACAATTGCTTAGAAGAGCAGATGGAACAGACAGCCTTAAGGTTCAGAAAAGTCTCCCAAGAAAATTTGCTGAATTGAGACATCAGATTTGGCAACTGAGGAATGATATGGAAAGAATAGAGATCCGTTCCTGGAGGAATAATATGAGCATCTTAAATGTTCCAGATGCTACAGGTGGGTCGATCAAAAAAGCTTTATTAGGCTTCTAAGAGAGGGAATTTGGAGGGATAGACCAGACAATAATTTGGTGAAGGAAATTCATTGAATACATAGAGAAGCATTTACATGAAAGCACGTGTCTCGTCATTGTTTCCTAGTTATGGACTCATCAGCAACTGGAGGCATAAGGAAACCAAGAAGTCTTGCAGAATCAGCTTGGTTGCCTTGGAGAGTGTGCTGCCTAAAAGGCTGTACCTAATTTTCTCAGGATTTTGAACAGGATATTTCCTACTGGCTGCATGGTTACACTGTTCCGGCTGGCTGCACTTAGCTTTCAGTGGACATCTGCTTGTCTTTTTCTTATACTGGGAAAAGTATGAGTTTCTGAACTATTTCCTTAGGTGCTATTTGAAGTCATCCAGGAGAAATCGCTAATGGTGAAAAGATAATGCCACTTTTTTTTGGGAGGGCTACTCGGGAGGATACACTGGGGTTGTGAGCATTGGGAACAAAATCAGAAAAAAATCCTCATAACACATTGTATTTATTGGGTAATAAATGAAACATTTTGGGCAATATCTAATATAAGTTTACCTGCAGGTGTAAGTAGGACACATGAGAGGGTTTGGGTCACCACAAATCAAAAATGGCTCCTTTGTTAGAGGTAATAACATGGAATGTGAATGGCCTAAGAGTGAAAAGGAGTGGAGGATAGTTTTTTTTTTTTTTTAACTTAAAGGCCCAATTCATTATCCTATTAGAGACACATCTAGAGAAGTGGCACTGCTAGCTATTTTTAAAGAGTTGTTCCTGGATTCAAGAAGTCATCCGTTGTGAGCAGATAGGGAATACAAAGGTTTCCATACCTTTAAAGAGTAACTCTGAGATCAGCGTAGTTAGGCACAAAACAGATGCTTCAGAGAGATGATTAATTGTAGTGTTGCATATTGGCCCCACTGCTTTTAGGCATGCAGGGTATTACGGGCCAAATTGTGATGACCCTTTTCATTTGAATATTTTGCAATGGCATTTGGTAGACTGCCTTTCACCTTGTGTGTGTGTGGAGATAGAAAGACAGAACACCTAGGTCATCCCATTTAAATATGGCAAAAGCCCGAAAGAGGCTAAAAGATATGATGACAGAATTAAGGCCTAAACTTAAGAAGGCCCTAGCGCCTCCCCGTGCAACATAAGCGTCATCTGTTTCCGCTAATGTGGCATTATGTTGGCAAAAAATGCTGCACTAAATTTATAATCTGGTGCAATGCACACGTTGCATCACTTTTTAAACCCTTGTGCCACATTATGCCTACGCCAAGCATAATGTATGCAAAGGGGGCATTCCTCAATTGTTTTTAATGCATGCTCAGTGCAGGCATTACATTGAGGCACACCAATGTTAATAATGGGCCTCTATGGCCCAGATTTCAGAAAAGTGGTGATTCGTTACACAACGCGCCGCCTTTCTTGTGCCCCATTGTGCCCCCGTTATGCCCCCGTAATGTCACCATGTGTGCGACGTAGTTTTGCCGCTAACCCTGCAAAGTACCACAATAGCTTCAGAAATTATGATGCTATTGATCCTAACATGCACTATGGTGTGCTGTATCATTAATACGGCGCACACATGGTGGCATTATGGGGGCGTAATGGGGTGCAAAAAAAGTGGTACTTCATGCAATGAAGCACCACTTTTTTTAAATCTGGCATAAGAGCTAGTGAAACACCAGGTATTGCAAGCAAATTTGAATTTATTATACTCAACTCAACAGTAAAATCTGTGCCATTACCTTTTGTCATCCTATTTGTGATCTATATCTGGCCACAACAAGTACAACTCTCTGTCAGTCTGATGCCTCTCATTGCTCCCTCTTTGTTGGCACTTGGGGCAGACTCCTTTCTTTTGACCCATTCACAATCTATTGCACAGACTAGTGAGCTATATGGGCATTTATATGCCTTGGGATGCCCCCTCGCCAGCGGCCATTGTTTAGTGCATCCTAGCCCACCTTTTTGTTAAACTGATGAGAAACATTATCAAGGTCCTGATATGACCTTCCAAAAAAACATGTAGCCAGATCTAACACACATTCCAAAATTCCAAAATTCAATGTGAAGAAAGAATCCTCTCTAAGGATGTTGTAGGAAAGTACCATCTTGCCTGGCATGTTACCCCCATTTTTCACTGTATATATGTTGTTTTAGTTGTATGTGTCACTGGGACCCTGCCAGCCAGGGCCCCAGTGCTCATAAGTGCCTGAATGTGTTACCTGTGTTATAACTAACTGTCTCACTGAGGCTCTGCTAACCAGAACCTCAGTGGTTATGCTCTCTCATTTCTTTCAAATTGTCACTAACAGGCTAGTGACCAATTTTACCAATTTACATTGGCATACTGGAACACCCTTATAATTCCCTAGTATATGGTACTGAGGTACCCAGGGTATTGGGGTTCCAGGAGATCCCTATGGGCTGCAGCATTTCTTTTGCCACCCATAGGGAGCTCTGACAATTCTTACACAGGCCTGCCACTGCAGCCTGAGTGAAATAACGTCCACGTTATTTCACAGCCATTTTACACTGCACTTAAGTAATTTATAAGTCACCTATATGTCTAACATTTACCTGATAAAGGTTGGGTGCTAAGTTACTTAGTGTGTGGGCACCCTGGCACTAGCCAAGGTGCCCCCACATTGTTCAGGGCCAATTCCCCGGACTTTGTGAGTGTGGGGACACCATTACACGCGTGCACTACATATAGGTCACTACGTATATGTAGCTTCACAATGGTAACTCCGAATATGGCCATGTAACATGTCTATGATCATGGAATTGCCCCCTCTATGCCATTCTGGCATAGTTGGCACAATCCCATGATCCCACAGGTCTGTAGCTCAGACCTGGGCACTGCCAAACTGCCTTTCCCGGGGTTTCACTGCAGCTGCTGCTGCTGCCAACCCCTCAGACAGGTTTCTGCCCTCCTGGTGTCCAGCCAGGCTTGGCCCAGGAAGGCAGAACAAAGGACTTCATCAGAGAGAGGGTGTTACACCCTCTCCCTTTGGAAAATGGTGTTAGGGCTGGGGAGGAGTAGCCTCCCCCAGCCTCTGGAAATGCTTTCATGGGCACAGATGGTGCCCATGAAAGCATAAGCCAGTCTACACCGGTTCAGGGACCCCTCAGCCCTGCTCTGGCGCGAAACTGGACAAAGGAAAGGGGAGTGACCTCTCCCCTGACCTGCACCTCCCCTGGGAGGTGCCCAGAGCTCCTCCAGTGTGCTCCAGACCTCTGCCATCTTGGAAACAGAGGTGCTGCTGGCACACTGGACAGCTCTGAGTGGCCAGGGCCAGCAGGTGATGTCAGAGACTCCTTCTGATAGGCTCCTTCAGGTGTTGCTAGCCTATCTTCTCTCCTAAGTAGCCAAACCCTCTTTTCTGGCTATTTAGGGTCTCTGCTTTGGGGAATTCCTTAGATAACGAATGCAAGAGCTCATCCGAGTTCCTCTGCATCTCTCTCTTCACCTTCTGCCAAGGAATCGACTGCTGACCGCGCTGGAAGCCTGCAAAACTGCAACAAAGTAGCGAAGACGACTACTGCAACTCTGTAACGCTGATCCTGCCGCCTTCTCGACTGTTTTCCTGGTGGTGCATGCAGTGGGGGTAGTCTGCCTCCTCTCTGCACTAGAAGCTCCGAAGAAATCTCCCGTGGGTCGACGGAATCGCCCCCTGCAATCGCAGGCACCAAAGAACTGCATCACTGGTACCCTGGGTCTCCTCTCAGCATGACGAGCGAGGTCCCTTGAATCCAGCAACTCTGTCCAAGTGACTCCCACAGTATAGTGACTCTTCAGTCCAAGTTTGGCGGAGGTAAGTCCTTGCCTCCCCACGCCAGACTGCATTGCTGGGAACTGCGACTTTTGCAGCTACTCCAGCCTCCGTGCACTTCCGGCGGAAATCCTTTGTGCACAGTCCAGCCTGGGTCCACGGCACTCTAGCCTGCATTGCACGACCTCCTAAGTTGTCCTCCGGCGGCGTGGGACTCCTTTGTGCAACTTTGGGTGAGCACCGTTTCACTCCTCTTCGTAGTGCCTGTTCCAGCACTTCGGCGGGAGCTGCCTGCTTCTGAGAGGACTCCTTGTCTTGCTCGACGCCCCCTCTGTCCCCAGACGCAATTGGCGACATCCTGGTCCCTCATGGGCCACAGCAGCATCAAAAAACCCTAACTGCACGACTTGCAACTAGCAAGGCTTGTTTGCAGTCTTTCTTCAGGAAAACACTTCTGCACGACTCTCCACGGCGTAAGGGATCTGTCCTCCAAAGGGGAAGTTCCTAGCCCTTGTCGTTCCTGCAGAACCTTCAGCTTCTACTGTCCAGTAGCAGCTTCTTTGCATCCACAGCTGGCATTTCTGGGGCATCTGCCCATCTCCGACTTGCTTGTGACTTTTGGACTTGGTCCCCTTGTTCCACAGGTACCCTCGACTGGAAATCCATTGTTGATGCATTGCTGGTTTGTGTCTTTCCTGCAGAATTCCCCTATCATGACTTCTATGTCCTTTGGGGAACTTTAGTGCACTTTGCACTCACTTTTCAGGGTCTTGGGGTGGGCTATTTTTCTAACCCTAACTGTTTTCCTACAGTCCCAGCGACCCTCTACAAGGTCACATAGGTTTGGGGTCCATTTGTGGTTCGCATTCCACTTTTGGAGTATATGGTTTGTGTTGCCCCTATCCCTATGTGTCCCCATAGCATCCTATTGTAACTATACATTGTTTGCACTGTTTTCTAAGACTATACTGCATATTTTGGTATTGTGTACATATATCTTGTGTATATTTGCTATCCTCATACTGAGGGTACTCACTGAGATACTTTTGGCATATTGTCATAAAAATAAAGTACCTTTATTTTTAGTATATCTGTGTATTGTGTTTTCTTATGATATTGTGCATATGACACTAGTGGTACTGTAGGAGCTTCACTCGTCTCCTAGTTCAGCCTAAGCTGCTCTGCTAAGCTACCATTATCTATCAGCCTAAGCTGCTAGACACCCTATACACTAATAAGGGATACCTGGGCCTGGTGCAAGGTGTAAGTACCCCTTGGTACTTACTACAAGCCAGTCCAGCCTCCTACACTGGTTGTGCAGCGGTGGGATAAGTGCTCTGTAACTACTTACCACTTTTGTCATTGTACTTTTCATAAGAGAAAAATATACAAAACAAGTTCAGTGTATGTACACCTAACCAAAAAGTTTTGCATTTCTTTTCTCACTTCTTTTCTAAAGTGCTGAAAAGTTCCTCTAACTTTCTAAAAAGTTCTTAACAAGTTTTAAAAGTTTTTTTTTCTGTCTTTCTAAAAGTTCTGAAAAACTTTTTCTTCCTTTTTCTATCACTTAAACACTTTCTAAAAATGTCTGGCACAAGCCAAACTGTTGATCTGTCCAAACTTGCTTATGATCACCTTAGCTGGAAAGGAGCAAGGAGTCTCTGCATAGAAAGAGGTTTAAGTGTCGGGAAGAATCCCCATAGAGAACTGTTGGTGAATATGCTTGTTGAACAGGATAAGGCCAGAGCTGGCACTACTGTTGAAAAGTTAGCTGATGGTTCCCACTCTGATTCTGGGGCACCCCTAGCAAAAGAGGTGGGAGGGAAACTTCCAAGCCTGCCCCCTAGCAGAAAACCTAGCATAGTTGGTACTGATGTTGAGTCACATCATACAGATAGTGTGGTCTCACATCACAGTAAGAGTATTCCTTCTCATCATAGTAGAAGTGCTGTTTCTGTTAGCCAAGCTGTTAGGGTGCCTTCTGTTAGGGCCAGGTCTCCTTCTGTTCTATCTCAGCATACTTCTGTCTCTAGACATGCCTCACCCACCCACCCTGATGACAGAGTGTTAGAAAGGGAGCTCAATAGATTGAGAGTGGAACAAACCAGACTGAAGCTCAAGAAGCAACAGCTGGATTTGGATAGGCAGTCCTTAGAGGTGGAAAGGGAAAGACAGAAATTGGGTTTAGAAACCCATGGTGGCAGCAGCAGTATTCCCCATAGTCATCCTGCAAAAGAGCATGATTCCAGGAATCTGCACAAGATAGTTCCCCCTTATAAGGAGGGGGATGACATTAACAAGTGGTTTGCTGCACTTGAGAGGGCCTGTGTTGTACAGGATGTCCCTCAAAGGCAGTGGGCTGCTATCCTATGGCTATCATTTAGTGGAAAGGGTAGGGATAGGCTCATTACTGTAAAAGAAAGTGATGCCAATAATTTTGCAGTTCTTAAGAATGCACTCCTGGATGGTTATGGCTTAACCATTGAACAGTACAGGATGAAGTTCAGAGAGACCAAAAAGGAGTCTTCACAAGACTGGGTTGATTTTGTTGAACATTCAGGGAAGGCCTTGGAGGGGTGGTTACATGGCAGTAAAGTTACTGATTATGAAAGCCTGTATAACTTGATCCTGAGAGAGCAAATACTTAATAATTGTGTGTCTGATTTGTTGCACCAGTACCTGGTGGACTCTGATCTGACCTCTCCCCAAGAATTGGGAAAGAAGGCAGACAAATGGGTCAGAACAAGGGTGAACAGAAAAGTTCATACAGGGGGTGACAAAGATGGCAATAAGAAGAAGGATGGTAAGTCTTCTGACAAGGGTGGGGACAAATCTAAAAATGAGTCTTCATCAGGCCCACAAAAACACTCTGGTGGGGGTGGTGGGTCAAAATCCTCTTCAAATCAAAACAAAGAAAAGAAACCATGGTGCTATTTATGTAAAATAAAAGGCCATTGGACAACAGATCCCAGTTGTCCAAAGAAAAGCACCAAGCCTCCTACCACTACAACCCCTACTGCTACACCTAGTGTCCCTACTAATAGCAGTGGTGGTGGGAGCAATCCTACTAATAGCCAATCCAAGGGAGTAGCTGGGCTCACTTTTGGTAACTTAGTTGGGGTTGGTCTTGTTAGGGAGACCGCAGAGGCTGTGTTAGTCTCTGAGGGGGCTATTGATTTAGCCACCTTAGTTGCTTGTCCCGTTAACATGGATAAGTACAAGCAACTACCCCTAATAAATGGTGTTGGGGTTCAGGCCTACAGGGATACTGGTGCCAGTGTTACAATGGTAATAGAGAAACTGGTCCACCCTGAACAACACCTACTTGGTCACCAGTACCAAGTAACCAATGCTCACAACAACACACTTAGCCACCTCATGGCTGTTGTAAATCTCAACTGGGGGGGGGGGGGTTACTGGTCCAAAGAAAGTTGTGGTTGCCTCAGATTTACCTGTAGACTGTCTACTTGGAAATGATTTAGAGACATCAGCTTGGTCAGATGTGGAGTTGGAGGCCCATGCAGCAATGCTGGGCATCCCAGGGCATATTTTTGCTTTAACCAGGGCTCAGGCCAAAAAGCAAAAAGGACAGGGTGACTTGGATCCTGGAACAATGGACCAAGTGCTCCCTAAAGCTAGGGCTAGTAGAAGTAAAGCACTACCTACTATCCCTCCCTCTACAGTGGATTCTTCTTCTGAGGAAGAAGAATTTCCACCCTGTGCAGAACCTACACCAGAGGAGCTGGTAGCAGACACTGCTGAGCTTTTGGGTGAAGGGGGGCCTGCCAGGGAGGAACTGAGTGTGGCACAGCAAACCTGTCCCACACTAGAGGGTCTAAGGCAGCAAGCTGTCAACCAAGCTAATGGGGATGTCAGTGACTCTCACAGAGTTTACTGGGAGGACAACCTCTTGTACACTGAAGCAAGGGATCCAAAACCTGGAGCTGCCAGGAGATTGGTGATTCCTCAGGAGTACAGAAAGTTCCTCCTACCTCTAGCCCACGACATTCCCCTAGCTGGACATTTGGGGCAAATGAAAACTTGGGACAGGCTTGTTCCATTGTTTCATTGTCCTAGAATGTCAGAGGACACAAAGGAATTTTGTAAGTCCTGTGAAACCTGTCAAGCCAGTGGCAAGACAGGTGGCACTCCAAAGGCACCCCTTATCCCACTGCCTGTGGTTGGGGTTCCCTTTGAAAGGGTAGGGGTTGACATAGTTGGCCCCCTTGACCCTCCTACTGCTTCAGGCAATAGGTTTATCTTGGTGGTAGTGGACCATGCCACCAGATATCCTGAAGCAATTCCTCTAAGGACCACTACAGCACCTGCAGTGGCAAAGGCCCTCCTGGGAATATTTTCCAGGGTGGGCTTCCCAAAAGAGGTAGTATCAGACAGGGGAAGCAATTTCATGTCTGCTTACTTAAAGGCCATGTGGAAGGAGTGTGGTGTGACATACAAGTTCACTACACCCTATCATCCACAAACAAATGGACTGGTGGAGAGATTTAATAAAACTCTCAAAGGCATGATTATGGGACTCCCTGAAAAACTCCGCAGGAGATGGGATATCCTTTTACCATGCCTCCTTTTTGCTTACAGGGAGGTACCCCAGAAAGGAGTGGGCTTCAGCCCCTTTGAATTCCTCTTTGGACACCCTGTGAGAGGTCCTCTAACACTTGTTAAGGAGGGTTGGGAACAACCTTTAAAAGCTCCAAAGCAAGACATAGTGGACTATGTACTTGGCCTCAGATCAAGGATGGCTGAGTACATGAAAAAGGCCAGTAAAAACCTTCAGGCCAGCCAAGAGCTCCAAAAGCAATGGCATGACCAGAAGGCTGTTTTGGTTCAGTACCAACCAGGGCAGAAAGTGTGGGTCTTGGAGCCTGTGGCCCCAAGAGCACTCCAAGATAAATGGAGTGGACCCCACACAATTGTTGAGAAAAAGGGTGAAGTCACCTATTAGTTGACTTAGGCACTGCCAGGAGTCCCCTTAGGGTGCTCCATGTCAATCGCCTGAAACCCTACTATGACAGGGCTGATCTCACCCTGCTCATGGCAACAGATGAGGGACAGGAAGAAGAGAGTGACCCTCTCCGTGATCTCTTCTCTTCCACAGAACAAGATGCTCTGGTGGAAGGGGTTGTACTGGCAGATTGTCTTACTGCTGAGCAAAAAGACCACTGCATAAATCTCCTGGGTCAGTTTTCTGAACTCTTCTCTACTGTGCCAGGTACCACTTCTTGGTGTGAGCACACTATAGATACTGGAGACAGCTTCCCTGTCAAAAGTAAGATCTATAGGCAGCCTGACCATGTCAGAGACTGCATAAAGCAAGAGGTGCAGAAAATGCTTGAACTAGGAGTGGTTGAGCACTCTGAAAGTCCATGGGCTTCTCCTGTGGTACTTGTACCAAAACCTCATTCCAAAGATGGAAAGAAGGAAATGCGGGTTTGTGTTGACTACAGAGGTCTCAACCAGGTAACCAAAACTGATGCTCACCCCATACCCAGGGCAGATGAGCTCATAGATACACTGGCATCTGCCAAGTATCTAAGCACTTTTGACTTGACTGCAGGGTATTGGCAGATCAAAATATCAGAAGATGCAAAAGCAAAAACTGCATTTTCAACCATTGGAGGCCATTACCAATTCACAGTAATGCCTTTTGGATTGAAAAATGCACCTGCCACTTTTCAGAGGTTGGTGAACACAGTCCTGCAAGGGCTGGAAGCTTTTAGTGCAGCATATCTGGACGATATAGCTGTCTTTAGCTCCAGCTGGGATGGTCACCTGGTCCACCTATGGAAAGTTTTAGAGGCCCTGCAAAAGGCAGGCCTCCCTATCAAGGCTTCAAAGTGCCAGATATGGCAGGGGAAGGTGGTTTATCTGGGACACCTTGTTGGTGGGGAACAGATTGCACCACTTCAGGGGAAAATCCAAACTATTATAGATTGGATTCCCCCTACTACTCAAACTCAGGTGAGAGCCTTCCTAGGCCTCACTGGGTATTACAGGAGGTTCATTAAGAACTATGGCTCCATTGCAGCCCCTCTTAATGACCTCACATCCAAGAAAATGCCTAAAAAGTATTATGGACAGCAAACTGTCAGAAAGCTTTTGAGGAGCTAAAACAGGCCATGTGCTCTGCACCTGTCCTGAAAAGCCCTTGTTACTCTAAAAAATTCTATGTCCAAACTGATGCATCTGAATTAGGAGTAGGGGCAGTCCTATCACAACTTAATTCTGAGGGCCAGGATCAACCTGTTGCTTTTATTAGTAGGAGGTTGACCCCTAGAGAAAAGCGTTGGTCTGCCATAGAGAGGGAGGCCTTTACTGTGGTCTGGGCACTGAAGAAGTTGAGGCCATACCTGTTTGGCACTCACTTCATTGTTCAGACAAACCACAAACCTCTACTTTGGCTAAAACAAATGAAAGTTGAAAATCCTAAATTGTTGAGGTGGTCCATATCCCTACAGGGAATGGACTATACAGTGGAACATAGACCTGGGAGTAGCCACTCCAATGGAGATGGACTCTCCAGATATTTCCACTTAGACAATGAAGACCCATCAGGTAATGACTAGTCTTATTGTCCTTCGTTTGGGGGGGGGGTTGTGTAGGAAAGTACCATCTTGCCTGGCATGTTACCCCCATTTTTCACTGTATATATGTTGTTTTAGTTGTATGTGTCACTGGGACCCTGCGAGCCAGGGCCCAAATGCTCATAATTGTGCCTGAATGTGTTACCTGTGTAATGACTAACTGTCTCACTGAGGCTCTGCTAACCAGAACCTCAGTGGTTATGCTCTCTCATTTCTTTCAAATGGTCACTAACAGGCTAGTGACCAATTTTACCAATTTACATTGGCATACTGGAACACCCTTATAATTCCCTAGTATATGGTACTGAGGTACCCAGGGTATTGGGGTTCCAGGAGATCCCTATGGGCTGCAGCATTTCTTTTGCCACCGATAGGGAGCTCTGACAATTCTTACACAGGCCTGCCACTGCAGCCTGAGTGAAATAACGTCCACGTTATTTCACAGCCATTTTACACTGCACTTAAGTAACTTAAAAGTCACCTATATGTCTAACCTTTACCTGGTAAAGGTTGGGTGCTAAGTTACTTAGTGTGTGGGCACCTTGGCACTAGCCAAGGTGCCCCCACATTGTTCAGGGCCAATTCCCCGGACTTTGTGAGTGCGGGGACACCATTACACGCGTGCCCTACATATAGGTCACTACCTATATGTAGCTTCACAATGGTAACTCCGAATATGGCCATGTAACATGTCTATGATCATGGAATTGGCCCCTCTATGCCATCCTGGCATAGTTGGAACAAACCATTGATCCCACAGGTCTGTAGCTCAGACCTGGGTACTGCCAAACTGCCTTTCCCGGGGTTTCACTGTAGCTGCTGCTGCTGCCAACCCCTCAGACAGGTTTCTGCCCTCCTGGGGTCCAGCCAGGCTTGGCCCAGGAAGGCAGAACAAAGGACTTCCTCAGAGAGAGGGTGTTACACCCTCTCCCTTTAGAAAATGGTGCTAGGGCTGGGGAGGAGTAGCCTCCCCCAGCCTCTGGAAATGCTTTCATGGGCACAGATGGTGCCCATGAAAGCATAAGCCAGTCTACACCGGTTCAGGGGCCCCTCAGCCCTGCTCTGGCGCGAAACTGGACAAAGGAAAGGGGAGTGACCACTCCCCTGACCTGCACCTCCCCTGGGAGGTGCCCAGAGCTCCTCCAGTGTGCTCCAGACCTCTGCCATCTTGGAAACAGAGGTGCTGCTGGCACACTGGACTGCTCTGAGTGGCCAGGGCCAGCAGGTGACGTCAGAGACTCCTTCTGATAGGCTCCTTCAGGTGTTGCTAGCCATCTTCTCTCCTAAGTAGCCAAACCCTCTTTTCTGGCTATTTAGGGTCTCTGCTTTGGGGAATTCCTTAGATAACGAATGCAAGAGCTCATCCGAGTTCCTCTGCATCTCTCTCTTCACCTTCTGCCAAGGAATCGACTGCTGACCGCGCTGGAAGCCTGCAAAACTGCAACAAAGTAGCGAAGACGACTACTGCAACTCTGTAACGCTGATCCTGCCGCCTTCTCGACTGTTTTCCTGGTGGTGCATGCTGTGGGGGTTGTCTGCCTCCTCTCTGCTCTAGAAGCTCCGAAGAAATCTCCCGTGGGTCGACGGAATCGTCCCCCTGCAACAGCAGGCACCAAAGAACTGCATCACCGGTACCCTGGGTCTCCTCTCAGCACGACGAGCGAGGTTCCTTGAATCCAGCAACTCTGTCCAAGTGACTCCCATAGTCCAGTGACTCTTCAGTCCAAGTTTAGCGGAGGTAAGTCCATGCCTCCCCACGCCAGACTGCATTGCTGGGAACCGCGACTTTTGTAGCTACTCCGGCTTCCCTGCACTGCCGGCGGAAATCCTTTCTGCACAGTCCAGCCTGGGTCCACGGCACTCTAACCTGCATTGCACGACCTCCTAAGTTGTCCTCCTGCGGCGTGGGACTCCTTTGTGCAACTTCGGGTGAGCACCGTTTCACTCCTCTTCATAGTGCCTGTTCCAGCACTTGGGCGGGTGCTGCCTGCTTCTGAGAGGGCTCCTTGTCTTGCGCGATGCCCCTTCTGTCCCCAGACGCAATTGGTGACATCCTGGTCCCTCCTGGGCCACAGCAGCATCCAAAAACCCTAACCGCACGACTTGCAGCTAGCAAAGCTTGTTTGCGGTCTTTCTTCAGGAAAACACTTCTGCACAACTCTCCACGGTGTGAGAGATCTGTCCTCCAAAGGGGAAGTTCCTAGCCCTTGTTATTCCTGCAGAACCTTCAGCTTCTAGTGTCCAGTAGCAGCTTCTTTGCATCCACAGCTGGCATTTCCGGGGCATCTGCCAATCTCCGACTTGCTTGTGACTTTTGGACTTGGTCCCCTTGTTCGAAAGGTACCCTCGACTGGAAATCCATTGTTGTTGCATTGCTGGTTTGTGTCTTTCCTGCAGAATTCCCCTATCACGACTTCTATATCCTTTGGGGAACTTTAGTGCACTTTGCACTCACTTTTCAGGGTCTTGGGGTGGGCTATTTTTCTAACCCTAACTGTTTTCTTACAGTCCCAGCGACCCTCTACAAGGTCACATAGGTTTGGGGTCCATTCGCGGTTCGCATTCCACTTTTGGAGTATATGGTTTGTGTTGCCCCTATCCCTATGTGTCCCTATTGCATCCTATTGTAACTATACATTGTTTGCACTGTTTTCTAAGACTATACTGCATATTTTTGGTATTGTGTACATATATCTTGTGTATATTTGCTATCCTCATACTGAGGGTACTCACTGAGATACTTTTGGCATATTGTCATAAAAATAAAGTACCTTTATTTTTAGTATATCTGTGTATTGTGTTTTCTTATGATATTGTGCATATGACACTAGTGGTACTGTAGGAGCTTCACTCGTCTCCTAGTTCAGCCTAAGCTGCTCTGCTAAGCTACCATTATCTATCAGCCTAAGCTGCTAGACACCCTATACACTAATAAGGGATACCTGGGCCTGGTGCAAGGTGTAAGTACCCCTTGGTACTCACTACAAGCCAGTCCAGCCTCCTACAGATGTCCACTGATGAAGCACCATATCCCGGTCCTCTTCTTGTAGTGCACTCTCTTGATTCACAGTTTTGCCACACTTCATACATATAAGTATGTTTACACACATACATAAGTACATACAGCATAAGTATATTCAGCAATAAAACACCACAGAAGGGTGGCCTTCGCCTGCTCTGGTGTAGTAGGTGTGTGTCATAAAGAATCCAGGTCTTCTCCAGAGTAGGCATGAAAACATTCCGTGCTCAGAGCAGCCAGCAGGGCAAGAAACATCATTATATTATCCTGCAAAATACAAAATTCCCCCAAATAGCTTTTAAATAAAAGGAAAGCCAACACAGAAGGGTCATAGCTTGCCCATTGCAGGAAATGTGCTATATTCTGCTTAATGGCTCCGTGCTGTCCACTTGGCAATGCAGTGCTTTTATGGGTCTTATTACAAACCTCGCTTCAATCTTAATGGTGCTGGAAACATGAGTTACAGTCCCATCAGGATTACAGGATCTGAGTTAATCTCTGAACTAGAGATTTTCACACAGTAAATCTTCTGGGGAACTGTGGCAGTCTTGTAGGTAATGGGCATGGTAGCCCACATTTCCCTGATAGTTTGCCATTCTTAAGGGACATGCTCTGTTCATCTTGAAAGGGGGGTATTTTGCACCGGATCTCCCTATACCAACGGTGTTGGTGATTCTAGGGGAACATTAGGCATGCAGTGTGTCTGTCATACTCATAATGGAGCTAACATGTGGTCCATGATCGAATGGCACCAAATGTCAACAGAGCCATATCACAAGAGATGCTACTATTTGCTGCATCCCTTGGTAAAGTCTGTTGTTACTCATATGCATCTATTTTTTGTTACATTCTCTTCTCCCGGTCATCAAATACAGCTCACACCATTTTGGCCACTTAGGTGCAGTTCCTCAACAGGGTCCACTACCTTTCTAATTACTTTTGTCTGTTTTCTGTCTCATAGTACAGCCTCTCTTCAATCACCCAACTGTCTTCTCTTGTCCCAGCCAATGGGGTGATTTAGTTAACTCACTAAATCCAACAGTAATCTACTGATACCATAACAAGGGCACTGCAATTGTGAGATATGATGTTGACCCTGGACTCAGAGTTGTTCACACATAAATGGAAAATGTCTTGTAGAAAATATGTGCCTGCATGTTTTCTGCATTTATACCTGTGAATTTACACATGTTGTTTACTGCCAGTACACACTCTTTCCATGAAGTGATCCACTATTAACTTATTTGTGAAGTGAAACTGTACTCTAGTGCCAAAGGACACACATGTAACATCAAACTTCACCTTACTTCATAACCTCCCCAACCACCATGTGAATGTCTCACATTGGGCTTTGCTTTTTGGGCAGTGCTGCAAGGTCCAAGGATAACTTCTGGGCATGTGATTTGTCATGAACCTCCAGGAGGCAGCTGAGGCTGGACTATAGTAGTGTTGGCCTGGACATGGGCCACGGAATTATTTTTAGAAAGAACTCCATTATGACCTTCCCGTGCATTTGTCAGTGTTCTGCAGGGTGAGTGGAAGAGAACTATTACAAGGAGCAAGCATTTAAACTTCAGGCACAAAAACTGCTTCCATCGTCTTCCAGTTTCCTCTGGCAGAGAGCAAGGATCACCTGAGTAGATATATTTCTTCTCACCGCCTTCAGGTGATCACCTGAGTAGAGTGTCTTTCCTCTCTCCACCTTCAGAGAATCACCAGAGTAGATATTTTTCCTCTCCCTGCCTTCACAGGATCACCTGAGTAGAGTATCTTTCCTCTCTCCACCTTCAGAGAATCACCAGAGTAGATATTTTTCCTCTCCCTGCCTTCACAGGATCACCTGAGTAGAGTATCTTTCCTCTCTCCACCTTCAGAGGATCACCTGAGTAGATATCTTTCTTCTTGCTGCCTTAAGGCAATCACCTGAGTACAGTATCTTTCCTCTTTCCACCTTCAAAGGGGCAGCTGAGTGGAAATATAAACTCTTCCTGCCTTCAGAGGATCACCTGAGTAGATATATTTCCTCTCACCACCATCAGAGGATCAGCTGAGTAGATATATTTCTTGTTGCTGCATTCAGAGGATCACCTGATTCCAGTATATTTCTTATCTACACCTTCAGAGGAGCACCTGAGTAGATATACTTCCTTGTGCTGCCTTCAGTGGATCCCCTGAGTAGATATCCTTCTTCTTGCCACTGTAAGCCTTGGAAAAATGTCTTTCCTCTCCCTACCTTCACAGGATCACCTAAGTAGAGTATCTTTCTTCTCACCACATTCAGAGGAACAGCTGAGTACATATGATTCCTCTTGCCAACTTGAGAGGCTCACCTGAGAAGCTATCTTTCCTCTCACTTCCTTCAGAGGATCACCTAAATAGATATCTTTTCTGTCCCTGCCTTCAGAGGATCACCTGAGTAGAGATCTTCCCTCTCCTTGCCTTCAGAGGATCACCTGAGTAGAGTATATTTCCTCTCGCCCCCTTCAGAGGATCATCTAAGTAGATATCATTTTTCCCGCCACCTTCAGAGAATCACGTAAATAGATATCCTTCCTCTCACCGCCTTCAGAGTATAACTTGAGTAGATGCCTTTCCTCTTGCTGACTTCTGAGGATCACCTAAGTAGATACCTTTCCTCTTGCTACCTTCAGAGGATCACCTAGTAGATATCTTTCTTTTTGCCACCTTCAGAGGATCACTTGAGTAGATACCTTTCCTCTCGCTGCATTCAGTCAGACTCCAATGGTTACCTGGACTGAAAGGGGGTTTCTCTCTATCAAGTATGTTGAAAACCACTCATTCAGTTGCTCCTTATATTTAAGACTATAGTGCACAGACAACCTGATGGGCAAGCAAGTGGTGCATGCGCAACAGTTCACATCCTTCAGGACCCTAGAATACTTTCCTAAATGTTGCACTACTCAGTGAAACAAACATATTCACAACCATGTCATTACAATAAAGAATAATACGCCCTGTTGAGCAACACCCAAGAGCAAACTATCAATATTTTTGCTGTGTTTTGTCAGTTTGTTTGCTGTTAGTTTAGGGATCTTTACAACTGATGAGTGCAAGACATGTCATCAATTGAGAAATAATAATGGAACACATGGTGGTACACAAAACGTCCACTCGCACAGGCCTATTTACTTTGTTGCAGCACTTATCTCAAATCACAGCTTCTAGATCCTCACTAACTCTGGCTCTGTAGCTGACTTCAGGCTCTTACAAGTCTGAGCTGAGCCGCAGTCATCCAATAACAAAACAGATCGGCCTATGATGCTTCATTCTACATGTCGTGGAGACATCCATACTGCCCCTGACAGAAGAAAGCAACACACAAGGCCCCAGCCAGATGCCTTGTAAATATATTTTGAGTGGTTGACTTCTTATTTATCTGCAGCCAGTGCACGGATTGTTGGGCGCCTTACCTTTCTATGCCCTGGTAAACAGCA
The DNA here is from genome assembly GCF_031143425.1 of Pleurodeles waltl. Lineage (NCBI taxonomy): Eukaryota > Metazoa > Chordata > Amphibia > Caudata > Salamandridae > Pleurodeles > Pleurodeles waltl. Next base: position 1,323,227,179 of record NC_090437.1, on the reverse strand, counting down.
CTAACTGCACCATTGCAAGCTACACCCCTGCAACAAACAGGAATTAAACTTTCTACCTCGGCCTAGGGAAATGGAACCGAATGTGAAGAGCAGCTAAGTGTCATCAACATAGGAGATTGTAGTCAATCTGCATAATTCAATAAGTTTGGCTAAGGGGGCCATGTAGATGCTAAACAACATAGGGGGTCATTACGACCTCGGCGGTCTTTCAAAAAGACCGCCGAGGCCGCGGGAGCCGGAATACCGCCATTGCCGGCGGTATTCCTGGCTCCCTATTATGAAATTTCCGCTGGGCCAGCGGACGGTAACAGTGTTACCATCCGCTGGCCCAGCGGAAATGTCACATCAACATTGCTGCCGGCTCGTAATAGAGCCGGCGGCAATGCTGATGTGCAGCGGATGCAGTAGCACCCGTCGCGCATTTCACTGCCCGAATTTGCGCGACGGGGCTATGCACCGCTGCCCTGGGGATTATGACCGCCAGGCGGAAACCTGGCGGGAAAGTGGAGGGGCCGGCGGTATGACCGTGGCTTTTCCGCCACGGTCATAATTGCTGAGGGAACACCGCCAGCCTGTTGGCGGTATTACCGCCAACTTACCGCCGGCCGCCAGGGTCGTAATGACCCCCATAGTCTAGAGAAAAGAGCTGAATGCTAAATGCACGCTTGAAGGTGGGAGTCCAAGTACTCTTTACAACTCTCCTCCAAAATAACACTGCCACAACCCCCAAGCGGTATCTCCAGTGCCTCGTTTAGACAAACGCTGAAGCAGGCTGGTATGGGAGACAAACACAGGCTACAAGGCTATCTATGAGGTAATCCTTAGGCAGCAGTCCTTGAACTATTCTCTGATCACCTTCCAATAAACTATCCATGAACCAGCTAGTATGCCTTGTACTTTTTCTACCTGGTTCTTGACACAATGAGGTGGCTTAATATAGTATGAAGTGTTTTAGAAAAAACAAGAAAACAATAAATAAAGTTGTTGACAAATTGCAGCAATGGTCAAAGAAATCCAGGCTGGTAAAAGAAACCATGTCAAACTTGGTCCGGTAGGTCAATTCCTACAGAGGCCTTCATTCATATTGATCTGGTGTGAAAAGCAATGGACATCTACTGGGGTCTTTGTGCTTGGCTCATAAATGATCACTATGTTGCAGTCCATGGCTACACTGTTGCAGTGTTTCACCTGTGCCGTCTGGTTTGGGTCATGCGTGGTAGTGGTGTGTCCTTCCCTTCACATAACTTGGGATCTATGGGATCGGGGCTGAAGTGGGGTTAGTTACAAATGGCTTGGATTTCAGACGTTTTGTGTCACTGGTTTCTTGAATGGGCAAAACTTCTTCTTATTGGGTATGCTTTTTGATTTTCATTGCCTTTCCTTGTTTTCTCTTGTGGTTACAAATTTTGGTAATTTATTGTACCACTCTTTGTTCGCACTTTATATGTACTGCACACAACGTGAGAGTGTTCTCATGTCATTTTAAAATAATAAAGGCCTCGTTTACAAGGACTGTGGCACAGCGCGGCGTAGAGGAGTGCCTTACTGCGCCACACTGCACCACCGGTAAAAGGGAGGAATGCGCTGTATCTTCAAGATACAGCGCATTTCTGTCCTGTCCCCTTGCGCTGGTGCACAAATTGCTGCCATGTGCCAATGCAGGCACCCTTGCACCATGAGGCAATGGTGCCTGCGTTGTGGGGATGATTGTTTTTATGCAGTAAGGGACACCTTCCTGCACAAAATAATCACAAGAAGTGTTTTCCTCTTTCTATGAGTGCTGCAGAACGTACATCTGGGAATGCATCAGATTCCTTTGGGTTATATGAGTGTTGCGTGGGAACACCACAAGCATCACCAATGGAGCACCCCTTTCACGCAGTGTTATGCATGAAAGGGGTCTACATTTACAAGGCCATGAAAAGCCATGTAAAGTGGCTTTGCATGGCCTTGTAAATATGGGCTGGCACACTGTGCCACTGGAGGGTTAAAAAGAAATGATGGCCAGTGGCACAGTGTGTCAGTAGGGTCTCGTAAATGATGCCCTGAAAGTTAGGTAAGACTTCTGTACCTCACATATTTGTTGAGGTTGTTTTGTCCCGGATCTTTGGGGCATGTGTGACTCTTACCCAGAATACCTGTGATGCTACCTGTGAGGGTAAACCTGCTACAGGGGTGTCCCACATTTACTTGCAGCAAAGCCCTCTCTGCCAGAAGTCTATGGGACCCAACAAACTCCTCGCTACTTCAGACTGAGAGGCGCAGCTGTTTCTGTATCTCTGTGAGATTTTTTGGATGCATTTAGCAAAGATTAGAACTAAGCTAAAGGAACAAAAAAATACTATTTCAGTATTCTTCGAAATGAACAGGCCAGAATTCACAGAAAATATTTATTTTATTCCTTGCAATTTACAATAAACTGAATCTTAGATCAGAATCGTAATAAATTGTGTTTTGATGGTATGTCTCTGGAAAACAAATGAGATTTAAGACCAATAACATGAATATGTCTGCACTTTTCTCTTTAGAAATTTAAAATTAAATGAACTGTTTCTTTTGTTGCTTGAAAACAAAAGTAGGGTCAGTGCCAAGACCTCTGGGGCTCACATCTAAATATAAGAGCAACCCAGGTGTGCAATGATAATGCAATGTCTCCTCGTAGGGATACTACATTCTCTATAAGAAGGGAGATCTAAGAGTGACTGGTGCAGTCATTCCCCATTCTCCTAAGACACAAAGTTTCACTGTGTTTCTTCTGCAGGAGAGCAGAATACCTGAGATGCGGGGGAGCTGTTTTTTCTGAAGGTGAGTTTAATAACAAATACATGTAGAGCATGTCGGTGTGAATCAATCACTTTTTTTTTAAAGTTTCTCAGCAGTGCTCAGGAGTGAAGATGGCGCCTAAGTGGAGGGATTGTACACTCTGATCTAAGCCCCTCCACCCCCCCCCCCACACACATCTGATAGTCTCCACATCTCACCGTTCTCATGACCTTCACTCTCTTCTCCCGGAGCCTCTTTGCTTCGGTTTTGTAGCAGATTCATAGCTTCCATTGGTGCAGCAGGGGCAGTGGCACCGGGGTCCAGAAGCCTGAGAGTCTCACTGAACCGTGATTATTTCTGTGTTTTATAATTTGCACAGCATCATTGCACTAGGGTCCTTGACACACTAGCTGCACTGCTGTGTATAGAAGAGTCTCCCTTGAACTGAGCCAGTGTTCTCTCTGTCTAAAGTTATCTGCACCTTTTGTGTCTCCAAAACTTCTTTTTTTCCCCAGTTCTCTTCATCCCTGAGACACTCGTTGGTCCTCGAGGTTCTCCATCATGGGGAGGGACCAACGGCAAACTCCAGGCTCCTCACCTGACCCTCGTTCTTACTCACACACTTGTGGAATGACAGGCGCAGAGAGCGAGCAGGTCTCCTCCAGCACTGCTTCTCTCCTTCTTCCACCTTCATGGGCCCTGTGGAAGGCCCTTGGTAGCAGGTGCTTCAGTCCACTCTCTGTGATCTGCACTGAAAATAATGACAACTTGTTGCACAGCCTGTGGCCCGTCCACGGATGCTGAATCCTCTGGTGTCCCTCACTGTCCCTCTGCCATCATCGCCTCTCTCCTCTCTCGGGTCCATCACTCTTTGTCCTTCACATGTAAGGAGTTTGCTCTTAGATTATTTTTAATAGAATTCATTATTCCTCCCAAATTCTTGGTGTTTCACATCTTGTCAACCGTGACACACACTTTCTATTTAGTTACTAACTCTGAAATACTTTACTCGCACAAGAATCACCTAATATCATCCTGTTCATTTTATATTTTACTTCTATTTAATGATTCTCATCAGTCAGGGATGTTTCTTGCTGCGTTCAGAGCTGGAATAGTGCTGACCCTTCTGAAATATCACTCAGAGGTTCTCCGCATCCCTTCCAAGCTGCCTCTGTGAGTTCTCCTGTGCTCTGTCCTCTGTGCAGTGACTGCCCTGCTGTACATCACTGTAGTGACCTACCTCCCCCCTCACCTCTTGCTTTCAGCAGCTGAGGAGCCTCTATTATATGGAGCATGTTCCTGGGGTGATGTGCAGTGCACCCCAGACGGCGTGCAAAGATATTGTCCTGAATGCAAGAGGGCACCGGCGAACTGCCCCATGGCAGGTCTGTGACAGGAGCCAAAGTGCCCTTTTGTCTCATGCATTTCACAAGCCCCACAGTGACCATAAGACTCCCATTAGGAGTTTGCACAACAGCAGCAAGGCCTTCCTCCCCGGGCTATCCTTGAATCGATGCCCCTCGGGGTCCCTTCTGGCTGGAGAAGGTTTTGTGTGGTTAGTGTCAACTAACAGGGGCGTTTGGCATATTGGACACCAGCCTCTGCTATACAAGGAGGGAGGTGTTCCCATAGGTTTATGTAATTCTTGAAATAGAGAGGCTTGTTGATTCTGGAGGGTTAGATATGGTCGCCACTCATGCTTGATCCTTTTTAAGATATCCTAAACATTTGAGGCTACACACACAAGGGGAGAATGCGTTTGAGCATCAACACAAGTGATGCAAAGTCAGCTTTCACCTGTCTCCTACCTGTGAAGGTCGGATAAACCTGCTTTTTCCCTGATATTGTATATCCAAATTTCTTCAAACGAATGTAACATCTCCTCATGATTCAGGTATTCTGACAAAGCCTGCATTTTGCAGATATGGACTTTTGCTTTTGCTCATGCGAGCGATTGTTAAAGTGCCTGGTTAGACTGTTCCAGATGCTTCAGAAGAGCAGCATGTCTGTCAGTGCTCACTGTGAAGTCTTCAAGGAAGAAGATGAAAACTAAAATGCTTCTCAGGATCCCAAGGGGCATATTTATACTTGGCTTGTGCTGAATTAGCATCAAAATAAATGACGCTAATTCAGCACAAGCTTAACTCCATACTTATACTTTGGTGCTAGACCCGTCTAGCTCCAAAGTCAAGGAGTTAACGTCATTTTCTGGACATGGAAACCTACCTTGCATCAATGAGATGCAAGGTATGTGTTCCCATGCAGAAAATGACGATATGGCCTTAGCGCCATATTTATCCCCCCATTCTAAAACCAAGCACAGGGGATGGGGGCCTTAAGTAATGGCGCTGAGCTTGCTTAGCGCCATTATTTAACGCCTGGGTATGGGCAGGCGTTAGGGGACCTGTGGGCATGTTTTCATGGTCAGAGACCTTGGAAAGAGTCAACAGGTGCCCTTCCCTGCCCCCAGGGACACCCCCACTGACACCAGAGGGACACCACAGGGTAATTTCCAATTACGCTAACCGGGCATTACCACCGGCTACCGCCATTCCATTAATATGGCACCCGGCCGGTGTCCAGGAATGGCGCTAGCCGGCGGTATACTTTTACACACACAACTGCGCTGACGCAGATTTGCGTGAAAAGTATAAATCAGGGACCAAGTGCGTGAGCTGAAAATGCTCCTCTTTCTGACGTACATTACTCTATGTGTATGAGACTTTCTTTGTGAATCACCTTAGGATGTGCTCTGAATCTGCAGGATTAAAGTATAAGAACGCATTAATAAAGCTCTCTTTTTCCATCCCTTTTAACTGCAGGACAGATTCACCTGGTAAAGTGCTCCGCCAGGGAGGGTAATATCTGGTGCAAATACAGGCCTGATTCCCACACGTAAACTTACAACTTTGTGTCAGTTTACTGTTGTTTGCTATTCACAAAGATATTTTACCAGTAGCATCTTTACGACTGCCAAGTCTCTGCACATAAAAGATTGGACTGTCCTTAGGTAAGTTTACCTTTGTGAATCAGGCCCTAGAAATCCAAATACATAAATAATAGTCCTGTGGTCCCTTCTAGATCTGGGAATCCTTCAGGTGATGCTGACTCTGGTGTGATCTGCGCTTGGGGTGTGCTCTTCACACAACCCTTCCACTCAGACTCCTTCCCCTTTCTGCTGACACACAAGTGCTATATTCTACCAGAAGGGAGACACAAACAGAAGGAAGAAGTGTGAAAAGCTATAAAAAATAATGAACATAAAATGAAACACGGTGAATGGAGCTCAGAGAACATCCCACACCGGCAACGAAAAGTGAAAAAGGCGATCCCTGAAGAAATCAATATAAAATGGTAATGAAAAGACGTTGTGTGTATGAATGTTTTTTAGTTCTAGTTTGTCGCTGTTAATATCGTCCACTTAAGTGATTGGGTTTGATGTATATTAATTGGTCATGATTTTGTACAATGAACATAATATTAATCTCAAAGATCCTGGTCTGACTCGAGTTTAATTCCGAAGTCACACAAACCAATGCAAAATGCTATAAAGGTATTTATTCCTCTTTTACAGCACAAATAACATTTTCAATCGATCTGCACCACTACACATCAAAGGCAGTGCTCAGGTGTCACAGCTCAAGCACCCACATCTGTGGTGCAAAGCTTGATCTACTAAGATAGTGTGACCAGTCTTTGCTACAAAAGATATTGCCTCCTTGAAAGAGAAGTGTTTTTATTTCTTCAAGCATTGAACACATTCAAGGTGTGTTGCAATGTACAGAACACATATCATGTGTGGAGTATTTCAGAGTTTGTCTGGGCATACACATTTCTGAGGTAGGGTATATATGCCAACATGAGCCACGGGATTGTTGAGGATGCTCCATGGAACTGGGATGGATGATAATGTATATTTCACTCCTCTGAGTCAATGCTAGTGAATAGAATGAGATTCTGCTTCAATAACAAGACCGAGCTTTTGTACAGAATTAAGGCTGTGCATCATTGTCCATTTCATGCTTCAGGGCTTCTAAATGGTGAAAATGGCGTTGAAGGAATTGAAATGCACCACTATTTTCCTACTGTCGCCATCATGTGCATTTAAAAGTAATTGGTACTTTACACTTACAGATTGCTGGATAGATATCAGAACATAATTTGGCCTTCCTGAGAAGAGCATCTCCTCCGTGAACTCCTGTTTCACTAAAGTGCAAGATTTCTCGCAGGCGTTTCACCATTATTTCCGCTAGTGATGCTGTGGCTGATCTTGGCTTCACTGGTGACAGCCGCTCAGTGTGTTTCTTGGGAAGTTTGGAAGCAAGTTCCCAGCTCTTTTCTGAACCGCACCAGTCACCATGTTGCCTACAAAGCAGGAGATGTCATGTTTACGGGAATTCTGCAACTGCATTTAAATATACCCATGTGGATAAACTTCACAGGGATTGTCGATGAGGTGGAATGTGGATTGTAAATACTTATGTATTGAAACTTGCTAAACAATGCCATTGAATTATTCATAGAGATTGTGGTTGGGTGCATTGAAGCCAGGATATCAAAGGTTCACAATATCATGATTAGAATGTAGAAGGACAAAACATCAAGGAGGAAAGTGCACACAGGGAGGTATGAAACTGCACATCTACATACCTTGAAGATATATATTTATATATCACCAAGGTACATATATGGGGTTTAGGTGTAGAAAATCTATACAAATTACCATTGCACCTGTGTATGTAATGCAGTGTGGCACAATGGAAAGGGGTTCCCTCATGTGCATGGGCCAACACCACCATTCAAATGAGGCAAAGTCCCCTTATTATCACTCTGGTGCACATCTGGGGCCATTATGATCCACATTACATAATATATTGTGCAAACATCTGTGGTGCCTTCTGTGAAACCAAAGTGGCCTTGGTGCCCAAGACTGCTGCGCATCTGGGACATTTTGTATAACCTATGGTGGTGGCCAATATTACGGATTGAACATGGAAAGTGGTGGGTCATTGATAACCATTCCAATTTTCACTAAGTGATCAATTGAAGTGAACCCTTCATACCCTCAGCAAAGGCTGTTTGCGGAGACTCATGGCCATGGTGTAGGAAAGTACCCTCTTTCTTGTCATGGTTACCCCTTTTCTGCATGATGTCAGTGTGTTTGACTGTGTTCACCGGGATCCTGCTAACCAGGACCCTAGGGATTATGCTTTCTCTCCCAAAACTCTGTATTTCATCCCACAATTGACATACTGGTGCCCCCATGTAAGCCCTAGTATATGTTACCCAGGTACCCATGGCTGCAGCAGTTATTCTGCCACCCATAGGGAGCCCATGCAAAGGGTTCTGCAGGACTGCCATTGCAGACTGCATGACCCGGGTGCATGCACCCTTTTTCACTATAGGTCACTGCACCAAGTCACTATAAGTCACCCCTATGGTAGGCCCTCTCAGCTCAGAGGGCAGGATGCAGTACCTGTGTGTGAGGACATCCCTGCACTAGCAGAGGTGCCCCCACAAACTCCAGATTGACTTTTCTGGACTTTGTGAGTGTGGGGACACCTATTTACGCATGTCCTGGACATAGGTCACTATCTATGTCCAGCTACATAATGGTAACTCCTAACCTAGTCATGTTTGGTATCAAATATGTTGGAATCATGCTGTGTCTTCTGGACTTGATCCCCTCTTTCCACAGGTCTTCCTCTTCAGGAGTCCACCATTGGTTTCTTGCAGTCGCCTCTGGGTTTTGCAATTCTCTTCTTTTCTTCTAAGTGGGTGTTCTGGGGAAATTCTAGTAATTTACTCCTGTTTTTCTGGTTGCTGGGGGGTGTTGTGATACTTACCTTTGTGCTTTCCTGGTACCCCCAGTGACCCTCTACACACTCCACATACCTAGGTGGGGGTGACCCTCTTGCATTCTATTTTTTTAGTATTTGATTTGTGCTCCCCCTAGAGCCACTACTCTCTATTGTGTTTTACACTATTTGCACTATTTTCTAACTATTTTTATGCCTATTTCTGACTACTAATGTATACATCTTGTGTATTACTTACCTCCATAGGGAGTATTGCCTTTACAGTATTTTGGTGTTGTGTTACCATAATAAAGTAACGTTATTTTTGTAACACTGAGGGGGTCATTCTGACCCTGGCGGTCCGAGACCGCCAGGGCTAAAATGACGGAAGCACCGCCAACAGGCTGGCGGTGCTTCCTGGCCTATTCCGACCGTGGCGGTAGCGCCGCGGTTGCACCGCTGGGGCCGGCGGTTTCCTGCCGTTTATGCCCCGGTGGTGATAATCCGCCAGGACAGAGCTGCAAGCAGCTCTGACCTTGGAATTATGACCCTCCTACCGCCAGCCTGTTTCTGGCGGTTTGCACCGCCAGGATGAGGCTGGCGGTAACGGGTGTCCTGGGGCCCTGGCATGGGCAGTGCAGGGGCCCCCTAACAGGGCCCCGGCCAGCTTTACACTGTCTGCATAGCAGACAGTGAAAAGCGCGACGGGTGCAACTGCACCCGTCGCACGCCCGCAACACCGCCGGCTCCATTAGGAGCCGGCTCCTATGTTGCGGCCTCATTCCCGCCGGCCCAGCGGGAATGTCAGAATGGGGGCCGCGTGAGTGCGGCCACATTGGCCGGCCGCACGGCGGTTACCGCCTGGTGGGCGGCGGTAGCCGCCCGCCAAGGTCGGAATGACCCCCTGAGTGTATTCTTTCATGTGTGTCAGAGCTGTGTGACTACAGTGGTATTGCATGAGCTTTGGATGTCTCCTAGATAAGCGTTGGCTGCTCATCCACAGCTACCTCTAGAGAGCCTGGCTTCTAGACACTGCCTACACAACACTAATACGAGATACCTGGACCTGGTATAAGGTGGAAGTACCTTAGGTACCCACTACAAACCAGGCCAGCGTTCCTACACATAGCCATGATGGGGCATTTGAGGGATGGAACCGCACCCCCCCAAAAGACGAAGGCAGGTAGCACAGTACTGATGTAAAACTCAGGGCCTCATTTACAAGGCTCATAGCGCAGGGCGGCACAGCAAGTGCTATGCTGCACTGCCATTGCAAATCCCTTGCAAATCTCAAACTTTGACTAAAATAACACATTTTCCTCTCATATCTGTGATGGAAAGTTCTAGAGTCTGTGAGGAGTAGCAAATCTCCTTCCACCCAGCATGTCTCCAATTCCCTCGATCAAAACAGTGCCTCACTTGTGTGGCTGGGCCTAGTGCCTGCAGCAGAACAAATTAAACCAAGGTCAATAAGGGTCCCTTTACAAGGACTAGCATTGATGTTAGTTTTATCAATTCCTGTTGTAGGCACTAGACCCAGCCACACAAGTGTGGCAGCATTTTTATTGAGATAATTGGGGAAACACTGGGTGGTAAGGATTTCGTGGTTTTCTTTTAATTTTGGAAGAATATCACACAGGAATACATGGAAAATGTGTGATTTTAGTCACATTTTGAGGTTTGCAGGGCATTGTGGGTAGGGAAACATGTTGGGATCCATGAGAGGCACACAACCATGTACTCCCCTGGGTGTCTAGTTTACGAACAAACAGATGAAGATTCACAATTCTAGGAAAAGTGCAATAGTTAATTCAGGGCAATTTTGAAATTTGCCAACAAAATAGCGAGCCTTACTTTGACATCAAACAACAATTTGCGTGAATCAGCAATTAGATTCATTACACATAAAACATAGACAAAAACACAATATTCAACATTTAGGACAAACACAGACACAAAATGAAATGCACTGTTAATGACTGACAAGTCTTAAAACGGAACCAAGTGTATGTGTGTGTGTGAATGAGTGAGAGTGGATGTGTGTGTGTATGTGTGATGTGTGGGTGCATAGATCGGGGGTGGCGGGTCAGTAGGGGGATCGGGGCGGGGTCAGAATGGGGATCGTGGGGGGTGCGTCACTGCTTGGCGGGGTGGAAGGCTCCTGATGGGTTCAGGGGGTGGGGGTGGCTCCTACATGAAGGGAGGGTGTTGGCGAGGCCTGTAGTGGCTCCAGGAATTAGTATTCCTGTCGCCAGTATCCTTACCACCAGGGATTTCGTGGCGGGGCTGTCGCCACGGAATTCCTGGTGGTAAGGATACTCATTATACTGCCGGCGGTGTTAGGTGGACTGCCAGGCCGAGGTAGTCAACCTTCAGGCAGACGGTCCCACCCCCCTGGCGATACAGGAGGTGAACTGGCTGCGATGAAGCCAGTTCACTGCAGTGGTCATAATTTGGTGGTCCTGCACTGCCACGCTGCTGGTGGTCTGACCGCCACCGACGGCATGGGAGGGCAGGACCGCCAGGGTCATAATGACCCCCAGAATGTTTATAAACAGCAGTGTAAGTTTCCAACCTCTGATTTACTCTATCTACAACATTTGTGTGAATATTGTAGTCTAAAATACACACATGCTTGCGTGCTTCAGCAGCCTGACCCCAAACAGTCAAAGGTGAAGTACATTCATCATGAATTACTGTCAGCATGTGGACACCTCTCAGGTCTGCAACTTTCACAGCTAGCCGTTCATCACTACGCAAGGCATTACACTTCCCCCCTCTGAAGCTTTTTAGATACAAGTTCTTTAGGGTAATGAGTACAGTTAGAATGGAATGTGCCACAAGCAAAAGTGTTCACTTTGAACAATTCCCTGAACAATTGCACACCAGTGTAGAAGTTATCTACATAAAAAAGGTGACCTTTGTTAAAAAAGTGCTCTACCAAGTTCCCATACCATTTTCTCACTAACTTCGAAAGTGGATGGACAACCAGGGGGGTAAATAGTAGAATCCCTACCACTGTACAACATGAAATTATAGACATATCCACTACTACTTTCAGACAGCATTCACATCTCATTCCATAATGTGCCCTCTTGCTGAGAATGTATTGCCTAAAAACGAAACGGCCCTTGACTAAAGACTTATCCACAGATATGTCTTTCCCTGGAACATAGGTCTCTGAAAAATGTTCTACAAAGTGATCAAGGATAGGCTGAATCTTAAAAAAGACGGTCACAATCAGAGTGATCACGTGGCAATGCTGAAGCATTTTGAACACAATGCAGAATCCAAAGCAGAAGTAAGTACTGATTACAACTCATGGTGGCAGGGGATATAGCTGTTGCCATCAAGGGACTAGTAGACCAATGTGATGAGATGACAGCGACAGGTTCCTTACCAAGCCCACCAAAAAGGTTAAACCCAAGAACTTCTTCAACTCATCCAGATATGTGTTAGTCCACCGGGTAGCTCTAGAGTAGGGCTTAAGTCTGGCAATGTTGCCCCTCAAATGCTGGTCAGCAGGCAAATTAGTCTGGTCAACAATCTCATCCAAAAATACATCATTCATAAACAACTGAAAGAACTTTATAGACAAAAAGTTTTTATTATTAACTCTACATCCTGCAACACCACTAAAGACAGGCAACATCGGCTGCACAATGTCTGTGGCAACCCAGAGTTCAACACTTCCATTTGGAAGCCTTTTAGGCTCAGACTGCAATACAGATGCCTCTTGATGCACTATCAGCACATCAGTGTTCTCCTCTAAAAAAAGCACTTCCTCCTTACTAAGAGTGGTTTCATCATCAGCTGATCCTCTAGTACAGAAAATGCACTGCCAGAATCTTGGACTTCCTCCTCTGCCTCAGATGCAGAGTCAGTCTCATAATCATAGTCAGAGGAAGATTTGAAAAACATACTAGCATCCTGCTGAGTGGCAATCCTGTGACTAGCCATAATCCTTAATAATAAAAGTAGCACAACAAATAGGTCAACAATAATCAACACTGTTTAAAATGAGTAATAAACAAAGTGTGGCTTTAACAAACAGAAAGTAAAACTACTGATATATAGGAATCTGGAAGGAAAAGTAAATCAATACAAATCACACAAAAACCTATATTCTAAAGTACAATATCACCTCACTTGCCATAGACAGCTGGACTCAGAATCACCTACACCTACTCTGCATAGACACAGCAAACATCAATGTTATCCCGCTAGAAAGGAAAAACAAAAGAAAATGATACACAAGACAACACAATCCGTCTTGTGCACAAACCCAAGGAGAATTTAACACACAATAAAACAGAAGCTAAATATGCTGCTATTATTACACCATATACAAAAACATGCAGGGCAAGGATACTCATTTGGAGTAAACAGTACATACTTTTTGTTTTTTCCAGGCACATGCAACCACACAAACTGCAGATCTACCAGTGCTCAAACCACAAGTAGGAGTTGCATCAAATGAAAACACAAGATTCCCACTTGAATAAAAAGGAGAAATAAAACCTTACAATCACAAATGCAGATGACAACAAAAAATAAAAGAGTTAACATCATAATGCACTATGAAGTCTGCCCATCATCATCCAAGCGCCAGTCCACACACAACACCAGCCAAGCACCAGTCTGCTGTTGATATTGAATTGATAACTGGCAATGCACACGATAATAAGGTATCTTTGTATGTGAACAATATATTTTCATACTCAACCAAAATAGCATTGCCACTGTTAGATTCCCATACCTGAAGGGTAATAACTGACAGGTCACAGGTGGGATAACATTGAGCTGACAGCCAAACGCCAAACACAGGACAATTTAGATTAAGACCGAGCAGATAGGCAGCAGCACTACAGTAGTTCCAGGAGACTGGCCCCAATAAAGCACACATGGCTAGAGGGAAAGTTACATTCCAAAACACCATAAAGTTGACACATATGGTTAGGTACACTTAGCCAATCAGGATGCAACACACACAGCACCTGAGGTGACCATGTGTCCCCCTGGCCGGACATCTGAAAAAGATTCTGCTGGCCCACATTGTGTCCACACCAGGTCGAGGCCCACCTGCATTCTCTTTCTGGAATTTATATTCATGACTCCATGACAACCATTCTCATTTTATAGTTTGATGCTCCTCAGGAATGGTATAAAATGTGTTTCAGACTGATGTACTTTGAGAGACTGTCCTCAGACTCTAATTCTGTTACTGCTCTCCTGGCCACAATGTTTAATTAAACAAACTGTTTTCTGTTCTGCCAGATGCCTCTTGTCTTTTGTTTCTTAAGGCAAAATCTAATTTTGAGCAACACTACACACCCGAGCAAAATGCCAGTACACATACACTCAGCCAAATGCCAGTATACGTAGACCATCCTTCGAACTCCAGTTTACACACAACCAGAAACATTCTCTGGTGGCTAGTGGCTTCTGCCCCTCTTGGGGAAGATGGACCTAAAATATGGCTGAGTTGCCCCCAAGGGGGGCAGAAATGGGAAAATATATACCCTGTAAAGGGGAGTAACCTTGCCCCATGGGCTACTCCCCAAAACAAGAAAGATCGTCCTGAAAAAAATCTGTGGTGACCTAGTGGCCTCTGGCCCCCATGGGGGCAGATCACCCTAAACATATATGGTCCATCTGCCCCCAAGGGTGAAGAAATGGTCAAAATGTATACCCCCCTAAAGGAGAGCAACCCTTGCCCAAGAGGCCACTCCCCAAACCAACAAACACCCTCAAGAAAATATCCCTGGTGGCCTAGTGTGGCTCCATGCACAATCATGCAGCAGGAATGCACTGCAAAGATACACTTGGAGAAAGGAGAACTCTTTCCTTTCCTTCGGTGCCTCTTTGCCTTCCTTTAATCCCCACCCCGTCACTTCTCTAACGCCCTGGAAGCAAGCTTCTAATGATGTTGGTGTGCCATGCTCGCTGATGTCATCAGGTGCAATGGGGGAGGTCAGGCTGCCATCCCTGGTGGGAGGGTTTGTAGGGGTGGCCCATGAGGTGAGCTCCAGAGCTTTCCCTGTGGGTGGGTGTGAGAATGGCTTGGAGATATCCTGAGCATGCAATCACCATGTGCTCGATTGTCTCTTAGCCATCCGATGCACATAAGGGGATGATTGGCGAGGTTGCTTACTTTTATTTCTCTGACTGCAAAGTGAGAGGATATTGTAAATGGAACTCTAGGGTACAAACAGGGCCACTGGAATTATGGGGCAGGGGAGACCCAAAATATGTGGGAAAGTTGACTAAATTATGCAGCAAGAAAAAAAATTATGCAGCTAAATGCAGCACATTTTGTAATAGTATTACTTCATGATTTTGTCATTTTTACACATAATAGCATTGTTTGGGCAAAGGTTTGACTTCATTACTACTAGTATTCCATATTCAGCTATAAATAACTGAAAGGTGGACCAGCCAACCTTTGCGAATGACCTTCCACTGCACGGCAACACATGATGCAGCATGTATCAGTAAATTCTGATCCATTTGAGCTGCAAACACATTTTTTTATTGAATTCTGCTGATTATGCAGGAGATGAAGGATTATGTAACAAATTCAGCAAAAACAGTGCAGACTCGCATAATTGATGTGGCCTTGCATTCAAGAAATGTGAAAAGAAGATGTCATTTTGGTTATAATACACAAAAAACAAAATGCCTGTAAATGAACTGTACTGATCTTTGTTTTATGGTCGTATCTGGGAAGTGGTTCCATGTTATGATAACCACGAGTTGCGTTTACCGCGTTATTGTGTGCAGCTTCTAGCACCATGGTGGGTGATGAGGTGTGAGAGGCACATGCACAGTTTATGTATTTTCAGTATGCTGGTGGCTTTGAACAGCTCTTTTATGGTATTTCATACTATGATGGTCTGCGTATCTGGTTACTGCACAAGAATCAAACATTTTCTGTACAGTTCTGGGCGTTGTAGGAAGGTAGCCTCTTTCTAGCCTTGTTACCCCCACTTTTGAACTGTTTGTGAGTATATGTCAGGGTGTTTTTACTGTCTCACTGGGATCCTGCTAGCCAGGACCCCACTGTTCATAGTGAAAACCCTATTTGTCAGTGTGTTTTATATGTCTCACTGGGACCCTGCTAGCCAGGACCCCAGTGCTCATAGTTGGTGGCCTGAATGTGTTCCCTGTGTGGTGCCTAACTGTGTCACTGAGGGTCTGATAACCAGAACCTCAGTGCTTATGCTCTCTCTGTCTTTAAAATTGTCACTGCAGGCTAGTGACCATTTTACCAATTCTGATTGGCACACCGGAACACCCTTATAATTCCCTAGTATATGGTACCTAGGTACCCAGGGTATTGGGTTCCAGGAGATCCCTATGTGCTGCAGCATTTCTTTTGCCAACCATAGGGAGCTCAGACCATTCTTACACAGGCCTGCTACTGCAGCCAGAGTGAAATAACGTCCACGTTATTTCACAGCCATTTTACACTGCACTTAAGTAACTTATAAGTCACCTATATGTATAACCCTCACTTAGTGAAGGTTACGGGCAAAGTTACTAAGTGTGAGGGCACCCTGGCACTAGCCAAGGTGCCCCCAAATAGTTCAGGGCAATTTCCTCTGACTTTGTGAGTGCGGGGACACCATTACACGCGTGCACTACATATAGGTCAATACCTTTATGTAGCTTCACAATGGTAACTCCGAATATGGCCATGTAACATGTCTAAGATCATGGAATTGTCCCCCATGCCAAATCTGGTATTTGGGTGCCAATCCCATGCGTCTCCGGGGCTCCAGCATGGACCCCGGGTACTGCCAAATCAGCTCTCTGGGGTTTTCACTGCAGCTACTGCTTCTGCCCTCCTGGGGTCTGGGCAGCCCAGTCCCAGGAAGGCAGAACAAAGGATTTCCTCTGAGAGAGGGTGTTACACCCTCTCCCTTTGGAAATAGGTGTTAAGGGCTGGGGAGGAGTAGCCTCCCCCAGCCTCTGGAAATGCTTTGAAGGGCACAGATGGTGCCCTCCTTGCATAAGCCAGTCTACACCGGTTCAGGGATCCCCCAGCCCCTGCTCTGGCGTGAAACTGGACAAAGGAAAGGGGAGTGACCACTCCCCTGTCCATCACTACCTGAGGAATGGTGCCCAGAGCTCCTCCAGTGTGTCCCAGATCTCTGCCATCTTGAATGCAGAGGTGTGAGGGCACAATGGAGGCCTCTGAGTGGCCAGTGCCAGCAGGTGACGTCAGAGACCCCTCCTGATAAGTGCTTACCTGGTTAGGTGGCCAATTCTCCTCTGAGGCCTATTTAGGGTCTCTCCTGTGGGTTTCTCTTCAGATAATGAATGCAAGAGCTCACCAGAGTATCTCTGCATCTCTCTCTTAGACTTCTACCGAGGATCGACCGCTGACTGCTCCAGGATGCCTGCAAAACCACAACAAAGTAGCAAGATGACTACCAGCAACATTGTAGCGCCTAACCCTGCCGGCTTTCTCGACTGTTTCCTGGTGGTGCATGCTCTGAGGGCTGTCTGCCTTCACCCTGCACTGGAAGCCAAGAAGAAATCTCCAGTGGGTAGACGGAATCTTCCCCCTGCTGACGCAGGCACCAAACTTCTGCATCACCGGTCCTCTGGGTCCCCTCTCATCTTGACGAGCGTGGTCCCTGGAACACAGGAGATAGATCCAAGTGACCCCGACAGTCCAGTGGTCCTTCTGTCCAAATTTGGTGGAGGTAAGTCCTTGCCTCCCTTCGCCAGTCAGTAATCCTGTGTACTGCATGAACTGCAGCTGCTAGGGCTTCTGCATGGGCTCTCTGTACTGCTGAGCGCCCCCTCTGTCTCCTCCTCCAAGGAGCGGTCTCCTGGTCCTTCCTGGGCCCGGGCAGCACCCATTTTCTTCAACCGTAACCTTTGCAGCTAGCAAGGCTTGTTTGCGGTCTTTCTGTGTGAAAACAACTCTGCATCCTCCAGCACACCTTGGGACATCTTCTTTGCAAAGGTAAAGTTCCTGGCATCTTCTGTTGTTGCAGAATCTTCAGCTTCTTCCACCCAGAGGCAGCCATTTTGCACCTTCATCTGGGGTTTAGTGGGCTCCTGCCCCCCCAAGACACTTGCGTGACTCTTGGACTTGGTCACCTTCCTTTACAGGTCCTCAGGTCCAGGAATCCATCTTCAGTGCTTTGGAGTCAGTTGTTGTCTTTGCAGAATCTCCTATCACAACTTTAGTGTGTTTCTGGGGAAGTAGGGTAACTTTACTCCTACTTTTCAGGGTTTTGGGGTGGGGTATCTTGGACACCCTTAGTGTTTTCTAACAGTCCCAGCGACCCCCTACACACTACACTAGGCCTGGGGTCCCTAAGTGATACGCATTCCACTTTTTTAGTATATGGTTTGTGTCGCCCCAGGCCTACAGCATCCTATTGTATTCTACAGTGTTTGCACTACTTTTCTAACTGTTTACTTACCTGATTTTGAGTGTTAAGGTATTAATATTAATGTGGACTAGAAATGTGACTGTCTTTCCAGGTTCTGTTGGCGGACTGTGTGGGGGTGATAGCTGTCTTAGAAATAGTCATGTTTTCAACTGTCTTCTGAAGTAAATATGTTCCTGGATGTAGTGCTACCTCCTACTCATCTCTTATAATAAGGTGGTATGATGATAAGTGTTGCAAGCTTGGAGTGCAGCATCCAGTTTTGGTTGTATTGCTTGAATTTACTTGTAAATATACTGGTCCTTTTCCTTGGAGGCTCTCTGGACTATGCAAACTCCTTTGAACATTTCTCGCTATAGGATGCCAGTAGAGGGATTCCAAGGCTGAAGTGTTCTCTTGTGTGAAGGTGAAGAAGAATTCTTGGAAAAGCATTTTGGATGAGTTGCACTTTGTGTATGATGAATACTGTGCACCAAGGTTGTTTGCATAGTGAAGTTTGAAGACTATGAGTGTGAGGGTACCTTGCAGTTTCTGCTGTATCCAAGGTATGGGAGGGTGTAACATAGTGTTTTCATTGTGTAGAATGCTCTATGTTTGACATTATTAACATGTGGATTAAAATATAGCTCTGAATCCATGGTTACCCTTACATTTCTGACTCTTCCTGATACTGTTGAAGGGGCCTCATGTCTCTTAGGTCATGTTGCAGTAGGTTGCTATTTTTGACATTGTCCGCAGGTGATAATCTCTATCTTTCAGCTTTTAGCATTAGATGGTTATTCATCATCCATGTGTTTATGGCCCGAAGGCAGCCATCGAGTCTTCCAGGCCATCCATTTTATACTTTTTTTTGTACTAATCCAGTACTGCATTTTAGAAAAACAACGTATAGCACAGTCTTATGTAAAGATCATACAAATAGACATCAGAGAACGAGAAGGACCGATATGAAGGGTCCAAAAAATAAAGCAGACAAAAAATCTGACCAATGAAAAACTAACATCAAAGAAACATGCAATATACCAGGTCCATTTCCTCCCCAAAACAGCAGTTAAAACCAGCAGCACCCCACCTGTCACAGCATATGTGGTCCACAGTATGGAACAAGCATCCCTCCCATCCCCAAAACAACCATATTTAGGACGAGGGAAGAAACACAAGCACCATCAGGAAGCAACAAGCAACCAATTGATACATCTGAAATGGTCACCCAAAGCCGTTCCTATGACCGAGAACCGCGATTAAGAGAGTCACAGACAGCAACCTCCCAGCATGGACAGAAAAGCAGAGTAAAGTGAGGAAAGAAGAAAGAGAGAATATAGAAGGGACGTCATCGACCCCTACAATTTCTCCCTGTGTTTCCACTAAGGACAGAAAGGTACCCCACACATTACCAAATAGGTACAGCTAGGGCATCATTTATGAGGCCCTAGCTGCACACTGCACCACTGGAGCATCATTTTTTGTGACTTTCAGGTGGGGCACTTTGCCATCCCATATTTACAAGGTCACTCAAAGCAACCTTGTGTGGCTTTTCATAGCCTTGTATATGTCAGCCCCTTTCACGCATACACCTGAGACAAAGGGGCGTTCCACGGGTGTTGCTTGGGGTGTTCGGACAAAACACCAATAGAAACCGAAGGAATCTGATGCATTCCCAGATTTACAAGTCTAGAAATACTTCAGATTCCTACATCACCTCAAAGGTGGCATAGAGGTGATGCAACGGGAAAAAATATCTTTATTTCTCCCTGTTTTTTCCTCTTTGTACGTGTGCTGCATTCAGCACCGTATTTACAAGGGAGCGTTGACACTTTTTGTGGCTTAACGCCACCTTGTAAATACGGCCCCTTCACACTCAGTACTTTGCGTAGAAGGGGCGTGCAATGGGTGTTGCTGTGGGCGTGCCACAGCAACACCCATTGCATTTTGACGCTGTCTCAGATTTATGACTTTTCATAAACCTGAGGCAGAGCCAAAATCTAGGGTGCAACGAGACGAAATGCTTTCATTTCTCCTAGTTTTTGTTCTTTCTATGTGTGCTGCATTATGAAGTATAAATAGAAAGAGCAAATCACCATTTAAGATTGTTTTTCTGCCGGAAGGTGTTCCTTCCTGCACAAAAGCAATCTCCCGCTCAATGAAGCCATCCTTGCACAATGGTGCAAGGGTTGCTGCATTGGCACACTGTGCAAATACAGCGCCAGCGCAGGGGGAAACACAGGGGTGCGTCATGTACTTTTAAATACGTGTATCCCTGTGTTTTTAAAATAACGGTGCGTGACGCTGTCAAATTTGGCGCAGCGCCACACACCATCATTTTTTGTTAAATATGGTCCTAAGTGACCCAAAGCTACTCCTGCCATGATAACTGAGGTGGCTGTGGGAATACAGACTGTAAATAAGGATCTGGTATAAATTAGAGACTGAACATCTTGAGAGGCCCGAGTGCGATATGCATCCTTGAATAGGAGAATCCAGGAGAGAGACTAGGGGCCACATGTAGCAACATTCAGAACTGCATCCCGCAAATTGCGAGTCAGAGCAACTCACAATTTGCGAGTCGCAATTCTGAATGTTGGATGGTGTCCCTGACATCATCTGCGATTCGGAAGGGGGTCGCAAATGCCCACCTCATGAATAATCATGAGGTGTGGCGCAATTTGCGACCCCCTTGCGAATGGCGGCCCTCACAGGGATGGTGGCCTGCTGCAGACAGCAGACCACCATGTCTGTGACTGCTTTTTAATAAAGCAGTTTTTTTTTTTTTGTAATGCAGCCCGTTTTCCTTGAAGGAAAACGAGATGCATTACAAAAACGAAAAATGAAACGTTTTTGTTTAATTTTTTCAGACCAGGCAGTGCCTGCTCTCAAAAATGTTAACAGTGCCATTCACAACGGGGAAGGGGTCCCAATGGGTTACCACCCTTTTGAAAAGGGTGCAAAATGCGATTGGTTTGCGGTCACAAACCAATCCTACATTGCACATCGACTCGCAATTAGGAAGGGAACACCCTTTCCTAATTGCGAGCAGCAAAACCGTTTTGCGATTCGGTAACCAGGTTACCGAATCGCAAAACGGGGTTTGTGCATTGCGATGTGCTTTTTGCACGTCGCAAACAGCGAAATTTGCTGTTTGCGACGTGCAAAACGCTTGCTACATGTGGCCCTAGGTCCTTCCCCAGCATACCTCAAAGATAGTGCTGCAATTGCCAATATTGCCACAGTTGTGATTGAGGCAAACTAAAGTCTGATCACAATGACTCAAAAGTCAAGAATTTGTCATCGGCAGGGAAGGAATTGACGGTCAGGATCCCCCTCCCTTCCCACTCTGGAATTACAGAACCAATAGTAATAGTAACATTGAACCATAGTGTGGCTTCCCTGTGAACAGAGGTTTTGAAATGCATGAGTTTATGAGCATCTTTCTAAATGGACCACATAACCTTCACAATGGGTAGACAATGGTCTGACATGAAGCACTCAGTGGTAAAATATACAGAGGCCTGGCAGTGCTTGTAATAAAGCAAGTTCCAGGGAAACCCAAGCCAGTTGTCATCAGTGGATACTGAAAGATTAAGCAGCTGCAAGAGATGGTGTGCCAAAAAGTACAAGTACATGTCCATAAGGTGGAGGTCCCCGGCTTGAGAATTGGCATGAAGCCTGAACCGTTTAAGACAGGGTTTCCTTCCATCCCTGATGAACACATTAATACTCCTGTTCAAGGCATGTAAAGTAGGCTTTGAGACCAGAAGTGGCAGCAAACCAAAGTGGTAATAAAATCTTGGAGCTGTTACCATCTTTATCATCTGCACCTGACCCCAAAGGGAGATCTGCAAGGTGGACCAGCGCTGGAAAGCATGCTCATCTTCATCATGACAGAATGCATGTTATCTGTCACTATGTTGGTAAGGCCCTTGTTAATAAGAACACCCAAATATATCAGCCCTGCCTTTTTCCATGTGAAACCGAAGCGATTACGGGGAGAACCAGATCCAGCAACAAGCATCGCCAAGGCCTCACATTTTGACCAATTAATCCTGTTGTCAGAGAAAGCATCCATAAGGGCCATTAAGTGCATGATTGAAGAGTGTAGCATGATTTTTTTGAAACCCATGGGTGTTTCCACATTTTTGATGTACTCAGGTTTCCTAATAGTAGCTGTTAGGGGCTCCATAGAGGAAAGATCTGAGACATGTGGTTCCCACAGTCCACTTGCACCATTGGTTGAGAGGAACACCATCGGACCTTGGCCACAAAACTAGGACCCAGCCCAAACCTGTGCATTGTACAACAAGTATCCCCATTCGACCCGATCAAAAGCCTTCTGATTCAAAGAAATCAAAAGCATCAGGGTGATTCTGTACATGGCAGAGAATATTTGTCAGGAGATGGATGTGGCTATGGGACAAGTGAACCAGTACAAAGACCCTTGATGAAGATTGTTCCAGGCTGAGAATCACCTTCTTCAACCAAGTAGCGAGGACTTCAGCAAGTACTTTCATGTCTGTGTTAAGAAGTGAGATAGGGCGATAGATTGAGCATAGACAGGGATCCTTGTCAGGCTTCAATATGAGGCTTATGGGCACCTTATTGTACACAAGCCCTACAGAACCAGTGTCCTCTGCTTCTTTGAACACTCTATATAGGAGTGGCACCTGCAAATGGTTGTTGATTTTATACAATTCAGTGGGGAAGCTGTTGTCAGCCGGCGCCTTACCGGAGCCCATTTCTGCTATGGTGGTTAAGAACTCATCTTTCTTGATCTCTCCCTTCAACAACACTGTGCTAACCTCAGACAAAGTGAGTGGGAAGGGGGAGACCCTCAAAAAAGGACCACTCAAACATAAAGTGTATATATATCTTGAGGTAATAGAGCACACCTCCTTCTCCAGTTGCACCAGCCTCTCCCTCGCCTCTCCATTGAGTAAGGCAGAGTCTCTCAAGAGGTCACCCCTCACAGTGGCCTTTCTGGACGCACACAGGACCTAGGCTGAGGGTGCAGTATGTTTGTTGTCTGCCAAATAGTGACAAAGATATGCCTTAAGCGTCTGTTTTTTGTTGGGTAGCCTGTAACCGGCCATGCATTTCGAAGTGGTAGAGACATGTCCCTGTCCAGTTCCAGCATCATCAAGGCATAGTCTGTGATTCCTCTCCTATTCTAAGCTGTAATCCTTCAGAAAATCCAAAGAGGTATGGTTCATGAGTAAGAAGTCTATTCCGGTGCAAGTGCCAGGCGCACAGGACAAAAAAGTCCCATTGGTGCATCAGGCGCCAGGGGGCAATCAGGCCATGATCCTGCAAGACACCCTCCAAAAAAGCTTGTTCCGAGCATTAAACTTACTAAGGGAATCAAAGTGGCCTATGTAAGAGTTAAGCACTAGATTCCAGTCCCCTCAAATGACCACTTTAACTTTACTAATGTCTGTCAGAACTCTAGAAAGGGACAAAAAAATGCTGATCAGATCCAGGTGGGGGCGTAGACAGATCAGACCACCTATATTTTGTATAGCATTTTCAGTTTAGCAAAAACGTAATGACATTGTGCATCCGTCATGTCCTCTGAATAGTGTCGGGAAGAAATCTACGTATTAGGACATCTACCTCTGATGTCTTTGTGGATGAGGAGGGTTCTGTGGAGGGAACCATGGTGTGGCACCCCCTCAGATAACTGATACTGACAACCCATTTCATCCACCCTCTGCACAACTTCTCTGATTCCGAGGCTGAGAGATGTGTTTCTTGGAGGAGGGCAATATCAGGAGACTTGGTGGCAAGATAGTTAAGTATCTGATGTAATGAGTAAGATATTAAGAAGGACAAAGTGATTCTACCTGGGACACAATGGTGAAGGCGTGGTGAGCAAAATATATACAAACAATAGAGGGTGGAAAAAGGAAACACTGAGGATAACAGCAATCCCCCAAAGGAAAAAAAAAAACTGATTGTTGCAAGGAGTTGCAGACACAAAGGAGCACTGTGGACCAAGCAAATAGGAGGATAGTGTGGTGAGCAGCATGTAGGCTTGTTCCAGTAAGACATATCAGATACTGAATTTTCATGGGCTGGCTGGAGTGAATGAAATTTCCTCTGCCAGAAGGATTTTTCCTGATAGAAATCAGCTGCAATGTTAATCTTAGGCCCCGGGTTCAGGAAGGGGCTGTTGTGCTGCCTGGCAGCTGATAGAAATTGTCAAGCCTACGGATAGCGCAAAAAGCAGGCAATAATTGGCTCTGAGTATTATGATGGGCTTCCCC
This sequence comes from Pleurodeles waltl, assembly GCF_031143425.1. Lineage (NCBI taxonomy): Eukaryota > Metazoa > Chordata > Amphibia > Caudata > Salamandridae > Pleurodeles > Pleurodeles waltl. Next base: position 1,323,202,948 of record NC_090437.1, on the reverse strand, counting down.
TCTCAGGCGCAACCTGTGGGCCCTTTGGAATTCCTGTCACAGTGAGATTTGCAAAGTGTAAGCTACAGAAGAAAGGTGTCCTTCCATGCATCCCCCCTCCGCTACTCCAAAAAAACTGAAGTTGTTCCACTGATTGCAGCCCTTCAGCTTCATCTGTGTCCCACGTAGGTGCCCACCTCATTGCCGTGGTGTCAAGACACATACTGAAAGTGGTGAAATCCCTCTGTGATTCCAAGTCAGCTGCTGTGGACTTAAGGCCCGATTTCGATTTCACGGATGGTTTACTCCCATAAGATGTAATGGGATTAAAATGCCTGTGGATGGGCTATCTCTCACCGTTGCAATGGAGTAACCCGTTCAATTAAATCAAAATCGAGTCCTTAGTATCTTCACACATCAAGTCCATGGTCGTTTGATGCTTGTCAGCTCCTTCATGAGGGCCTCCATTGGGAACTGCTCCATGGCAGTCGGAGACCTTTTAGGCCTACCAGACACAAGTCTGTGAACAGAAGCTGACACGTAGCCTTACCCATAGACATTTAGGCCTACAGCTGATGCAAATGGGAGGGCTTGAGTAGGACTGACGGAGAGAAAGCGTCCCCGTCCCCACAGGTGCAAACAAGAATACACTGCATAGGATCCACCAAGAGACAGCGGCTGCAAAGCGCATGCCGGAGGTATCACACATCTGGCAACGAAGGAGAGGCATGGGCCACAACCGGGGTCCCAATCAAACAGTCACAGTAGCTAAGTGCCAGAGAAAGGTCTAATATGAAAGTCTTGAGGTGATGGCTGCAGTGCACCCCTTGACATACATCCAATCAAGCCCAAGGAAAGCAAATATCTACATGAAAGGCCATGAGCTACTAACTGCAGCGGGGCCAAAAAAGGGACACCTAGCCTTGGCATAGTAAATCGTACATGTAACGCCACTTCTTTGCAGCCGCTTGCGCCCTTCCTATCTCAACCATGTGCGCGCTGTATTTAAAACACGGTGCACCATGGCATAATACTGTAGTGTCAGAACTTCTGATGCTACTGATGTACTGTTCAGGGTAAATTTTGGTGCTAACTCTGAACAGTACACAAGAGCCAGTTGAAAACAATGGCATGCCCATTTTAAAACCCACTCTGAGCATTAAAAATACAGAAAAAAATCTTTTAGATTTCTTTGCACCATTTTTTTGGCCACCCTAATGGGGGAACGTCCCCCTTGCATACATTTCGCCTAGTGCAGGCATAATGTGGCATAAGGGGCTACAAAGTGCAGTGTATGCATTGAGCTGTTTTGAAAATCTGGCACAGCAATTTTGGCCATCTAATACCATGACGCTAATGTGTTGTTAAATGGCACTAGGTCCTCTTAAATCTGGTCCTCAGAGTCACTAAAGTCTAAACAGACAAAATGGGCATGGTTCCGGGCTCCTTGATGGTTGTGCAGGTGCTAACAGCAGGAGCAGAACAGAAGGGGTCTCCTAACAAAAACACCACCAAAGGGACATATCTATAAGGCAGGGCACATTGAGAAACTTATGACGTCTGCCAAGGGAGGGCCCCATAGCTGCGACAAAAGTAAGTATGCTGCTCCCAGTTGGACAGTGGGTCTGCAATGGCGGCAGAGGGACAGTGGAAGTGGGCAGACAGGCCCAAGCAGCGCAGAGGACAGTAGCGGAGCAGCAACACCACCTGGGGCTCCACCAGGTGTTGGACCATCAGTTGCTGCCAAAGGCGACCAGGAAGTATATAGAGGCCCCAGTGGCCCAGAGGTAGCAGCAGCCAGTGGCTAAATAATGTCCCTGCCCCATTAGACAAAGCTGAAGGATTTAAGACCGGGCTGCTGAGAATCTGTGGCAGGGGCAAGAAGCTGCGTACATGGCCCAGCAGAGAATCAGCAGGTGCCCCGGGTGTTCTGATCAGTGCACCATTGAGGTGCCAGCTGATGTACGGCTGGTGTGGAGCAATAGTTTAGAAGGGACCAGGTGGCTGCGGAGCTCTAATGGGAGCCGGCCACCTTGGATGCGGCCAGACTCTGCCTCCCTAGACCATCTATTAAAAAAATTATTTGGGTATCATTTGGTGAATTTGAATGATTTATTCAGGGATGGTAAGGGGTTAGGTTGAATGTTGAATGATAGAGGGGGTATGATGGGACTATGGGGCATGCCACAATGTTGTGCATGAGAAATTGATGTGCAAGGTGGTACCAACATTGGTTCTCAGTTAGAGCTGAGAGGCTAAGAATTTGATGGACATCAGCTGAATTTTGTTCTCTCATTTTATGTATTGTATTTCAGACAATAATTTGCTGTGTGTTAACATTGTATAACTATACAGGACATCAAGTCATGTTGTATTTAAGCCAGCAAATTTATGTTGTTTCCTATCCCTGATACATAAGTAGGTATCTCCACCTAAACCTACCACCCATTCAAATGCAAATCTCCAGTCAGGAAACACCAGATTCCAATATGGCATAGTGCTTTGATTAGCCTAATGTGCTGGGGCATAGTCATCACAAGTCAGGTAAAGTTTACATTTGACTGACCTTGCTCCAGCCTACACCGACCTTTTGTGGAATATAGCCTCTGCTCTGGAGACCTTTATTTTGTGTGCAGGAGCTACCTGGTTTGTTAGGGTAATGTTATTTTACGAGAACTGCTAATACCCGCTGAAATTAGCCAATATTGCCTGTCATGTCACAAAGAGCTGCTATAACACACTATTCAGCTTTTAAAATGGTTTAATATCTATATAATACTGGCACAGTCCACAGGCTGAGGATTAATTTGTCAAACCTGATATTATTTAAACCATAATAAGGGCTCTGAGGGTGAACACATTTGTATTGTAACTGACCGCTCTAGTCACCACCGCAGAATTGCTGCTTTATTTTCTCTGATTTATGATCATAGCAAATAAAGTGCTGTTATGAGGTCCTATATAATAATGTATTATATGCATAATACTTGGTAAACATCTGGGGACACTGGGTGGTAGGAATTTTATGAATCCTCACAGATTCCAACATTTTCCTTCACAGAGATATGAGGAAAACCTGTGATTTAGCCAACGTTTGGAGTTTGCAGGGCATTCTGGGTAAGAAGAGATATTGTGATCCATAGAAAAAACACATTACCCTAGACTAATAAACCTTTTTCCAGGTCCAACCCTTCCATTATAATATATATGTCACCCCTAAGGTGGGCTCTGGATAGCCAAGAGAGCAGGGTGCAATGTATTGGGCATGTACTTTTAAGTTTTGCATGTCCTAATAGTGAAAAGTCTTAAATTAATTTTTCACTACAGCAAGGTTTATCTCTCCCATAAGGTAACATGGGAGTTACCTCATTACATTTTAAAAGTGTCATTTTCAAATTGAAAGAGATAAATTGTTCATGTTGGTGTCTTTGAAATCCTAATTTAAATACCTAACTTATTGGTGAAGTCAGATTTTAAACTACAACTCTGAAAATGTAACTTTTAGAAAGTTGGCATTTACTTGCTTTAGGCATGTGGTGCCTGAGGCCTCTCTCTGATCACATGACTGTATATAGTTGGCTGTTTGTTTATACCTCCTAGATAGCCACACATAATGGCAGCTTACATGAGACTAGACGTGCCATCATTGGCAGGATGGTAGGGAAGAGCTGGACACAGCACAACGTACACTTGAATAGGCTGTGTCTTGCTTCCACACAAAGGGCTGCATACTCCCTGTAGTATGTATCCAGAGCCAGCAAGGGAGGGCATATGTGCATTTTAAAAGCATGCCTCTGGAAACCTCAGCCCACAAGGCACAACTGTGTATAAAAGGAGGACCTCAGACACCATCACTTCAGTATACTTCTGGACCTGTGGAAACTCTGTCAGGGAGAAGGACTGCATGACTGCTACAAACATATCCACTCTAAGCTCTAAAAATACCCTTACCACCCAAATCCCATAGAAACCCTAAATCCTGAAAGTACCCCTAGCACCCTAAAACCCATACCCATCCTAAAGCCTAAAAATGCCCTGACCACCCAAAAACCCATACCCACCGAAAAAAACGAAAAAAAACCTTACCACCATAAATCCCATACCCACCCTAAACCCTAAAAAACCCTTACCATCCAAAAATCCATACCCACCCTAAAACCGAAAAATGACCTTACTACCCAAGCACCCATACTCACTCTAAAACCTAAACACCCTTAACACCCAAAAACCAATACCTACTCTAAAACCTAAAGATGCACTTACCACCCACAAACCCATGCCCACCCTAAAACCTAAAAATCCCTTTGCCACCCAAAAAGGCATACCCACCCTAAAACCTAAAAAAACCCTTACCACCGAAAAACCCATACCCACCCTAAGACCTACAACTGCCCTTGTCACCCAAAAACCCATACCCACCCTAAAACCTAAACATACCCTTACCACCCAAAATCCCATACCCACCTTAAACACCCCTTACCACTGAAAAACCCATACTCATCCTAAAACCTAAAGTTCCCTTATGACCGAAAAACCCATACCCACCCTAAAACCTAAAAATTCCTTTGTCACCCAAAAACCCATACCCACATTTAAACCTAAAAAACCCTTACCAAACTCCAAAAAAAATTCTAAGAACAAGAGTGGGCTCCCACACTTGTTTTGTAAACAGGCCCCCAGTGGGCCAGGTCCTGGGGGCAATTGCATTTTTCATGGGTGGGCAGCACTGATATGATGCGGGGGCTGCGGGGCCCCCTGCAGCACCAGGGACCGTCACCTCTCCGGGGCTATATTGAAACAGAGTACTGGGAAAGTACAGCCGCTGCAACCTCAGGGACTACCACCTCCCCAGGGCAATGCTCATTGGAGGGTGGCTGCAGCCTTCCTCTGTACTGGATCCCATTTGTTTTTATTGGGAATCAGGAGATAGCTAAGCCTTCTGACATGCAGGTCTCTGCCCCTGTCAACTAGTGACTTTTAACCTACTTAGCTTGCTCTGTTTTTGCGCATTTATTTAATTCTTTCTCTCAAAATGGCTGCTATGTTTATAGCAAGGAAGATGTTTTGATTTCATGTTATCAGTGTCAATCTGTGAAGACGTCACTATCAGCGTCAAAGACAAATGATATACGTAGGTATGCACATCATGTACTTTCCCATTTACGTGTGACAGTAACAAAATTTACTGTTCAGGGAATAGTTTATATAATTGCCACCCCCAGCATGCCTTCTCATCTACTGTTTGGGAACATACCTGTGTCAGGTGTCCTACCAGATCCGTATAAATACATCTCACACAGACAAGGTTATCAGAGCAATCCCTTTGTGTAGTTCTGCGACAACTGTGGGTTGCAACTTCTCTGTCCCCGTGTCCTGGGACTCCTGTGGGTGCTGTCTAGTCTTCTGAGGGCTGTCTAATGTGCTGAAAGTCCCCTCTGTCTCCTCAGTCCAAGTTGAGACCTCCAGGTCCCTCCTGGGCTCGGGCAGTGCTTTGTCCCGCCAAAGCGTCTTTTGCGTGAGCCAAGGCTTGTTGGTGGAATCCAATGACGAAAACCAGCCTGAATTCTTCGACTTGATGTGGCACATATCTTGCACCAAGCAGGAACCCGCAGCTGTCGTCTTTAGTGCATCTCTGACTTTTTCTTCCAACCAGAGGTTCCACTTTTGCACCTTCATCTGGGTTAGCAGGGACTCCTGTTCCTCCTGGACTCTTCAGCTTTTCTTGGACTTGGTCTCCTCTCTCCTCAGGTCTTCAGGTCCAGGAATCCATTGTTGGTGTCATGCAATCTTGCTTGGTTTTTGCATAATACTTTATCACGACTTCTAGTGTGTTCTGAAGAAACTTGCTGTACTTTACTCCTGCTTTCCTGAGCTCTGGGGTGGAGTACTTTACTTACCTTTGGTGTTTTCTTACACTCCCAGCACCCCTCTACACACTACACTTGCCTAGGGGAGAATTGGTGATTCGCATTCCACTTTCTTATTATATGGTTTGTGTTGCCCCTAGGCCTATTGCAATCTATTGTATTTTCTACTGTTTGCTCTACTTCATGACTATTTACTTACCTGATTTTGGTCTCTAGTGTATATATTGTGTATAATACCAACCTCCAGAAGGAGTATTGCCTCTAAGATATTTTTGGCCTTGTGTCACTTAAATAAAGTACCTTTATTTTTGGTAACACTGAGTATTGTCTTTTATTGTGTACAAGTACTATATAACTGTAGTGTATTGCAGGAGCATTGCATGTCTCCTAGTTCAGCCTAAGCTGCTCTGCTACAGCTACCTCTAGACAGCCTAAGCTGCTAGAACACTGATTACATTTCACTAATAAGGGATAACTGGATCTGGTATAAGGTGTAAGTACCTAGGGTACCCACTACAAACCAGGCCAGCCTCCTACAGTGACACAAATACTAAAAATACCATAGAGACTATACTCCCTTAGGAGTAAGCAATACACAAATTACATACACTAGTATGTAAAAATAGGCATAAAAACAGTTATAAAACAGTGCAATTTGTAAAAATCACAATAGTTGGAAATGGGCGTAGGGGGAGCGCAAACCATACACTAAGAAAGTGGAATGCGAAAGTCGGTCTACCACCTAGGCAAGTGTAGTGTGCAGAGGGGAGCTGGGAGTACTAGAATACCCCAAAGGTAAGTACTGCTAACCCGGCTGAAGGTGCAAAAGAAACAAAGTCAGCACTGCAACCAAGACGATGAAGTTGGGTTCCCTGAGGGTGCAAGTGATGTCCCACGTCGGATGGGAGATTACAGTTGGGTTTGCTTCGTCAGAGTCTGCCAACAGGCCTAGGCACACGCAAAGCTCGTGGTTAGTAGAAAATGGTGCTGCCAAGGACCAGGAAGGACTAGGTAGACTCTACCCAGGAGTGGGGGGGGTCAGAGAGGGCCCTCAGCAACTCAGAGAGCCCACAGACGACCAGACAGTACACACAGGAGTCCCACAGCACAGGGACAAGGAAGTTGCAAAAGAGGCCCATGCAGAACTGCGACAAAGGCTCCCATTCCGCCGGAGAAGCTGTGTGTCGAAGGATAGAGTGCTGAGCTTCAACATTCACAAAGGACTTGGAGGAAGGATGCCAACAAGCCTTGGCAGCTGCAAAACACGTAGTGCATGGGGGTACTGTCTTGAGTGGGAACGCAAGACCTTACCTCTACCATATACTGCAGTCCATAGGCATCCCCTGGAACCCCACTACTCCAGGTACCTACGGACCATATAATAGGGTCTTATAAGGAGTAAAATACTGTGTTAACAGCAACCAACAACCAAATTTAAGGGAGAGAGCATAACTACTGGATCCTGATTAGCAGGATCCCAGTAGACACAGTCAAACACACTCACAAACAGACCAAAAGTGGGGGTAACCAAGCTAGGAGGCCAGTGTCCTACAATGGGCATCCTCTCTGACTGCCACCGATATTGATGACATCTTTGATCCATAACTTCAAACACAAGATTTTCTCTAATACGGACAGGAGTACCCTGCACCTCTAGACATCTTTTCACATGACAGATAGCATACTGTCATTTACACTGATGGTTCAGCACAACCAGCTGTAGGTACTAAACATCATACTCAGCCCCTTGTGCAGCTGGGAGCGGAGTGATGAAGGATGGTATATTCCACCGATACAATACTTACACGCAGACCCTAGGGGACTGCATGGCTCAGCTGGCTGAACTTAAAGCACTTATCCTAGCACTGGAACTCACATTGATTGTTGTGTCCAGTCTTACAATGATTATCTTAATCATTGGCGATTGAACAGGTTCAGAGACTCAAAGGGGAGCACCATATGACACAGAACTCTGTGGGGGAAGTTAGCTGATCTTAAGGATAAGCTACCTACTGCTCATGTAGTCTATACAATGGGCCACCAACGTGTAGGAGTACACATTGTTGACAATACCTTGGCTGATGAAGCAGCCAAATCAGCAGTAGCTTATGGCTTCTGTTACTCCAGTGACTCATTCCCAGATGAGATTGGATAATGACATTTTGGCTGTCATGAAAGCTTTGGCTGCAGGTAAGCCTCTCTCAAAAACATACCCTGGAAAATATTCATACCACATCAGTGCACAGAATGTTGCCTATGCAACCCTTCCTTGGGTTTGAGATTGAGCAATCCCCAACCAAAACCAGGGATTAGATCTCATCAAAGCTCGCATGAGGGTGTCGCATCTGCTCATGCTGGTGTTGCGCCCACAATATCACTCTTACAGAAACGCTCCTGGTGGCCAGGTCTATCCAAATATACCAAGCAATGTGTCCCTTGATGTGACAATTGCCAGCAAATTTACGGCTCTAACATCAAACACCCTATGTTGACATCCCTCTTAGTGTCCAATAGGCCACTGCAATGTGTGTACCTGGACCATTGTGGTCTCCTACAACTTGATGGTGCATACAAATACATCTTAGTCACTGTAGACTCCTGTTCTAGAATCCTCTTGGCATGGCCTCAGCAGACGGCTGTTATAAAATACTTGCTGATCTTTATCGGTACATATGCGATTGCAGCATTCATTCAGACCAGGGCCCTACTTTTGCCTTTAAGGCATTCAGGGATACCATGAGGACGTTGGGTGTTGAACTCCAATACTCCCCACTTTACTATCCCATGGGTAATTTGGTTGTGGAGAGGAGGATTTGATATCTAAAGCAGTCCTTAGAAGCTAGAGTACTAGATTCTGGCTGCAGTTGGCTTCATCACCTATATGAGGTCCAGAGAGCACTGAAAAATCTGCCAAGACGGTCCTTAGGAGTGCGCACTCCTTATGAGGTTCTCTTTGGGATACCTATGTATGTCCCAGATCTAGATGGCCCTGGTTTGGTGGCAGCAGGTAGACCTTTTGACACAAATAAACGTCAATGTCTTACAGGAGCTTCAGCAATTTCATGCACCAGTGATGCCACCTTAGGAATAAGGGATTTTCCAACAACTTCTACTGGCTGAATTCCTAAAGTTGGGGATTTGGTTCATGAAACGATTGTGTGAAGAAGTAATTCGGCCCACCCTACAGAGCACCGGTCCAAGTCCTGGGAATACAAGGTACTAGAACAGTCATCTTACCACTGCTGCCTGGTTCCAAAGTAAAAATATTTGCCTCAATTGACAATGTCAAACTACACCATGTGGCAGATCTTGCACAGTAGACCCAGAGGTCTCTTGGGTAGTTACTGGTCCCCTCACACTTCCCAACAGGACATACCTCTTCAAAGAAGAAACAACAACACTCCTGACCAAACCAGCATGTACAACGATGCAACAAATGCCTCCTAAAGCATGGGGAGGGTGGAAAATGAGCTTTTGCTGAGTCCTGTTACCACTTCAATGACAACACCTTCCTAAGATGTGGCTGTCTTCTACTCCAACTCCACACAAACAGACAACATCGTCTACTATGAGCCTAATGCATTGGCTCTTATGTTTGCAGACTGCTTCTGGTTATTTCATCAACCTTGATGCCTTTTCTTCAACTTAATCCGCACCTGCTACTGAAAATGTTTCAAAGACACATAAACTGTACTTATGGCTTAAAAATACCTATTTAATTTAGCCATGGAATCTGCTGTGGATATTTCTGACATGGCTTGTCTTTTTCGTTGATTGGTTTTGTGGCTGTTTTCTTTCTCCTTATAAATGGTTATTATTTTCCTGAACACTCTTCTTTTGAACCAGTGAATGAATTAATAACTCCATATGTTTCTTCACATAAGGTCTGCAGAGACTTGTCCCTTCTGAACATTTCAGCAGTACCAATTCTAGAAGGAATTGCCTGGAACAAAGTTGATATATGTGGGCCTACTGAGGTCATTCAAATTCCATATGTATTTACATTTTCAATAATTGATGTAATTACACCTGGTGTTGTCCCTAGAGACTGGAATGTTCAAACAGTTGATTCCATGCTAGCTGAACTGAAGGATTATACTGTATTTGAAAGCAATGATGTGTATACTAACACAGAGAATTATGGGGAAATGTTTGTTATAACAACTGGGGACATTACTACCTGTATCGAGCAACTAGACACAGATCAGTATTTAATTACACACAGTGGGAACACTGTTCAACTCTGCCTCTGGGAGCCCAAAGCATTATTCCGATAAATTCACATATTTTTCTGGGCATGGCATTAGCCCCTTCCCCGCCGTGTAAGTAATGGTTACGTACGTAGATGCGGTGCTGAGGTACCACAGACGTAACCATTACATCCTGGTACCAGTCCTCAGGGGAAGCGCTAGCGCTCCCCCTGAGGGCCGCCCCTCAGGACAGGGTTGGAAGGGGAATCGCTTCCCTTTTACCCCAACCATCCCCAACCCTCCCCCAATGACGACAGCGGGCTATCATGTGCTGATATCATCAAAGGGTGCAAGATGCGTTGGAAGCCATTTGCTTCCAGGACGTCGAACAGCAAGGAAGTACGTTTTTCATCCAGGAGGGGGGGTTGCACAAAAAGAGGCATCGGGGGACAAGAAAGGGTTTTCCTTTCCCTCAATGCCTCTTTCAGCATTCCTGCTGGCCGATCGCAATGCGATCGGGCAGCAGGAATGCCACTAGACACCAGGGAATTTGTGTGTGTGTGCTTTTACAGTGTGGGGGAACAACCCCTTGGGCAAGGGTCACTCCCCTTGGGGGCCATTATATTTATCACCGTTTCTGCCCCACTGGGGGCAGATCGGCCTTTTATTTTTAGGCTGACGGGGGCAGAAGCCACTAGAAACCAGGGATTATTTCTTAGGCTGTTTTTTTTTTTTTGTGTTAGCGGATGGCTCCTTGGGCAAGGGTCGCCCCCAAAGGGCAAAAAGTACTATTGGACAGTTCTGCCCCCCTTTTTTTTGTTAGACCCATCTGCCCCCAAGGGGGGCAGAATCCACCTAGAACCAGGGATCATGTGTGTGCTTTGTGTGGGGGGGGTGGCCCCTTGGGCAAGGGTCAAAGGGGGCAATATATTCTACGCCATTTCTGTCCCCCTTGGGGGCAGATTGGCCTATCTGTTTTAGGCCCATCTGCCGTCAAGCACCAGTGAAATTTTATAAATGGTTGGTAGTGGGGTGTTTGTCAACTGATAAAGTATTTGCATTTGTGATTATAACAGTTTATTTCTCCTTTTTGTTCTAGTTTAGAGCTTTTGCTTCCTTTGCTGTGGCTTGTTGCGGTTTGCATAATTGCATGTTTTAGGTAAGTAAATAAATGTACTCCAAAGGAGTATTGTTGCCATGAGTAAATTAGATGTTTGTAGGTGGTGTACTGAATACAGGATTGTGTGTAAAATTGTCCTTCGATTTATGCACAATGATTTTTGCGTTTCTTATGTCTAATTTGCTTTTCTTTTTTCTTTTTAGTGGGATGTCATTGGTGATTGCTGTGACTGTGCAGAGTAGTTGCTTCGTGAGTCAAGCTTTTTCAGGCAAGTGAGCCATAAAGTTTTTGAGTTTATAACTCTTATTGATAAAGCTACACTTTGTTTATTACTTATCTTGGTGGTGCATTTGTCCAGTTACATTTTGTAGGAGGGATCATGGCTAGCTGTACGATGACTGCTCAGCAGGTTGTTGGTGTGCTTTTTGAGTCGTCTTCTGACCATGATTATGGAACTGACTCTGAATTTGAGGCAGAGGAGGAAGTGCAAGATTTTGGAAGTGAATTTTCTGTCCGAGAGGAATCATCTGATGATGAAGCCACTCTCAGTGCTTATGAAGTGCCTGTTTTAGAGGAGGACACTGATGTGCCAATGGTGTAGCAGCCAGCGGCTGAAAGGTTTCCCATTGGAAGACCTGACACGTGGGTTGCACCAAACATGGAGCAGACACAGTTGTGTGCGTTTCCTGGTTTTTCCAGGGTGTCGAGTCAATACAGAAAACTTATTGCCTGTCAACTTCTTTGTGTTGTTAATCGACAATATATTTTTTAAAGAGATTGTTGAGCAGACTAATTTGTATGCAGAGCAGTATTTGAGGGACAATGACGCCAGACTTAGGCCACACTCTAGAGCTAGCCGGTGGATTCCCACAAATCTGGGAGAGTTGAAAAAGTTCTTGGGTTTAACTTTTTTGTTATGGCTGATAAGGAAGCTTTGACTGTCTTTCTATTGGTCTACTAGTCCCTTGATGGCAACAGCTATATTAACGGCAATCGTGAGTCGTAACTGGTATGAGCTCCTTCTTCAGATGTTGCGTCTTGTAGATGATGCTTTAGCTTGCCACGAAATCACCCTGATTATGACCGTCTTTTAACCTGTTCTGTGCCTTGGACGAGATGATCTCGTCCAAGGCTACAGTTCCCCTGTGCCTTGGACGAGATCATCTCGTCCATGGCACAGGGGAACTTGGGGGCGCGCTAGCGCGCCCCCCGTGCACCCCCCTCCCCTCCCCCAAGTCGGGGATGGAAGGGGAGGACCTTCCCCTTCCACCCCCGACCCACCCCTGTGACGTCAGCGCGCGAGCACGCGCTGATTTGTCACAGGGGCCTCCCTAGTCGCGCTGGAAGCTCTGCTTCCAGCGCGATTGAAAGAGAAATGCAAAAGCATTTTGCTGGGGGTGGGCAAATTTATTTTAGGCCATTTCTGCCCTCCCTGGGGGCAGATCGGCCTATTATTAGGCCGATCTGCCCCCAGGGGGGGCAGAAACCTCTAGGCGCAAGGGCAATTTTTTTTTTTAGTGTTTTTTTTTTTTTTATTGTTTCTTTTTTTAGAGATGGGGAGCGACCCATCAGGCAAGGGTCGCTCCCCTGGGGGGCAAATTGTATTTAGACCATTTCTGCCCCCCTGGGGGCAGATTGGCCGATTTTAGGTCAATCTGCCCCCAAGGGGGCAGAAACCACTAGGCACCGGGGATTTGTTTTTTGGGGCCAATGTCAAGCAGGGGGAGCGACCCCGTAGGCAAGGGTCGCTCCCGGGGGGGGGGTAGGGGTGGGGGAATTTATTTTAGGCCATTTCTGCCCCCCCGGGGGGCAGATCGGCCTATTATTAGGCCGAACTGCCCCCAGGGGGGGGCAGAACCCTCTAGGCACCAGGGCAATTTTTCTTTTTGTTTTTTAGAGATGGGAAGCGACCCATCAGGCAAGGGTCGCTCCCCTTGGGGGGCAAATTGTATTTTGGCCATTTCTGCCCCCCTGGGGGCAGATTGGCCGATTTTAGGTCAATCTGCCCCCAAGGGGGCAGAAACCACTAGGCACCTGGGATTTGTTTTTTGGCGCCAATGTCACGCAGGGGGAGCGACCCCGTAGGCAAGGGTCGCTCCCGGGGGGGTGGGGGCTGGGGGGGGAATTTATTTTAGGCCATTTCTGCCCCCCCTGGGGGGGGCAGAACCCTCAGGGCACCAGGGCAAATTTTTTTGTTGTGTTTTTATTTTTGTTTGTTTGTTTTTTTCGAGATGGGGAGCGACCCATCAGGCAAGGGTCGCTCCCCTGGGGGGCAAATTGTTTTTAGGCCATTTCTGCCCCCCTTGGGGGCAGATTGGCCGATTTTAGGTCAATCTGCCGCCAAGGGGGCAGAAACCACTAGGCACCTGGGATTTGTTTTTTGCCGCCAATGTCACGCAGGAGGAGTGACCCCGTAGGCAAGGGTAGCTCCCGGGGCGGGGGGGGCTGGGGGGCAAATTTATTTTAGGCCTTTTCTGCCCCCCCGGGGGCAGATCGGCCTAATATTAGGCCTTTTCTGCCCCCGGGGGGAGGGGGGCAGAAACCTCTAGGCGCCAGGGCAAATTTTTTTTTTGTGTTTTTTTTTATTTATGTTTGTTTGTTTTTTTAGAGATGCGGAGCGACCCATCAGGCAAGGGTCGCTCCCTTGGGGGGCAAATTGTATTTAGGCCATTACTGCCCCCCTTGGGGGCAGATTGGCCGATTTTAGGACAATCTGCCCCCAAGGAGGCAGAAACCACTAGGCAACTGGGATTTGTTTTTTGGCGCCAATGTCACGCAGGGGGAGCGACCCCGTAGGCAGGGGTCGCTCCCGGGGGGGGGAGTGGGGGTTGGGGGGGCAAATTTATTTTAGGCCATTTCCGCCCCCCCTGGGGGCAGATCGGCCTATTATTAGGCCGAACTGCCCCCGGGGGGGGCAGAACCCTCTAGGCACCAGGGCAAATTTTTCTTTTTTTCTGTTTGTTTGTTTTTTTAGAGATTGGGAGCGACCCATCAGGCAAGGGTCGCTCCTCTTGGGGGGCAAATTGTATTTAGGCCATTTCTGCTCCCCTGGGGGCAGATTGGCCGATTTTAGGTCAGTCACACTAGGCACCTGGGATTTGTTTTTTGGCGCCAATGTCACGCAGGGGGAGTGACCCCGTAGGCAAGGGTCGCTCCCGGGGGGGGGTGGGGGCTGGGGGGGCAAATTTATATTAGGCCGATCTGCCCCCGGGGGGGGGGCAGAAACCTCTAGGCGCCAGGGCACATTTTTTTTTGTGTTTTTTTTTGTTTGTTTGTTTTTTTAGAGATGGGGAGCGACCCATCAGGCAAGGGTCGCTCCCCTGGGGGGCAAATTGTATTTAGGCCATTACTGCCCCCCTTGGGGGCAGATTGGCCGATTTTAGGACAATCTGCCCCCAAGGGGGCAGAAACCACTAGGCAACTGGGATTTGTTTTTTGGCGCCAATGTCACGCAGGGGGAGCGACCCCGTAGGCAGGGGTCGCTCCCGGGGGGGGGGAAGTGGGGGTTGGGGGGGCAAATTTATTTTAGGCCATTTCCGTCCCCCCTGGGGGCAGAACCCTCTAGGCACCAGGGCAATTTTTTTAAATTGTTTTTTTGTTTTTGTTTGTTTGTTTTTTTAGAGATAGGGAGCGACCCATCAGGCAAGGGTCGCTCCCCTTGGGGGTCAAATTGTATTTAGGCCATTTCTGCCCCCCTGGGGGCAGATTGGCCGATTTTAGGTCAATCTGCCCCCAAGAGGGCAGAAACCACTAGGCACCTGGGATTTGTTTTTTGGAGCCAATGTCACGCAGGGGGAGCGACCCCGTAGGCAAGGGTCGCTCCTGGGGGGGGTGGGGGCTGGGGTTGGAATTTATTTTAGGCCATTTCTGCCCCACCGGGGGCAGATCGGCCTATTATTAGGCCGAACTGCCCCCGGGGGGGGCAGAACCCTCAGGGCACCAGGGCAAATATTTTTGTTGTGTTTTTTTTTTGTTTGTTTGTTTTTTTCGAGATGGGGAGCGACCCATCAGGCAAGGGTCGCTCCCCTGGGGGGCAACTTGTATTTAGGCCATTTCTGCCCCCCTTGGGGGCAGATTGGCCGATTTTAGGTCAATCTGCCCCCAAGGGGGCAGAAACCACTAGGCACCTGGGATTTGTTTTTTGGCACCAATGTCACGCAGGGGGAGCGACCCCGTAGGCAGGGGTTGTTCCCGGGCAGGGGCAGGGGGGGTTTGGGGGGGGTCAAATTTATTTTAGGGCATTTCTGCCCCCCCCCTCCCGGGGCCAGCTGAGCTAGAGGCCAAACTCCACAGGTAGGCACTTTGCAAAAAACACCTCTGTTCTGTGTCCACGTTGTGTTTCGGGCCATTTCCTTTCGTGGGCGCTAGGCCTACCCACAGAAGTGAGGTACCATTTTTATTGAGAGACTTAGGGGAACGCTGGGTGGAAGGAAATTTGTGGCACCTCTCAGATTCCAGAACTTTCTGCCACTGAAATGTGAGGAACATGTGTTTTTTTAGCCTAATTTTGAGGTTTGCAAAGGATTCTGGGTAACAGAACCTGGTCCGAGCCCCACAAGTCACCCCATCTTGGATTCCCCTAGGTCTCTAGTTTTCAGAAAATGACAGGTTTGGTAGGTTTCCCTAGGTGCCGGCTGAGCTAGAGGCCAAAATCTACAGGTAGGCACTTCGCAAAAAACACCTCTGTTTTCTTCCAAAAATTTGGATGTGTCCATGTTGCGCTTTGGGGCGTTTCCTGTCGCGGGCTCTAGGCCTACCCACACAAGTGAGGTATCATTTTTATCGGGAGACTTGGGGGAACGCTGGGTGGAAGGAAATTTGTGGCTCCTCTCAGATTCCCGAACTTTCTGCCACAGAAATGTGAGGAACATGTGTTTTTTTAACCAAATTTTGAGGTTTGCAAAGGATTCTGGGTAACAGAACCTGGTCCGAGCCCCGCAAGTCACCCCTCCTTGGATTCCCCTAGGTCTCTAGTTTTCAGAAATGCACAGGTTTGGTAGGTTTCCCTAGGTGCCGGCTGAGCTAGAGGCCAAAATCTACAGGTAGGCACTTCGCAAAAAACACCTCTGTTTTCTTCCAAAAATTTGGATGTGTCCACATTGCGCTTTGGGGCGTTTCCTGTCGCGGGCGCTAGGCCTACCCACACAAGTGAGGAATCATTTTTATCGGGAGACTTGGGGGAACGCTGGGTGGAAGGAACTTTGTGGCTCCTCTCAGATTCCCGAACTTTCTGCCACAGAAATGTGAGGAACGTGTTTTTTTAGCCAAATTTTGAGATTTGCAAAGGATTCTGGGTAACAGAACCTGGTCCGAGCCCCGCAAGTCACCCCTCCTTGGATTCCCCTAGGTCTCTAGTTTTCAGAAATGCACAGGTTTGGTAGGTTTCCCTAGGTGCCGGCTGAGCTGGAGGCCAAAATCTACAGGTAGGCACTTCGCAAAAAACACCTCAGTTTTCTTCCAAAAATTTGGATGTGTCCACATTGCGCTTTGGGGCGTTTCCTGTCGCGGGCGCTAGGCCTACCCACACAAGTGAGGAATCATTTTTATCGGGAGACTTGGGGGAACGCTGGGTGGAAGGAACTTTGTGGCTCCTCTCAGATTCCCGAACTTTCTGCCACAGAAATGTGAGGAACGTGTTTTTTTAGCCAAATTTTGAGATTGCAAAGGATTCTGGGTAACAGAACCTGGTACGAGCCCCGCAAGTCACCCCTCCTTGGATTCCCCTAGGTCTCTAGTTTTCAGAAATGCACAGGTTTGGTAGGTTTCCCTAGGTGCCGGCTGAGCTGGAGGCCAAAATCTACAGGTAGGCACTTCGCAAAAAACACCTCTGTTTTCTTCCAAAAAATGTGGATGTGTCCACGTTGCGCTTTGGGGCGTTTCCTGTCGCAGGTGCTAGGCCTACCCACACAAGTGAGGTATCATTTTTATCGGGAGACTTGGGGGAACGCTGGGTGGAAGGAAATTTGTGGCTCCTCTCAGATTCCCGAACTTTCTGCCACAGAAATGTGAGGAACATGTGTTTTTTTAGCCAAATTTTGAGGTTTGCAAAGGATTCTGGGTAACAGAACCTGGTCCGAGCCCCACAAGTCACCCCATCTTAGATTCCCCTAGGTCTCTAGTTTTCAGAAAATGACAGGTTTGGTAGGTTTCTCTAGGTGCCGGCTGAGCTACAGGCCAAAATCCACAGGTAGGCACTGTTTTCTTTCAAAAATTTGGATGTGTCCACGTTGCGCTTTGGGGCGTTTCCTGTCGCGGGCTCTAGGCCTACCCACACAAGTGAGGTATCATTTTTATCGGGAGACTTGGGGGAACGCTGGGTGGAAGGAAATTTGTGGCTCCTCTCAGATTCCCGAACTTTCTGCCACAGAAATGTGAGGAACATGTGTTTTTTTAGCCAAATTTTGAGGTTTGCAAAGGATTCTGGGTAACAGAACCTGGTCCGAGCCCCGCAAGTCACCCCTCCTTGGATTCCCCTAGGTCTCTAGTTTTCAGAAATGCACAGGTTTGGTAGGTTTCCCTAGGTGCCGGCTGAGCTAGAGGCCAAAATCTACAGGTAGGCACTTCGCAAAAAACACCTCTGTTTTCTTCCAAAAATTTGGATGTGTCCACGTTGCGCTTTGGTGCGTTTCCTGTCGCGGGCTCTAGGCCTACCCAAACAAGTGAGGTATCATTTGTATCGGGAGACTTGGGGGAACGCTGGGTGGAAGGAAATTTGTGGCTCCTCTCAGATTCCCGAACTTTCTGCCAGAGAAATGTGAGGAACATGTGTTTTTTTAGCCAAATTTTGAGGTTTGCAAAGGATTCTGGGTAACAGAACCTGGTCCGAGCCCCGCAAGTCACCCCTCCTTGGATTCCCCTAGGTCTCTAGTTTTCGGAAATGCACAGGTTTGGTAGGTTTCCCTAGGTGCCGGCTGAGCTAGAGGCCAAAATCTTCAGGTAGGCACTTCGCAAAAAACACCTCAGTTTTCTTCCAAAAATTTGGATGTGTCCACGTTGCGCTTTGGGGCGTTTCCTGTCGCGGGCGCTAGGCCTATCCACACAAGTGAGGTATTATTTTTATCGGGAGACTTGGGGGAACGCTGGGTGGAAGGAAATTTGTGGCTCCTCTCAGATTCCCGAACTTTCTGCCACAGAAATGTGAGGAACGTGTATTTTTTTAGCCAAATTTTGAGGTTTGCAAAGTATTCTGGGTAACAGAACCTGATCCGAGCCCCGCAAGTCACCCCTCCTTGGATTCCCCTAGGTCTCTAGTTTTCAGAAATGCACAGGTTTGGTAGGTTTCCCTAGGTGCCGGCTGAGCTAGAGGCCAAAATCTACAGGTAGGCACTTCGCAAAAAACACCTCTGTTTTCTTCCAAAAAATGTGGATGTGTCCACGTTGCGCTTTGGGGCGTTTCCTGTCGCAGGTGCTAGGCCTACCCACACAAGTGAGGTATCATTTTTATCGGGAGACTTGGGGGAACGCTGGGTGGAAGGAAATTTGTGGCTCCTCTCAGATTCCAGAACTTTCTGCCACAGAAATGTGAGGAACATGTGTTTTTTTAGCCAAATTTTGAGGTTTGCAAAGGATTCTGGGTAACAGAACCTGGTCCGAGCCCCTCAAGTCACCCCTCCTTGGATTCCCCTAGGTCTCTAGTTTTCAGAAATGCACAGGTTTGGTAGGTTTCCCTAGGTGCCGGCTGAGCTAGAGGCCAAAATCTACAGGTAGGCACTTCGCAAAAAACACCTCTGTTTTCTTCCAAAAATTTGGATGTGTCCACGTTGCGCTTTGGTGCGTTTCCTGTCGCGGGCTCTAGGCCTACCCACACAAGTGAGGTATCATTTTTATCGGGAGACTTGGGGGAACGCTGGGTGGAAGGAAATTTGTGGCTCCTCTCAGATTCCCGAACTTTCTGCCACAGAAATGTGAGGAACATGTGTTTTTTTAGCCAAATTTTGAGGTTTGCAAAGGATTCTGGGTAACAGAACCTGGTCCGAGCCCCACAAGTCACCCCATCTTGGATTCCCCTAGGTCTCTAGTTTTCAGAAAATGACAGGTTTGGTAGGTTTCTCTAGGTGCCGGCTGAGCTACAGGCCAAAATCCACAGGTAGGCACTGTTTTCTTTCATAAATTTGGATGTGTCCACGTTGCGCTTTGGGGCGTTTCCTGTCGCGGGCTCTAGGCCTACCCACACAAGTGAGGTATCATTTTTATCGGGAGACTTGGGGGAACGCTGGGTGGAAGGAAATTTGTGGCTCCTCTCAGATTCCCGAACTTTCTGCCACAGAAATGTGAGGAACATGTGTTTTTTTAGCCAAATTTTGAGGTTTGCAAAGGATTCTGGGTAACAGAACCTGGTCCGAGCCTGCAAGTCACCCCTCCTTGGATTCCCCTAGGTCTCTAGTTTTCAGAAATGCACAGGTTTGGTAGGTTTCCCTAGGTGCTACAGGCCAAAATCTACAGGTAGGCACTTCGCAAAAAACACCTCTGTTTTCTTCCAAAAATTTGGATGTGTCCACGTTGCGCTTTGGTGCGTTTCCTGTCGCGGGCTCTAGGCCTACCCAAACAAGTGAGGTATCATTTTTATCGGGAGACTTGGGGGAATGCTGGGTGGAAGGAAATTTGTGGCTCCTCTCAGATTCCCGAACTTTCTGCCACAGAAATGTGAGGAACATGTGTTTTTTTAGCCAAATTTTGAGGTTTGCAAAGGATTCTGGGTAACAGAACCTGGTCCGAGCCCCGCAAGTCACCCCTCCTTGGATTCCCCTAGGTCTCTAGTTTTCGGAAATGCACAGGTTTGGTAGGTTTCCCTAGGTGCCGGCTGAGCTAGAGGCCAAAATCTTCAGGTAGGCACTTCGCAAAAAACACCTCTGTTTTCTTCCAAAAATTTGGATGTGTCCACGTTGCGCTTTGGGGAGTTTCCTGTCGCGGGCGCTAGGCCTACCCACACAAGTGAGGTATCATTTATATCGGGAGACTTGGGGGAACGCTGGGTGGAAGGAACTTTGTGGCTCCTCTCAGATTCCCGAACTTTCTGCCACAGAAATGTGAGGAACGTGTTTTTTTAGCCAAATTTTGAGATTTGCAAAGGATTCTGGGTAACAGAACCTGGTCCGAGCCCCGCAAGTCACCCCTCCTTGGATTCCCCTAGGTCTCTAGTTTTCAGAAATGCACAGGTTTGGTAGGTTTCCCTAGGTGCCGGCTGAGCTGGAGGCCAAAATCTACAGGTAGGCACTTCGCAAAAAACACCTCAGTTTTCTTCCAAAAATTTGGATGTGTCCACGTTGCGCTTTGGGGCGTTTCCTGTCGCAGGCGCTAGGCCTATCCACACAAGTGAGGTATTATTTTTATCGTGAGACTTGGGGGAACGCTGGGTGGAAGGAAATTTGTGGCTCCTCTCAGATTCCCGAACTTTCTGCCACAGAAATGTGAGGAACGTGTATTTTTTTAGCCAAATTTTGAGGTTTGCAAAGGATTCTGGGTAACAGAACCTGATCCGAGCTCCGCAAGTCACCCCTCCTTGGATTCCTCTAGGTCTCTAGTTTTCAGAAATGCACAGGTTTGGTAGGTTTCCCTAGGTGCCGGCTGAGCTAGAGGCCAAAATCTACAGGTAGGCACTTCGCAAAAAACACCTCTGTTTTCTTCCAAAAAATGTGGATGTGTCCACGTTGCGCTTTGGGGCGTTTCCTGTCGCAGGTGCTAGGCCTACCTACACAAGTGAGGTATCATTTTTATCGGGAGACTTGGGGGAACGCTGGGTGGAAGGAAATTTGTGGCTCCTCTCAGATTCCCGAACTTTCTGCCACAGAAATGTGAGGAACATGTGTTTTTTTAGCCAAATTTTGAGGTTTGCAAAGGATTCTGGGTAACAGAACCTGGTCCGAGCCCCACAAGTCACCCCATCTTGGATTCCCCTAGGTCTCTAGTTTTCAGAAAATGACAGGTTTGGTAGGTTTCTCTAGGTGCCGGCTGAGCTACAGGCCAAAATCCACAGGTAGGCACTGTTTTCTTTCAAAAATTTGGATGTGTCCACGTTGCGCTTTGGGGCGTTTCCTGTCGCGGGCTCTAGGCCTACCCACACAAGTGAGGTATCATTTTTATCGGGAGACTTGGGGGAACGCTGGGTGGAAGGAAATTTGTGGCTCCTCTCAGATTCCCGAACTTTCTGCCACAGAAATGTGAGGAACATGTGTTTTTTTAGCCAAATTTTGAGGTTTGCAAAGTATTCTGGGTAACAGAACCTGATCCGAGCCCCGCAAGTCACCCCTCCTTGGATTCCCCTAGGTCTCTAGTTTTCAGAAATGCATAGGTTTGGTAGGTTTCCCTAGGTGCCGGCTGAGCTAGAGGCCAAAATCTACAGGTAGGCACTTCGCAAAAAACACCTCTGTTTTCTTCCAAAAAATGTGGATGTGTCCACGTTGCGCTTTGGGGCGTTTCCTGTCGCAGGTGCTAGGCCTACCCACACAAGTGAGGTATCATTTTTATCGGGAGACTTGGGGGAACGCTGGGTGGAAGGAAATTTGTGGCTCCTCTCAGATTCCAGAACTTTCTGCCACAGAAATGTGAGGAACATGTGTTTTTTTAGCCAAATTTTGAGGTTTGCAAAGGATTCTGGGTAACAGAACCTGGTCCGAGCCCCTCAAGTCACCCCTCCTTGGATTCCCCTAGGTCTCTAGTTTTCAGAAATGCACAGGTTTGGTAGGTTTCCCTAGGTGCCGGCTGAGCTAGAGGCCAAAATCTACAGGTAGGCACTTCGCAAAAAACACCTCTGTTTTCTTCCAAAAATTTGGATGTGTCCACGTTGCGCTTTGGTGCGTTTCCTGTCGCAGGCTCTAGGCCTACCCACACAAGTGAGGTATCATTTTTATCGGGAGACTTGGGGGAACGCTGGGTGGAAGGAAATTTGTGGCTCCTCTCAGATTCCCGAACTTTCTGCCACAGAAATGTGAGGAACATGTGTTTTTTTAGCCAAATTTTGAGGTTTGCAAAGGATTCTGGGTAACAGAACCTGGTCCGAGCCCCACAAGTCACCCCATCTTGGATTCCCCTAGGTCTCTAGTTTTCAGAAAATGACAGGTTTGGTAGGTTTCTCTAGGTGCCGGCTGAGCTACAGGCCAAAATCCACAGGTAGGCACTGTTTTCTTTCATAAATTTGGATGTGTCCACGTTGCGCTTTGGGGCGTTTCCTGTCGCGGGCTCTAGGCCTACCCACACAAGTGAGGTATCATTTTTATCGGGAGACTTGGGGGAACGCTGGGTGGAAGGAAATTTGTGGCTCCTCTCAGATTCCCGAACTTTCTGCCACAGAAATGTGAGGAACATGTGTTTTTTTAGCCAAATTTTGAGGTTTGCAAAGGATTCTGGGTAACAGAACCTGGTCCGAGCCCCGCAAGTCACCCCTCCTTGGATTCCCCTAGGTCTCTAGTTTTCAGAAATGCACAGGTTTGGTAGGTTTCCCTAGGTGCTACAGGCCAAAATCTACAGGTAGGCACTTCGCAAAAAACACCTCTGTTTTCTTCCAAAAATTTGGATGTGTCCACGTTGCGCTTTGGTGCGTTTCCTGTCGCGGGCTCTAGGCCTACCCAAACAAGTGAGGTATCATTTTTATCGGGAGACTTGGGGGAATGCTGGGTGGAAGGAAATTTGTGGCTCCTCTCAGATTCCCGAACTTTCTGCCACAGAAATGTGAGGAACATGTGTTTTTTTAGCCAAATTTTGAGGTTTGCAAAGGATTCTGGGTAACAGAACCTGGTCCGAGCCCCGCAAGTCACCCCTCCTTGGATTCCCCTAGGTCTCTAGTTTTCGGAAATGCACAGGTTTGGTAGGTTTCCCTAGGTGCCGGCTGAGCTAGAGGCCAAAATCTTCAGGTAGGCACTTCGCAAAAAACACCTCTGTTTTCTTCCAAAAATTTGGATGTGTCCACGTTGCGCTTTGGGGAGTTTCCTGTCGCGGGCGCTAGGCCTACCCACACAAGTGAGGTATCATTTATATCGGGAGACTTGGGGGAACGCTGGGTGGAAGGAACTTTGTGGCTCCTCTCAGATTCCCGAACTTTCTGCCACAGAAATGTGAGGAACGTGTTTTTTTAGCCAAATTTTGAGATTTGCAAAGGATTCTGGGTAACAGAACCTGGTCCGAGCCCCGCAAGTCACCCCTCCTTGGATTCCCCTAGGTCTCTAGTTTTCAGAAATGCACAGGTTTGGTAGGTTTCCCTAGGTGCCGGCTGAGCTGGAGGCTAAAATCTACAGGTAGGCACTTCGCAAAAAACACCTCAGTTTTCTTCCAAAAATTTGGATGTGTCCACGTTGCGCTTTGGGGCGTTTCCTGTCGCAGGCGCTAGGCCTATCCACACAAGTGAGGTATTATTTTTATCGTGAGACTTGGGGGAACGCTGGGTGGAAGGAAATTTGTGGCTCCTCTCAGATTCCCGAACTTTCTGCCACAGAAATGTGAGGAACGTGTATTTTTTTAGCCAAATTTTGAGGTTTGCAAAGGATTCTGGGTAACAGAACCTGATCCGAGCCCCGCAAGTCACCCCTCCTTGGATTCCTCTAGGTCTCTAGTTTTCAGAAATGCACAGGTTTGGTAGGTTTCCCTAGGTGCCGGCTGAGCTAGAGGCCAAAATCTACAGGTAGGCACTTCGCAAAAAACACCTCTGTTTTCTTCCAAAAAATGTGGATGTGTCCACGTTGCGCTTTGGGGCGTTTCCTGTCGCAGGTGCTAGGCCTACCTACACAAGTGAGGTATCATTTTTATCGGGAGACTTGGGGGAACGCTGGGTGGAAGGAAATTTGAGGCTCCTCTCAGATTCCAGAACTTTCTGCCACAGAAATGTGAGGAACATGTGTTTTTTTAGCCAAATTTTGAGGTTTGCAAAGGATTCTGGGTAACAGAACCTGGTCCGAGCCCCGCAAGTCACCCCTCCTTGGATTCCCCTAGGTCTCTAGTTTTCAGAAATGCACAGGTTTGGTTGGTTTCCCTAGGTGCCGGCTGAGCTAGAGGCGAAAATCTACAGGTAGGCACTTCGCAAAAAACACCTCTGTTTTCTTCCAAAAATTTGGATGTGTCCACGTTGCGCTTTGGTGCGTTTCCTGTCGCGGGCTCTAGGCCTACCCACACAAATGAGGTATCATTTTTATCGGGAGACTTGGGGGAACGCTGGGTGGAAGGAAATTTGTGGCTCCTCTCAGATTCCCGAACTTTCTGCCACAGAAATGTGAGGAACATGTGTTTTTTTAACCAAATTTTGAGGTTTGCAAAGGATTCTGGGTAACAGAACCTGGTCCGAGCCCCGCAAGTCACCCCTCCTTGGATTCCCCTAGATCTCTAGCTTTTGGAAATGCACAGGTTTGGTAGGTTTCCCTAGGTGCCGGCTGAGCTAGAGGCCAAAACCTACAGGTAGGCACTTCGCAAAAAACACCTCTGTTTTCTTCCAAAAATTTGGATGTGTCCACGTAGCGCTTTGGGGCGTTTCCTGTCGCGGGCGCTAGGCCTACCCACACAAGTGAGGTATCATTTTTATTGGGAGACTTGAGGGAACGCTGGGTGGAAGGAAATTTGTGGCTCCTCTCAGATTCCCGAACTTTCTGCCACAGAAATGTGAGGAACATGTGTTTTTTTAGCCAAATTTTGAGGTTTGCAAAGGATTCTGGGTAACAGAACCTGGTCCGAGCCCCGCAAGTCACCCCTCCTTGGATTCCCCTAGGTCTCTAGTTTTCGGAAATGCACAGGTTTGGTAGGTTTCCCTAGGTGCCGGCTGAGCTAGAGGTCAAAATCTTCAGGTAGGCACTTCGCAAAAAACACCTCTGTTTTCTTCCAAAAATTTTGATGTGTCCACGTTGCGCTTTGGGGAGTTTCCTGTCGCGGGCGCTAGGCCTACCCACACAAGTGAGGTATCATTTTTATCGGGAGACTTGGGGGAACGCTGGGTGGAAGGAACTTTGTGGCTCCTCTCAGATTCCCGAACTTTCTGCCACAGAAATGTGAGGAACGTGTTTTTTTAGCCAAATTTTGAGATTTGCAAAGGATTCTGGGTAACAGAACCTGGTCCGAGCCCCGCAAGTCACCCCTCCTAGGATTCCCCTAGGTCTCTAGTTTTCAGAAATGCACAGGTTTGGTAGGTTTCCCTAGGTGCCGGCTGAGCTGGAGGCCAAAATCTACAGGTAGGCACTTCGCAAAAAACACCTCAGTTTTCATCCAAAAATTTGGATGTGTCCACGTTGCGCTTTGGGGCGTTTCCTGTCGCGGGCGCTAGGCCTATCCACACAAGTGAGGTATTATTTTTATCGGGAGACTTGGGGGAACGCTGGGTGGAAGGAAATTTGTGGCTCCTCTCAGATTCCCGAACTTTCTGCCACAGAAATGTGAGGAACGTGTATTTTTTTAGCCAAATTTTGAGGTTTGCAAAGGATTCTGGGTAACAGAACCGGATCCGAGCCCCGCAAGTCACCCCTCCTTGGATTCCCCTAGGTCTCTAGTTTTCAGAAATGCACAGGTTTGGTAGGTTTCCCTAGGTGCCGGCTGAGCTAGAGGCCAAAATCTACAGGTAGGCACTTCGCAAAAAACACCTCTGTTTTCTTCCCAAAAATGTGGATGTGTCCACGTTGCGCTTTGGGGCGTTTCCTGTCGCAGGTGCTAGGCCTACCCACACAAGTGAGGTATCATTTTTATCGGGAGACGTGGGGAACGCTGGGTGGAAGGAAATTTGTGGCTCCTCTCAGATTCCAGAACTTTCTGCCACAGAAATGTGAGGAACATGTGTTTTTTTAGCCAAATTTTGAGGTTTGCAAAGAATTCTGGGTAACAGAACCTGGTCCGAGCCCCGCAAGTCACCCCTTCTTGGATTCCCCTAGGTCTCTAGTTTTCAGAAATGCACAGGTTTGGTAGGTTTCCCTAGGTGCCGGCTGAGCTAGAGGCCAAAATCTACAGGTAGGTACTTCGCAAAAAACACCTCTGTTTTCTTCTAAAAATTTGGATGTGTCCATGTTGCGCTTTGGGGCGTTTCCTGTCGCGGGCGCTAGGCCTACCCACACAAGTGAGGTATCATTTTTATCGGGAGACTTGGGGGAACGCTGGGTGGAAGGAAATTTGTGGCTCCTCTCAGATTCCCGAACTTTCTGCCACAGAAATGTGAGGAACATGTGTTTTTTTTGCCAAATTTTGAGGTTTGCAAAGGATTCTGGGTAACAGAACCTGGTCCGAGCCCCGCAAGTCACCCCTCCTTGGATTCCCCTAGATCTCTAGCTTTCGGAAATGCACAGGTTTGGTAGGTTTCCCTAGGTGCCGGCTGAGCTAGAGGCCAAAATCTTCAGGTAGGCACTTCGAAAAAACACCTCTGTTTTCTTCCAAAAATTTGGATGTGTCCACGTTGCGCTTTGGGGAGTTTCCTGTCGCGGGCGCTAGGCCTACCCACACAAGTGAGGTATCATTTTTATCGGGAGACTTGGGGGAACGCTGGGTGGAAGGAACTTTGTGGCTCCTCTCAGATTCCCGAACTTTCTGCCACAGAAATGTGAGGAACGTGTTTTTTTAGCCAAATTTTGAGATTTGCAAAGGATTCTGGGTAACAGAACCTGGTCCGAGCCCCGCAAGTCACCCCTCCTTGGATTCCCCTAGGTCTCTAGTTTTCAGAAATGCACAGGTTTGGTAGGTTTCCCTAGGTGCCGGCTGAGCTGGAGGCCAAAATCTACAGGTAGGCACTTCGCAAAAAACACCTCAGTTTTCTTCCAAAAATTTGGATGTGTCCACGCTGCGCTTTGGGGCGTTTCCTGTCGCGGGCGCTAGGCCTATCCACACAAGTGAGGTATTATTTTTATCGGGAGACTTGGGGGAACGCTGGGTGGAAGGAAATTTGTGGCTCCTCTCAGATTCCCGAACTTTCTGCCACAGAAATGTGAGGAACGTGTATTTTTTTAGCCAAATTTTGAGGTTTGCAGAGGATTCTGGGTAACAGAACCGGATCCGAGCCCCGCAAGTCACCCCTCCTTGGATTCCCCTAGGTCTCTAGTTTTCAGAAATGCACAGGTTTGGTAGGTTTCCCTAGGTGCCGGCTGAGCTAGAGGCCAAAATCTACAGGTAGGCACTTCGCAAAAAACACCTCTGTTTTCTTCCAAAAATTTGGATGTGTCCACGTTGCGCTTTGGTGCGTTTCCTGTCGCGGGCTCTAGGCCTACCCACACAAGTGAGGTATCATTTTTATCGGGAGACTTGGGGGAACGCTGGGTGGAAGGAAATTTGTGGCTCCTCTCAGATTCCCGAACTTTCTGCCACAGAAATGTGAGGAACATGTGTTTTTTTAGCCAAATTTTGAGGTTTGCAAAGGATTCTGGGTAACAGAACCTGGTCCGAGCCCCACAAGTCACCCCATCTTGGATTCCGCTAGGTCTCTAGTTTTCAGAAAATGACAGGTTTGGTAGGTTTCTCTAGGTGCCGGCTGAGCTACAGGCCAAAATCCACAGGTAGGCACTGTTTTCTTTCATAAATTTGGATGTGTCCACGTTGCGCTTTGGGGCGTTTCCTGTCGCGGGCTCTAGGCCTACCCACACAAGTGAGGTATCATTTTTATCGGGAGACTTGGGGGAACGCTGGGTGGACGGAAATTTGTGGCTCCTCTCAGATTCCCGAACTTTCTGCCACAGAAATGTGAGGAACATGTGTTTTTTTAGCCAAATTTTGAGGTTTGCAAAGGATTCTGGGTAACAGAACCTGGTCCGAGCCCCGCAAGTCACCCCTCCTTGGATTCCCCTAGGTCTCTAGTTTTCAGAAATGCACAGGTTTGGTAGGTTTCCCTAGGTGCTACAGGCCAAAATCTACAGGTAGGCACTTCGCAAAAAACACCTCTGTTTTCTTCCAAAAATTTGGATGTGTCCACGTTGCGCTTTGGTGCGTTTCCTGTCGCGGGCTCTAGGCCTACCCAAACAAGTGAGGTATCATTTTTATCGGGAGACTTGGGGGAATGCTGGGTGGAAGGAAATTTGTGGCTCCTCTCAGATTCCCGAACTTTCTGCCACAGAAATGTGAGGAACATGTGTTTTTTTAGCCAAATTTTGAGGTTTGCAAAGGATTCTGGGTAACAGAACCTGGTCCGAGCCCCGCAAGTCACCCCTCCTTGGATTCCCCTAGGTCTCTAGTTTTCGGAAATGCACAGGTTTGGTAGGTTTCCCTAGGTGCCGGCTGAGCTAGAGGCCAAAATCTTCAGGTAGGCACTTCGCAAAAAACACCTCTGTTTTCTTCCAAAAATTTGGATGTGTCCACGTTGCGCTTTGGGGAGTTTCCTGTCGCGGGCGCTAGGCCTACCCACACAAGTGAGGTATCATTTATATCGGGAGACTTGGGGGAACGCTGGGTGGAAGGAACTTTGTGGCTCCTCTCAGATTCCCGAACTTTCTGCCACAGAAATGTGAGGAACGTGTTTTTTTAGCCAAATTTTGAGATTTGCAAAGGATTCTGGGTAACAGAACCTGGTCCGAGCCCCGCAAGTCACCCCTCCTTGGATTCCCCTAGGTCTCTAGTTTTCAGAAATGCACAGGTTTGGTAGGTTTCCCTAGGTGCCGGCTGAGCTGGAGGCCAAAATCTACAGGTAGGCACTTCGCAAAAAACACCTCAGTTTTCTTCCAAAAATTTGGATGTGTCCACGTTGCGCTTTGGGGCGTTTCCTGTCGCAGGCGCTAGGCCTATCCACACAAGTGAGGTATTATTTTTATCGTGAGACTTGGGGGAACGCTGGGTGGAAGGAAATTTGTGGCTCCTCTCAGATTCCCGAACTTTCTGCCACAGAAATGTGAGGAACGTGTATTTTTTTAGCCAAATTTTGAGGTTTGCAAAGGATTCTGGGTAACAGAACCTGATCCGAGCCCCGCAAGTCACCCCTCCTTGGATTCCTCTAGGTCTCTAGTTTTCAGAAATGCACAGGTTTGGTAGGTTTCCCTAGGTGCCGGCTGAGCTAGAGGCCAAAATCTACAGGTAGGCACTTCGCAAAAAACACCTCTGTTTTCTTCCAAAAAATGTGGATGTGTCCACGTTGCGCTTTGGGGCGTTTCCTGTCGCAGGTGCTAGGCCTACCTACACAAGTGAGGTATCATTTTTATCGGGAGACTTGGGGGAACGCTGGGTGGAAGGAAATTTGAGGCTCCTCTCAGATTCCAGAACTTTCTGCCACAGAAATGTGAGGAACATGTGTTTTTTTAGCCAAATTTTGAGGTTTGCAAAGGATTCTGGGTAACAGAACCTGGTCCGAGCCCCGCAAGTCACCCCTCCTTGGATTCCCCTAGGTCTCTAGTTTTCAGAAATGCACAGGTTTGGTAGGTTTCCCTAGGTGCCGGCTGAGCTAGAGGCGAAAATCTACAGGTAGGCACTTCGCAAAAAACACCTCTGTTTTCTTCCAAAAATTTGGATGTGTCCACGTTGCGCTTTGGTGCGTTTCCTGTCGCGGGCTCTAGGCCTACCCACACAAATGAGGTATCATTTTTATCGGGAGACTTGGGGGAACGCTGGGTGGAAGGAAATTTGTGGCTCCTCTCAGATTCCCGAACTTTCTGCCACAGAAATGTGAGGAACATGTGTTTTTTTAACCAAATTTTGAGGTTTGCAAAGGATTCTGGGTAACAGAACCTGGTCCGAGCCCCGCAAGTCACCCCTCCTTGGATTCCCCTAGATCTCTAGCTTTTGGAAATGCACAGGTTTGGTAGGTTTCCCTAGGTGCCGGCTGAGCTAGAGGCCAAAACCTACAGGTAGGCACTTCGCAAAAAACACCTCTGTTTTCTTCCAAAAATTTGGATGTGTCCACGTAGCGCTTTGGGGCGTTTCCTGTCGCGGGCGCTAGGCCTACCCACACAAGTGAGGTATCATTTTTATTGGGAGACTTGAGGGAACGCTGGGTGGAAGGAAATTTGTGGCTCCTCTCAGATTCCCGAACTTTCTGCCACAGAAATGTGAGGAACATGTGTTTTTTTAGCCAAATTTTGAGGTTTGCAAAGGATTCTGGGTAACAGAACCTGGTCCGAGCCCCGCAAGTCACCCCTCCTTGGATTCCCCTAGGTCTCTAGTTTTCGGAAATGCACAGGTTTGGTAGGTTTCCCTAGGTGCCGGCTGAGCTAGAGGCCAAAATCTTCAGGTAGGCACTTCGCAAAAAACACCTCTGTTTTCTTCCAAAAATTTGGATGTGTCCACGTTGCGCTTTGGGGAGTTTCCTGTCGCGGGCGCTAGGCCTACCCACACAAGTGAGGTATCATTTTTATCGGGAGACTTGGGGGAACGCTGGGTGGAAGGAACTTTGTGGCTCCTCTCAGATTCCCGAACTTTCTGCCACAGAAATGTGAGGAACGTGTTTTTTTAGCCAAATTTTGAGATTTGCAAAGGATTCTGGGTAACAGAACCTGGTCCGAGCCCCGCAAGTCACCCCTCCTTGGATTCCCCTAGGTCTCTAGTTTTCAGAAATGCACAGGTTTGGTAGGTTTCCCTAGGTGCCGGCTGAGCTGGAGGCCAAAATCTACAGGTAGGCACTTCGCAAAAAACACCTCAGTTTTCTTCCAAAAATTTGGATGTGTCCACGTTGCGCTTTGGGGCGTTTCCTGTCGCGGGCGCTAGGCCTATCCACACAAGTGAGGTATTATTTTTATCGGGAGACTTGGGGGAACGCTGGGTGGAAGGAAATTTGTGGCTCCTCTCAGATTCCCGAACTTTCTGCCACAGAAATGTGAGGAACGTGTATTTTTTTAGCCAAATTTTAAGGTTTGCAAAGGATTCTGGGTAACAGAACCGGATCCGAGCCCCGCAAGTCACCCCTCCTTGGATTCCCCTAGGTCTCTAGTTTTCAGAAATGCACAGGTTTGGTAGGTTTCCCTAGGTGCCGGCTGAGCTAGAGGCCAAAATCTACAGGTAGGCACTTCGCAAAAAACACCTCTGTTTTCTTCCAAAAAATGTGGATGTGTCCACGTTGCGCTTTGGGGCGTTTCCTGTCGCAGGTGCTAGGCCTACCCACACAAGTGAGGTATCATTTTTATCGGGAGACGTGGGGAACGCTGGGTGGAAGGAAATTTGTGGCTCCTCTCAGATTCCAGAACTTTCTGCCACAGAAATGTGAGGAACATGTGTTTTTTTAGCCAAATTTTGAGGTTTGCAAAGAATTCTGGGTAACAGAACCTGGTCCGAGCCCCGCAAGTCACCCCTTCTTGGATTCCCCTAGGTCTCTAGTTTTCAGAAATGCACAGGTTTGGTAGGTTTCCCTAGGTGCCGGCTGAGCTAGAGGCCAAAATCTACAGGTAGGTACTTCGCAAAAAACACCTCTGTTTTCTTCTAAAAATTTGGATGTGTCCATGTTGCGCTTTGGGGCGTTTCCTGTCGCGGGCGCTAGGCCTACCCACACAAGTGAGGTATCATTTTTATCGGGAGACTTGGGGGAACGCTGGGTGGAAGGAAATTTGTGGCTCCTCTCAGATTCCCGAACTTTCTGCCACAGAAATGTGAGGAACATGTGTTTTTTTAGCCAAATTTTGAGGTTTGCAAAGGATTCTGGGTAACAGAACCTGGTCCGAGCCCCGCAAGTCACCCCTCCTTGGATTCCCCTAGATCTCTAGCTTTCGGAAATGCACAGGTTTGGTAGGTTTCCCTAGGTGCCGGCTGAGCTAGAGGCCAAAACCTACAGGTAGGCACTTCGCAAAAAACACCTCTGTTTTCTTCCAAAAATTTGGATGTGTCCACGTAGCGCTTTGGGGCGTTTCCTGTCGCGGGCGCTAGGCCTACCCACACAAGTGAGGTATCATTTTTATTGGGAGACTTGAGGGAACGCTGGGTGGAAGGAAATTTGTGGCTCCTCTCAGATTCCCGAACTTTCTGCCACAGAAATGTGAGGAACATGTGTTTTTTTAGCCAAATTTTGAGGTTTGCAAAGGATTCTGGGTAACAGAACCTGGTCCGAGCCCCGCAAGTCACCCCTCCTTGGATTCCCCTAGGTCTCTAGTTTTCGGAAATGCACAGGTTTGGTAGGTTTCCCTAGGTGCCGGCTGAGCTAGAGGCCAAAATCTTCAGGTAGGCACTTCGAAAAAACACCTCTGTTTTCTTCCAAAAATTTGGATGTGTCCACGTTGCGCTTTGGGGAGTTTCCTGTCGCGGGCGCTAGGCCTACCCACACAAGTGAGGTATCATTTTTATCGGGAGACTTGGGGGAACGCTGGGTGGAAGGAACTTTGTGGCTCCTCTCAGATTCCCGAACTTTCTGCCACAGAAATGTGAGGAACGTGTTTTTTTAGCCAAATTTTGAGATTTGCAAAGGATTCTGGGTAACAGAACCTGGTCCGAGCCCCGCAAGTCACCCCTCCTTGGATTCCCCTAGGTCTCTAGTTTTCAGAAATGCACAGGTTTGGTAGGTTTCCCTAGGTGACGGCTGAGCTGGAGGCCAAAATCTACAGGTAGGCACTTCGCAAAAAACACCTCAGTTTTCTTCAAAAAATTTGGATGTGTCCACGCTGCGCTTTGGGGCGTTTCCTGTCGCGGGCGCTAGGCCTATCCACACAAGTGAGGTATTATTTTTATCGGGAGACTTGGGGGAACGCTGGGTGGAAGGAAATTTGTGGCTCCTCTCAGATTCCCGAACTTTCTGCCACAGAAATGTGAGGAACGTGTATTTTTTTAGCCAAATTTTGAGGTTTGCAGAGGATTCTGGGTAACAGAACCGGATCCGAGCCCCGCAAGTCACCCCTCCTTGGATTCCCCTAGGTCTCTAGTTTTCAGAAATGCACAGGTTTGGTAGGTTTCCCTAGGTGCCGGCTGAGCTAGAGGCCAAAATCTACAGGTAGGCACTTCGCAAAAAACACCTCTGTTTTCTTCCAAAAAATGTGGATGTGTCCACGTTGCGCTTTGGGGCGTTTCCTGTCGCAGGTGCTAGGCCTACCCACACAAGTGAGGTATCATTTTTATCGGGAGACGTGGGGAACGCTGGGTGGAAGGAAATTTGTGGCTCCTCTCAGATTCCAGAACTTTCTGCCACAGAAATGTGAGGAACATGTGTTTTTTTAGCCAAATTTTGAGGTTTGCAAAGAATTCTGGGTAACAGAACCTGGTCCGAGCCCCGCAAGTCACCCCTTCTTGGATTCCCCTAGGTCTCTAGTTTTCAGAAATGCACAGGTTTGGTAGGTTTCCCTAGGTGCCGGCTGAGCTAGAGGCCAAAATCTACAGGTAGGTACTTCGCAAAAAACACCTCTGTTTTCTTCTAAAAATTTGGATGTGTCCATGTTGCGCTTTGGGGCGTTTCCTGTCGCGGGCGCTAGGCCTACCCACACAAGTGAGGTATCATTTTTATCGGGAGACTTGGGGGAACGCTGGGTGGAAGGAAATTTGTGGCTCCTCTCAGATTCCCGAACTTTCTGCCACAGAAATGTGAGGAACATGTGTTTTTTTAGCCAAATTTTGAGGTTTGCAAAGGATTCTGGGTAACAGAACCTGGTCCGAGCCCCGCAAGTCACCCCTCCTTGGATTCCCCTAGATCTCTAGCTTTCGGAAATGCACAGGTTTGGTAGGTTTCCCTAGGTGCCGGCTGAGCTAGAGGCCAAAACCTACAGGTAGGCACTTCGCAAAAAACACCTCTGTTTTCTTCCAAAAATTTGGATGTGTCCACGTAGCGCTTTGGGGCGTTTCCTGTCGCGGGCGCTAGGCCTACCCACACAAGTGAGGTATCATTTTTATTGGGAGACTTGAGGGAACGCTGGGTGGAAGGAAATTTGTGGCTCCTCTCAGATTCCCGAACTTTCTGCCACAGAAATGTGAGGAACATGTGTTTTTTTAGCCAAATTTTGAGGTTTGCAAAGGATTCTGGGTAACAGAACCTGGTCCGAGCCCCGCAAGTCACCCCTCCTTGGATTCCCCTAGGTCTCTAGTTTTCGGAAATGCACAGGTTTGGTAGGTTTCCCTAGGTGCCGGCTGAGCTAGAGGCCAAAATCTTCAGGTAGGCACTTCGAAAAAACACCTCTGTTTTCTTCCAAAAATTTGGATGTGTCCACGTTGCGCTTTGGGGAGTTTCCTGTCGCGGGCGCTAGGCCTACCCACACAAGTGAGGTATCATTTTTATCGGGAGACTTGGGGGAACGCTGGGTGGAAGGAACTTTGTGGCTCCTCTCAGATTCCCGAACTTTCTGCCACAGAAATATGAGGAACGTGTTTTTTTAGCCAAATTTTGAGATTTGCAAAGGATTCTGGGTAACAGAACCTGGTCCGAGCCCCGCAAGTCACCCCTCCTTGGATTCCCCTAGGTCTCTAGTTTTCAGAAATGCACAGGTTTGGTAGGTTTCCCTAGGTGACGGCTGAGCTGGAGGCCAAAATCTACAGGTAGGCACTTCGCAAAAAACACCTCAGTTTTCTTCCAAAAATTTGGATGTGTCCACGCTGCGCTTTGGGGCGTTTCCTGTCGCGGGCGCTAGGCCTATCCACACAAGTGAGGTATTATTTTTATCGGGAGACTTGGGGGAACGCTGGGTGGAAGGAAATTTGTGGCTCCTCTCAGATTCCCGAACTTTCTGCCACAGAAATGTGAGGAACGTGTATTTTTTTAGCCAAATTTTGAGGTTTGCAGAGGATTCTGGGTAACAGAACCGGATCCGAGCCCCGCAAGTCACCCCTCCTTGGATTCCCCTAGGTCTCTAGTTTTCAGAAATGCACAGGTTTGGTAGGTTTCCCTAGGTGCCGGCTGAGCTAGAGGCCAAAATCTACAGGTAGGCACTTCGCAAAAAACACCTCTGTTTTCTTCCAAAAAATGTGGATGTGTCCACGTTGCGCTTTGGGGCGTTTCCTGTCGCAGGTGCTAGGCCTACCCACACAAGTGAGGTATCATTTTTATCGGGAGACGTGGGGGAACGCTGGGTGGAAGGAAATTTGTGGCTCCTCTCAGATTCCAGAACTTTCTGCCACAGAAATGTGAGGAACATGTGTTTTTTTAGCCAAATTTTGAGGTTTGCAAAGAATTCTGGGTAACAGAACCTGGTCCGAGCCCCGCAAGTCACCCCTTCTTGGATTCCCCTAGGTCTCTAGTTTTCAGAAATGCACAGGTTTGGTAGGTTTCCCTAGGTGCCGGCTGAGCTAGAGGCCAAAATCTACAGGTAGGTACTTCGCAAAAAACACCTCTGTTTTCTTCTAAAAATTTGGATGTGTCCATGTTGCGCTTTGGGGCGTTTCCTGTCGCGGGCGCTAGGCCTACCCACACAAGTGAGGTATAATTTTTATCGGGAGACTTGGGGGAACGCTGGGTGGAAGGAAATTTGTGGCTCCTCTCAGATTCCCGAACTTTCTGCCACAGAAATGTGAGGAACATGTGTTTTTTTAGCCAAATTTTGAGGTTTGCAAAGGATTCTGGGTAACAGAACCAGGTCCGAGCCCCGCAAGTCACCCCTCCTTGGATTCCCCTAGGTCTCTAGTTTTCAAAAATGCACAGGTTTGGTAGGTTTGCCTAGGTGCCGGCTGAGCTAGAGGCCAAAATCTACAGGTAGGCACTTCGCAAAAAACACCTCTGTTTTCTGCCAAAAATTTGGATGTGTCCACGTTGCGCTTTGGGGCGTTTCCTGTTGCGGGCGCTAGGCCTACCCACACAAGTGAGATATAATTTTTATCGGGAGAATTGGGGGAACATAGATTAGCAAAACAAGTGTTATTGCCCCTTGTCTTTCTCTACATTTTTTCCTTCCAAATATAGGAGAGTGTGTAAAAAAGACATCTATTTGAGAAATGCCCTGTAATTCACATGCTAGTATGGTCACCCCAGAATTCAGAGATGTGCAAATAACCACTGCTCCTCAACACCTTATCTTGTGCCCTTTTTGGAAATACAAAGGTTTTCTTGATAGCAATTTTTTACTCTTTATATTTCAGCAAATGAATTGCTGTATACCCGGTATAGAATGAAAACGCACTGCAGGGTGCAGCTCATTTATTGGCTCTGGGTTCCTCGGGTTCTTGATGAACCTACAAGCCCTATATATCCCTGCAACCAGAGGAGTCCAGCAGACGTAACAGTATATTGCTTCCGATAATCTGACATTGCAGGGAAAAGTTACAGAGTAAAACGTAGAGAGAAATTGATGTTTTTTTCACCTCAATTTCAATATTTTTCTTTTTCAGTTGTTATTTTCTGTAGGAAACCCTTGTAGGATCTACACAAATGACCCCTTGCTGAATTCAGAATTTTGTCTACTTTTCAGAAATGTTTAGGTTTCTGGGATCCAGCATTGGTTTCATGCCCATTTCTGTCACTGACTGGAAGGAGGCTGAAAGCACAAAAAATTGCACAAATGGGGTATGTCCCAGTAAAATGCCAAAATTGTGTTGAAAAATTGGGTTTTCTGATTCAAGTCTGCCTGTTCCTGAAAGCTGGGAAGCTGCTGAGTTTAGCACCGCAAACCCTTTGTTGATGCCATTTTCAGGGGTAAAACCACAAGCCTTCTTCTGCAGCCTCTTTTTCCATTTTTTTTAAAAAAACGACATTTTCCCTGTATTTTGGCCAATTTCTTGGCCTCCTTCAGGGGCACCCACAAAGTCTGGGTACCTCTAGAATCCCTAGGATGTTGGAAAAAAAGGACGCAAATTTGGCTTGGTTAGCTTATGTGGACAAAAAGTTATGAGGGCCTAAGCGCGAACTGCCCCAAATAGGCAAAAAAAGGCCTGGCACAGGAGGGGAAAAAGGCTTGGCAGCGAAGGGGTTAAGATAAGATCTGTCCTTGATCATTTGGTAGATCGATTTTCAGAGATCTATGTTCCAGGCAAATATATCTGTAGATGAGTCTTTGGTCCTATTCAAGGGTCGTTTAATTTTTAGGCAGTACATTCCTAGCAAGAGGGCATGGTATGGAATTAAATTGCATTTGGTGTCTGAAAGTAGTACAGCATATGTTTATAATTTCCAGGTCTACACTGGTAGGGATTCCAGTATTGACCCCACTGGCTGTCCTCCCACTTTTGGAGTTAGTGAGAACATTGTGTGAGAACTTAGTAGACGACTGTTTAACAAAGGTCACCATTTATTTGTAGATAACTTCTACACTGGAGTTCAGTTGTTCAAGGAGTTGTTCAGAGTGGACACTGTTGCTTGTGGCACAGTCCCCTCTAAACAGAAAGGCTATCCAAGAGAGCTTGTCTGTAAAAAACTTGGGAAGGGACAATGCAGTGCCTTGCGGAATGATGTGTACATGCTAACTACCATCCATGATGAGAGTACTTCACCTGTGGCTGTTTGGGGTCAAGTTGCTGAAGTGCACAAACCTGTGTGCATTTTAGACTACAATAAGCACATCGGTGGTGTTGATAGAGTAGATCAGAGGTTGGAACCTTACACTGCTGCTTGTAAGGCTTATGTTTGGTATAAGAAATTAGCGGTTCACCTGTTCCACTTGGCAACTTTTAATGCTTTTGTTGTGTTCAAGGCTAGTTCTCCACATTCAAGGATGACATTTGTGAAATTTCAAGAGTCTGTCATAGCAAGCCATATTGTGGTGGAATAGACAAGAGTTCCTAGAGGAGCAGTGATGGTGGATGTGGCTAGATTGACAGATCGTCACTTTGCTGAGCACATTCCTCCAACAGCCCAAAAAAACTTTCCTGCTAAGAGATGTAGAGTCTGTGCTCGAAGACGTATCACGAAGGAGACTAGGATGTACTGCCCTGATTGTCCTTCAAAGCCTGGGCTGTGAGTGGGTGACTGTTTCATGAGCTACCACACACGTAAGAATTATTGGGAAATACCGTGAACGTGAACTGCTGTTTTATATATTCATATGTTCAGTTTCACTGTTGGCATTACTGTCATGTATTCAGTTAGAGCTTTTGTGTTTGTAGTTTTGTACTTATTTAAAATTAGTGGTTTCTTTTTTGTTTAAAAACAAAATAAAAAAGTGATGGCGGTGTGCATGGATTGGCACTTGGCTGGCGGTGTGTGTGTGGGTTGGTGCTTGGCTGGTGGTGTGTGTGGGGTGGCGCTTGGCTGATGGTGTGCGTGAAGTGGCGCTTGGCTGGCGGTGTGCGTAGGGTGGTGCTTGGCTTGCGGTGTGCGTGGGGTAGCGCTTGGCTGGCGGTGTGTGTGGGGTGGTGTAGGAGGCTGGACTGGCTTGTAGTGAGTACCAAGGGGTACTTACACCTTGCACCAGGCCCAGTTATCCCTTATTAGTGTATAGGGTGTCTAGCAGCATAGGCTGATAGATAATGGTAGCTTAGCAGAGCAGCTTAGGCTGAACTAGGAGACGAGTGAAGCTCCTACAGTACCACAAGTGTCATATGCACAATATCATAAGAAAACACAATACACAGATATACTGAAAATAAAGGTACTTTATTTTTATGACAATATGCCAAAGTATCTCAGAGTGTACCCTCAGTATGAGGATAGCAAATATACACAAGATATATGTACACAATACCAAAATATGCAGTAATAGTATTAGAAAACAGTGCAAACAATGTATAGTTACAATAGGATGCAATGGGGACAC
This sequence comes from Pleurodeles waltl, assembly GCF_031143425.1. NCBI lineage: Eukaryota > Metazoa > Chordata > Amphibia > Caudata > Salamandridae > Pleurodeles > Pleurodeles waltl. The sequence goes on along the minus strand of NC_090437.1, from coordinate 1,323,164,355 downwards.
ATAGGGATAGGGGCAACACAAACCATATACTCCAAAAGTGGAATGCGAACCACGAATGGACCCCAAACCTATGTGACCTTGTAGAGGGTCGCTGGGACTATTAGAAAATAGTAAGGGTTAGAAAAATAGCCCACCCCAAGACCCTGAAAAGTGAGTGCAAAGTGCACTAAAGTTCCCCAAAGGACATAGAAGTCGTGATAGGGGAATTCTGCAGGAAAGACACAAACCAGCAATGCAACAACAATGGATTTCCAGTCGAGGGTACCTGTGGAACAAGGGGACCAAGTCCAAAAGTCACAAGCAAGTCGGAGATGGGCAGATGCCCAGGAAATGCCAGCTGTGGGTGCAAAGAAGCTGCTACTGGACAGTAGAAGCTGAGGATTCTGCAGGAACGACAAGGGCTAGAGACTTCCCCTTTGGAGGATGGATCCCCCACGCCGTTGAGAGTTGTGCAGAAGTGTTTTCTCGCCAAAAGACAGCCAACAAGCCTTGCTAGCTGCAAATCGTGCGGTTAGGGTTTTTGGATGCTGCTGTGGCCCAGGAGGGACCAGGATGTTGCCACTTGCGTCTGGGGACAGAGGGGGCGTCGAGCAAGACAAGGAGACCTCTCAGAAGCAGGCAGCACCCGCAAAAGTGCCGGAACAGGCACTACAAAGAGGAGTGAACCAGTGCTCACCTGAAGTCGCACAAAGGAATCCCACGTCGCCGGAGGACAACTTAGGAAGTCGTGCAATGCAGGTTAGAGTGCCGTGGACCCAGGCTGGACTGTGCACAAAGGATTTCTGCTGGAAGTGCACGGAGGCCGGAGTAGCTGCAAAAGTCGCAGTTCCCAGCAATGTAGTCTGGCGTGGGGAGGCAAGGACTTACCTCCACCAAACTTGGACTGAAGAGTCACTGGACTGTGGGAGTCACTTGGACAGAGTTGCTGGATTCAAGGGACCTCGCTCGTCGTGCTGAGAGGAGACCCAGGGTACCAGTGATGCAGTTCTTTGGTGCCTGCGGTTGCAGGGGGACGATTCCGTCGGCCCACGGGAGATTTCTTCGGAGCTTCTAGCGCAGAGAGGAGGCAGACTACCCCCACATCATGCACCACCAGGAAAACAGTCGAGAAGGCGGCAGGATCAGCGTTACAGAGTTGCAGTAGTCATCTTCGCTACTTTGTTGCAGTTTTGCAGGCTTCCAGCGCGGTCAGCAGTCGATTCCTTGGCAGAAGGTGAAGAGAGAGATGCAGAGGAACTCTGATGAGCTCTTGCATTCGTTATCTAAGGAATCCCCAGAGGCAGAGACCCTAAATAGCCAGAAAAGAGGGTTTGGCTACCTAGGAGAGAGGATAGGTTAGGAACACCTGAAGGAGCCTATCAGAAGGAGTCTCTGACATCACCTGGTGGCACTGGCCACTCAGAGCAGTCCAGTGTGCCAGCAGCACCTCTGCTTCCAAGATGGCAGAGGTCTGGAGCACACTGGAGGAACTCTGGGCACCTCCCAGGGGAGGTGCAGGTCAGGGGAGTGGTCACTCCCCTTTCCTTTGTCCAGTTTCGTGCCAGAGCTGGGCTGAGGGGTCCCTGAACCGGTGTAGACTGGCTTATGCAGAAATGGGCACCATCTGTGCCCATGAAAGCATTTCCAGAGGCTGGGGGAGGCTACTCCTCCCCTGCCTTAACACCCTCTCTCAGAGGAAGTCCTTTGTTCTGCCATCCTGGGACAAGCCTGGCTGGACCCCAGGAGGGCAGAAACCTGTCTGAGGGGTTGGCAGCAGCTGCAGTGAAAACCCCTGAAAAGGCAGTTTGGCAGTACCAGGGTCTGTGCTACAGACCACTGGGATCATGGGATTGTGCCAACTATGCCAGAATGGCATAGAGGGGGCAATTCCATGATCATAGACATGTTACATGGCCATATCCGGAGTTACCATTGTGAAGCCACACATAGGTAGTGACCTATGTGTAGTGCACGTGTGTAATGGTGTCCCCGCACTCACAAAGTCCGGGGAATTTGCCCTGAACCATGTGGGGGCACTTTGGCTAGTGCCAGGGTGCCCTCACACTAAGTAACTTTGCACCTAACCTTTACCAGGTAAAGGTTAGACATATAGGTGACTTATAAGTTACTTAAGTGCAGTGGTAAATGGCTGTGAAATAACGTGGACGTTATTTCACTCAGGCTGCAGTGGCAGGCCTGTGTAAGAATTGTCAGATCTCCCTATGGGTGGCAAAATAAATGCTGCAGCCCATAGGGATCTCCTGGAACCCCAATACCCTGGGTACCTCAGTACCATATACTAGGGAATTATAAGGGTGTTCCAGTAAGCCAATGTAAATTGGTAAAATTGGTCACTAGCCTGTTAGTGACAATTTGAAAGAAATGAGAGAGCATAACCACTGAGGTTCTGGTTAGCAGAGCCTCAGTGAGACAGTTAGGCACCACACAGGGAACACATACATATAGGCCACAAACTTATGAGCACTGGGGTCCTGACTAGCAGGGTCCCAGTGACACATAACAAACATACTGAAAACATAGGGTTTTCACTATGAGCACTGGGCCCTGGCTAGCAGGATCCCAGTGAGACAGTGAAAACACCCTGACATACACTCACAAACAGGCCAAAAGTGGGGGTAACGAGGCTAGAAAGAGGCTACTTTCTCACACAACCCCCCCCAAACGAAGGACAATAAGGCTAACCTTGGCCAGTTGAGACTTTATTGTCTAAGTGGTGATAAGTAGAGAGTAGCTCTGCAATAGACTGGTTACTCCCTTTATCATCCACTATATGGTTACTTCCCTGTGGGGATGTAAACCACCCTGTTTGAAGTTTTTTAGCTAAGCAACAATGTGAAGATGTATTTTCAGAGTTTCTATCAGTAAGTTTTAGTTTAGAGCAGTGGGAATTGTCCACTGAACCTATTTGTAGTGATGGAAATGCCAGACAGGGATGCTGTCTCAATAAAGCCATAGCTGGGCAAACATTTTGTCCATATGCCTGGAAGAGAGAACAGGGATGCTGTTTCTCTTGAGTTGGAGCAGGGCAGGGATGCTGTCCTAAGAGCTCCACACTAGGGCAAGCATGCTGTCCTAAGTGTTGTGAGGTAGTGCAGGGTTTCTGCAAAAAAGTTTCTCTGGGAGGGTTGGAGGGATGCTCCATGTTAACTAAAATGGTGCTCTTTTTCTCACCAATGTTAGTTATGCCACAGAGAGGTACTTCTACCTCAGGGAGTACAGTTTTGCCAACTGATGATTCCCTTGGAACAGGTGCCTCCCCAGGAGAGGTTTCTCCCACCACAGGAATGGTATCCTGAATGGTAGGGTGGTTAGGGGATACTGTGATACCCCTTTTACCTGTTGTTGGAGAGGGAACCTGAGTTTTCAGGCCTTCTCTCCTTTGCTTTTTCATTTCATTAGAAATGAGAGGGAACAATTCCTCTGGGATGCCCAGCATGGCTGCATGGGCATAAAACTCTACATCAGCCCAACCTGAGGCCTCTAGGTCATTACCTAAGAGACAGTCTACAGGTAAGCTAGGTGATACCACTACCTGCTTAGGGCCAGTAACTCCACCCCAACTAAACTGAATTATAGCTAAGGGAAGAAACTTAGTGGAGTTATGGACATCAATAATCTTATACTGTTGTCCAATGATGTGTTGATCAGGGTGCACTAGGTTTTCAGTCACCAAAGTGATACTGGCACCTGTGTCCCTGTAGGCCAAGGCCTCAACACCATTTATTGAAACGGTCTGCCTGTACTTATCCATTGTAAGGGGACAAGCAGCCAGTGTGGCAAGGCCAATGCCACTAGGTGTGACAGAAACTGTCTTGGGAGTGACTACCCCAGTTTCTACTATGGACCCATAAGTGAACCCAACTACACCCTTAACTTGACTGTTGCCAGGAGTCCCACCACTAGTACCACTACTGCTAGGGGTACTAGAGCTTGATGTATTAGTGGTGGTAGGCTCAGGGGGTTTACCTGGACAGGACTTATCCCCTGGCCTATGGCCTCTGTTTTTACACACAAAGCACCAAGGCTTTTTAACTTGTGTAGGTTGAGAAGAAGAGGAAGAATTTGTTTTATCCCCACCCCCTGAAGAGTGTTTAAGATTAGAAGTGGGATCTTTGGTTTTATCCTTATCCCCATGCTTATCTTGAGATTTTTCACCATCTTTCTTCTTATTGCCATCTTTGTCACCCCCTGTATGAACTTTTCTGTTCACCCTTGTTCTGACCCATTTGTCTGCCTTCTTTTCCAATTCTTGGGGAGAGGTCAGATCAGAGTCCACCAAGTACTGGTGCAACAAATCAGACACACAATTATTAAGAATATGCTCTCTCAGGATCAAGTTATACAGGTTTTCATAATCAGTAACTTTACTGCCATGTAACCACCCCTCCAAGGCCTTCACTGAATGGTCAATGAAATCAACCCAGTCTTGTGAAGACTCCTTTTTGGTCTCCCTGAACTTCATCCTGTACTGTTCAGTGGTTAAGCCATAACCATCCAGGAGTGCATTCTTAAGAACTGTAAAATTATTGGCATCACTTTCTTTCACAGTAAGGAGCCTATCCCTACCCTTTCCACTAAATGATAGCCATAGGATAGCAGCCCACTGCCTTTGAGGGACATCCTGTACAACACAGGCCCTCTCAAGTGCAGCAAACCACTTGTTAATGTCATCCCCCTCCTTATAAGGGGGAACTATCTTGTGCAGATTCCTGGAATCATGCTCTTTTGCAGGATGACTATGGGGAATACTGCTGCTGCCACCATGGGTTTCTAAACCCAACTTCTGTCTTTCCTTCTCTAGTTCTAAGGACTGTCTATCCAAATCCAGCTTTTGCTTCTTAAGCTTCAGTCTGGTTTGTTCCACTCTCAATTTATTGAGCTCCCTTTCTAACACTCTGTCATCAGGCTGGGTGCGAGGGACATGTCTTGAAACAGAGTTATGATGAGAATTGACAGAAGGAGACCTATCCCTTACAGAAGGCACCCTAACAGCTTGGTCAACAGAAACCTCACTTCTACTGTGGTGAGAAGGAATACTCTTGTTAAGATGTGAGACAACACTATCTGTATGGTGTGACTCTACATCAGTACCAACTATGCTAGGCTGTCTAGTAATGGGCAGGCTAGGAAGTTTCTTTCCTGAATCTTTTCCTAGGGGAGTCCCTGGATCAGATTGGGAACCATTAGCTACTTTTTCAACAGATGGGGCCCTTCTGGCCTTATCTTGTTCTCTAAGCATGTTAAGCAATAATTCCAAAGAAGGATTCTTCCCTACACTCAAACCTCTTTCTACACAGAGACTCCTTGCTCCTTTCCAGCTAAGGTGATCATATGCAAGTTTGGACAGATCAACATTTTGGCCGGTGCCAGACATTTTTAGAAAGAGTTTAAGTGACAGAAAAAGAGAAAAAAGTTTTTCAGAACTTTTTGGAAAGACAGAAAAAAAACCTTTTTAAACTTTTAAGAACTTTTTCGAAAGTTTAGAGGTACTTTTCAGCACTTTAGAAAAGAGGTGAGAAAAGAAATGCAAAACTTTTTGGTTAGGTGTACATACACTAAACTTGTTTTGTATATTTTTCTCTTATGAAAAGTGCAATGACAAGAGTGGTAAGTAGTCTCAAAGCACTTATCCCACCGCTGCACAACCAATGTAGGAGGCTGGACTGGCTTGTAGTGAGTACCAAGGGGTACTTACACCTTGCACCAGGCCCAGTTATCCCTTATTAATGTATAGGGTGTCTAGCAGCATAAGCTGATAGATAATGGTAGCTTAGCAGAGCAGCTTAGGCTGAACTAGGAGACGAGTGAAGCTCCTACAGTACCACAAGTGTCATATGCACAATATCATTAGAAAACACAATGCACAGATATACTAAAAATAAAGGTACTTTATTTTTATGACAATATGCCAAAGTATCTCAGAGTGTACCCTCAGTATGAGGATAGCAAATATACACAAGATATATGTACACAATACCAAAATATGCAGTAATAGTATTAGAAAACAGTGCAAACAATGTATAGTTACAATAGGATGCAATGGGGACACATAGGGATAGGGCAACACAAACCATATACTCCAAAAGTGGAATGCGAACCACAAATGGACCCCAAACCTATGTGACATTGTAGAGGGTCGCTGGGACTATTAGAAAATAGTAAGGGTTAGAAAAATAGCCCACCCCAAGACCCTGAAAAGTGAGTGCAAAGTGCACTAAAGTTCCCCAAAGGACATAGAAGTCCTGATAGGGGAATTCTGCAGGAAAGACACAAACCAGCAATGCAACAACAATGGATTTCCAGTCGAGGGTACCTGTGGAACAAGGGGACCAAGTCCAAAAGTCACAAGCAAGTCGGAGATGGGCAGATGCCCAGGAAATGCCAGCTGTGGGTGCAAAGAAGCTGCTACTGGACAGTAGAAGCTGAGGATTCTGCAGGAATGACAAGGGCTAGAGACTTCCCCTTTGGAGGATGGATCCCGCACGCTGTGGAGAGTTGTGCAGAAGTGTTTTCCCGCCGAAAGACCGCCAACAAGCCTTGCTAGCTGCAAATTGTGCGGTTAGGGTTTTTGGATGCTGCTGTGGCCCAGTAGGGATCAGGATGTCGCCAATTGCGTCTGGAGACAGAGGGGACATCGATAAAGACAAGGAGATCTCTCAGAAGCAGGCAGCACTCGCAGAAGTGCTGGAACAGGCACTACGAAGAGGAGTGAAACGGTGCTCACCCGAAGTCGCACAAAGGAGTCCCACGTCGCCGGAGGACAACTTAGGAAGTCTTGCAATGCAGGTTGGAGTGCCGTGGACCCAGGCTGGACTGTGCACAAAGGATTTCCGCCGGAAGTGCACAGAGGCTGGAGTAGCTGCAAAAGTCGCGGTTCCCAGCAATGCAGTCTGGCGTGGGGAGGCAAGGACTTACCTCCACCAAACTTGGACTGAAGAGTCACTGGACTGTGGGAGTCACTTGGACAGAGTTGCTGGATTCAAGGGACCTCGCTCGTCGTGCTGAGAGGAGACCCAGTGTACCGGTGATGCAGTTCTTTGGTGCCTGCGGTTGCAGGGGGACGATTCCGTCGGCCCACGGGAGATTTCTTCGGAGCTTCTAGTGCAGAGAGGAGGCAGACTACCCCCACAGCATGCACCACCAGGAAAACTGTCGAGAAGGCGGCAGGATCAGCGTTACAGAGTTGCAGTAGTCGTCTTCGCTACTTTGTTGCAGTTTTGCAGGCTTCCAGCGCGGTCAGCAGTCGATTCCTTGGCAGAAGGTGAAGAGAGAGATGCAGAGGAACTCTGATGAGCTCTTGCATTCGTTATCTAAGGAATCCCCAGAGGCAGAGACCCTAAATAGCCAGAAAAGAGGGTTTGGCTACCTAGGAGAGAGGATAGGCTAGCAACACCTGAAGGAGCCTATCAGAAGGAGTCTCTGACGTCACCTGGTGGCACTGGCCACTCAGAGCAGTCCAGTGTGCCAGCAGCACCTCTGTTTCCAAGATGGCAGAGGTCTGGAGCACACTGGAGGAGCTCTGGGCACCTCCCAGGGGAGGTGCAGGTCAGGGGAGTGGTCACTCCCCTTTCCTTTGTCCAGTTTCGCGCCAGAGCAGGGCTGAGGGGTCCCTGAACCGGTGTAGACTGGCTTATGCAGAAATGGGCACCATCTGTGCCCATGAAAGCATTTCCAGAGGCTGGGGGAGGCTACTCCTCCCCTGCCTTAACACCTTTTTCCAAAGGGAGAGGGTGTAACACCCTCTCTCAGAGGAAGTCCTTTGTTCTGCCATCCTGGGACAAGCCTGGCTGGACCCCAGGAGGGCAGAAACCTGTCTGAGGGGTTGGCAGCAGCAGCAGCTGCAGTGAAAACCCCTGAAAAGGCAGTTTGGCAGTACCAGGGTCTGTGCTACAGACCACTGGGATCATGGGATTGTGCCAACTATGCCAGGATGGCATAGAGGGGGCAATTCCATGATCATAGACATGTTACATGGCCATATTCGGAGTTACCATTGTGAAGCCACACATAGGTAGTGACGTATGTGTAGCGCACGCGTGTAATGGTGTCCCCGCACTCACAAAGTCCGGGGAATTTGCCCTGAACCATGTGGGGGCACCTTGGCTAGTGCCAGGGTGCCCTCACGCTAAGTAACTTTGCACCTAACCTTTACCAGGTAAAGGTTAGACATATAGGTGACTTATAAGTTACTTAAGTGCAGTGGTAAATGGTTGTGAAATAACGTGGACGTTATTTCACTCAGGCTGCAGTGGCCTGTGTAAGAATTGTCAGAGCTCCCTATGGGTAAATTGGTAAAATTGGTCACTAGCCTGTTAGTGACAATTTGAAAGAAATGAGAGAGCATAACCACTGAGGTTCTGGTTAGCAGAGCCTCAGTGAGACAGTTAGGCACCACACAGGGAACACATACATATAGGCCACAAACTTATGAGCACTGGGGTCCTGACTAGCAGGGTCCCAGTGACACATAACAAACATACTGAAAACATAGGGTTTTCACTATGAGCACTGGGCCCTGGCTAGCAGGATCCCAGTGAGACAGTGAAAACACCCTGACATACACTCACAAACAGGCCAAAAGCGGGGGTAACAAGGCTAGAAAGAGTCTACTTTCTCACAGGTGGCGCTTGGCTGGTGGTGTGAGTGGGGTGGCGCTTGGCTGGTGCTGTGCGTGGAGTGGCGCTTGGCGGGTGGTGTAAATATTGACTTGATGTTGGCTACTGCAACACACTGCCAGACAAACTCCAGTCCACACACTCCCATCAGCTGGTGTGATTGCTGTATCAGGCATGTGGGATTATGTAAGTGATTAGCCCTAGAGTGGAGCTGTCTGTCAATGCGAGTGTTGCAATGTGCTGGGCCCGTGGCCGGCGGCGTGAATGGTCTTGTGCATGTCATGTATGAAAGGTGTGTGAATGGACTGTAAATCGGTTGGTGCCTTGTCGTGGCTTTAAAGCTCACGAGCTGTGAGTCATTGGTTCAGTTTTTTGGCCTTTCAGTTATTAACAGTGCATTTCATTTTGTGAAATCTCTTGTTAATAAAATTTGAACTACTGAACCATCACTCACCCACGTGCCAAATCCCACCAGTATGTTTGGTAAAAATAACAAAACCTGCTTCGCTGTAATCAGGCGTCTCAACACACCCGTGACACGCTAGGTGTCTCGGGTGGGACCCCGATGATGAAGCATGCCACCAACTGGGTTGGTGGGTGAGGGGTCTTTTTAACATAACCTAAGTGCATTTCTTTTCACAATTTTAGTGTTTGGAACATCACATCAGTATGTGGACACATCAAAATGTTCTACTGCAAATCTACCTGTGTTTGGGTGGGGCACCTATTTTTTTGGTCCCAGGTGTGGCCTTCATCTAGGGAAACCTGTAAAACCCAGACATGTTTTAAAACTAGACACCCCAAGGAGTCCAGTGAGGCATGGCTTGCCTGGATACCCCAAATTGTCTTACCCAGACTCCTCTGCAAACCTCAAAATTTAGTTAAAAAAGCATATTTTCCTCACTTTTCTTTGTAGGATCGCCGCTCCGGCACAAATTTCCTACCACCCAGCCTTTCCCTCAGTCTCCCAAGTAAAATGATACCTCACTTGTATGGGTCCCCAAAGTAGAGTCAGCCTAAAAGATGTATACAATTAAAAGATGTACTTATCAACTCGCTGTGCTATCCCCTCAATCTCTACAGGTTTTTGCCATTTTTCTGTTGCAGACTTGGGGGAACGCTGGGTGGAAGGTAATTTGTGGCTCCTCTCAGATTCCAGAACTTTCTGTCACTGAAATGTTAGGAAAAGTGTTTTTTTAAGGCAACTTTTGAGTCTTGCAAAGGATTCTGGGTAACAGAACCTGGTGAGAGCCCCACAAGTCACCCCATTTTGGATTCCCCTAGGTGTCTAGTTTTAAAAAATGCACAGGTTCGGTAGTTTCCCTAGGTGGCGGCTTAGCTAGAGGCCAAAATCCACAGCTAGGCACTTGGAGACAACAGCTCTGTTTTCTTTGGGAAAACGTGATTTGTCTACGTTGTGTTTTGGGGCATTTCCTGTCGCGGGCACTAGGCCTACCCACACAAGTGAGGTACTGTATTTATCAGGAGACTTAGCGGAACGCTAGATGGAAGGAAATTTGTGGCTCCTCTCAGATTCCAGAACATTCTTTCACCGAAATGTGAGGAAAAAGTGTTTTTTTAGCCCAATTTTGAGGTTTGCAAAGGATTCTGGGTTACAGAACCTGGTGAGAGCCCCACAAGTCACCCCATCTTGGATTCCCCTAGGTGTCTAGTTTTAACAAATGCACAGGTTTGATAGGTTTCCCTAGGTGCCGGCTGAGCTAGAGGCCAAAATCCACAGCTAGGCACTTTGCAAAAAACAGCTCTGTTTTCTTTGGGAAAATGTGATGTGTCCAGGTTGTGTTTTAGGGCAGTTCCTGTTGTGGGCACTAGGCCTTCCCACACAAGTGAGGTACCATTTGTATCGGGAGACTAGGGGGAATGCTGAGTGGAAGGAAATTTGTGGCTCCTCTCGGATTCCAGAACTTTCTGTCACCGAAATGTGAGGAAAAAGTGTGTTTTTGGCCAAATTCTTAGGTTTGCAGAGGATTCTGGGCAACAGAACCTGGTGAGAGCCCCACAAGTCCCCCCATCTTGGATTCCCCTATGTGTCTAGTTTTCAAAAATGCACAGGTTTGGTAGGTTTCCCTATGTGCCGGCTGAGCTAGAGGCCAAATCCTACAGGGAGGCACTTTGCAAAAAACACGTCAGATTTCAATGCAAAAATGTGATGTGTTCATGTTGCATTTCCTGTTGCGAGCATTTGGCCTACCCACGTGGTTCCTGGAGGGTCCAGTCGCATTTCCAGTAGGAGTCCTGCTGCACTCTTGCAAGCCAAATCTGAGGACCTACCCAAGAGTGAGACCCTAAATAATCCTGAAAGGGGGATTGGTCACCTAGCCAGATGACCACCTATCAGGAGGGGGCTCTGACATCGCCTGCCGGACCTGGCCACTCAATTGCTCCCAGAGTTCCCTGCCAACCTTCAATTCAAGATGCAGAACCCAGGGACCTTCTAAAGGAGCTCTGGGCACCACCCCTGGGGTGGTGATGGACAAGGGAGTGGTCACTCCCCTTTCTACTGTCCAGTTTTGCACCAGAGCAGGGACTGGAGGTCCTTGAACCAATGTATACTGGCTTGTGCATAGAGGGCACCAAATGTCCCCTTCAAAGCTTACTAGTGGCTTGGGGAGGCTACCCCTCCCAATCCATGAAACACCTATTTCCAAAGGGAGAAGGTGTTACCCCCTTATCCCAAAGGAAATCTTTTGTTCGGCCTTCCTGGGCTTGAGCTGTTCAAGCAGCAGGAGGGCATAAACCTTTCTGAGGGTGCCAGCTGCTTGGGCTGCCTGGAAAACCCCAGAAGGCTGATAGGAGCAAAGCTGGGGGTCCTCTAAGGAGCACCCAGAGAGCATGGAATCATACTTCCAATACTGGCAACAGTATTGGGGTATGATTCTGACCTGTTTGATACCAAACATGCATAGGTTCATTATGTAACTGGTCATAGGTAGTGACCTAGGTCCAGTGCGCACATAAAATGGTGTCCCCACACTCATGACATCCATGAAAATGGCACTGGAGTTTGTGGGGACACCTCTGCTAGTGCAGGATTGCCCTCACACACAGGTACTTGCACCCAGCCCTCTGGGCTCGGAGGGCCTGCCATAGGGCTGACTTACAGTGACCTGGTGCAGTCACCTGTAGTGAAAAAGGGTACATGCACCCTTTTACGTGGGCTTCAATGGCAGGCCTGCAGAGCACTTTGCATGAGCTCACCATGGGTTGCATAATACATGCTGCAGCCCATGGGAATCCCCTGGCACACCAATGCCCTAGGTACCCGGGTACCACATTCTAGGGATTTACACAGGGCTCCAGTATGCCAAATATGGGGTGTAAGTAACAAATTTACCACGTTTGAAGGGAGAGAGCATAATCAATGGGGTCCTGGTTAACAGGATCCCAGTGAACATAGTCAAACACATTGACAAACAGGCAACAAAGTGGGGGTAACAATGCTAAATAGAGGCTACTTTCCTACATAACACCCCCCCACACAAAAAATACAATTGACTAACATTGCCAGATAAGTTTTTATTATCTAAGTGGAGATAGCTAGAGAGTAGCTTTACATTAGAGTGGTTACTCACAGTATCATCCACTGTGTGGCCCGGTCTCTGTGGGGAGGTGGACAGTATCAGTGTTAGATTTTCTCTTAACATATTTAAACTGTGAGCCCTGGGGTTCCCTATGTTTAGGTTGTGGACTAGAGGGTATCAGAGCAGGGCAGGATGTCTGTCCCCGTGGCTCTGTGGTTTGCTGTCCTAAAGGCTCTGAAGGAGGACATGTTTGCTGTCCAAACAGGGGTAGGGCAGGACAGGGGTGCTGTCCTAAAGGCTCTAAAGGAGGACAGGTTTGATGTCTTACCTGGTATAGAGCAGGACAGGGTTGCTGTCCTAAAGGCTATAAAGGAGGACAGGGTTGCTTTCCTAAGTTATCAGGGGTGATGCAGTGTTGCTGCCCCAAAGTGTCCATGGAAGGGTAGGAGGCCTGCTTTAAGTTTTTAAAGATAGGGCAGGTTTGTTGTTCTATTTTAGGATCCTTGCAGAGGGATTCCTTTACTGCTGGTAGCTCAGCTATGGTAGCTTTTTGCTCCTGTGGTACATTTGTTTAGGAATGTCCTGCTCTTTAGCCTGTTTGAGGTTAAAGTGAGCAAATGCTTGAGGGTGCCTAGCATGGCTGAATGGGCAAGGAACTCTATTGCATCCCAATCTGAGGTCTCCAGGTCATTACCTAGGAGGCACTCTACAGGTAGTTTGGAAGAGACTACCACCTGTTTAGGGCCAGTAAGTCCACCTCAGCTAAAGTCTACCATACATCAGTGACTTGGTAATTGTGACCAAGTAAGTGTTGTTCAGGTGACACTAACATTTCAGTTACTATGATGACACTGTCATCTGTGCCCCTGTAGGCCTCAGCCTCAACTCCATTTATCAGTATGTGCTGTTTGTACTTATCCATGTTAAGGGGATAAGCAGATAGGGTGGCAAGACCAGTACCACCCTGAGAGACAGAAGTTGTCTTAGGGGTTTCCATTTCTACCCCAGATCCCACTACAGACCCAAGGGTGAACTCAACTATACTTTTGGGCTGCCTACTGGCAGTAGTCCCACTACTACTACTACTTCTACTAGCAGCACTAGGATTGGAAGTGGGGGTAACAGTGGTGGAAGGCTCTTTGCCTTTCCTAGGACAGGAGCTGTCCCCTGGCCTATGGCCTTTGTTTCTACAAACCTAGCACCAAGCCTTTTTGACATGGGAGGAAGAAGAAAAGGTTTTAGATCCACCCCAAGAAGAGTTTTGTGGGACTGATGAAGACTCTTTTTTTTTATCTTTGTCCCCACCCTTGTCCTGAGACTTACCTGCTTCCTTTTTCTTGTTGTCGCCCCTGCATGAGCTTCTCTGCTCACCCTAGTTCTGTACCATTTGTCTGCCTTTTTCCAAATTCTTAGAGAGGGGTCAGATCAGAGTCAACCAAGTATTGGTGCAACAAGTCAGACACACAGTTGTTCAAAATATGCTCGCTCAGAATCAGATTATACAATCAATCAAAAAAAAATGTAGAGCGCGCTACTCACCCGTGAGGGTCTCAAGGTGCCAGGGGATGGGAAGTCAAGGGGGGGCCAGGAAGGGTCACTGATCGAACAACCATTTCTTGAGGTTCTTTCTGAAGAGCAGGAGGTCTTTGGTTTTGCGAAGGTTGGTGGGGAGGGAGTTCCAGGTTTTGGGGGCGAGGTAGGAGAAGGACCTGCCTCCTGTGGTGGTGCGTTGGATGCGGGGGACTGTGGCTAGGGCGAGGTCGGCTGATCGGAGGTTGCGTGTGGTAGTGTGGAAGTTCACTCTTTCGTTGAGATGGGTTGGGCCGGTGTTGTGGAGGGATTTGTGTGCGTGGATGAGGATCTTGAATGTGATTCTCTTGTCTATGGGGAGCCAGTGAAGGGATTTGAGGTGTGGTGAGATTCGTTCGTGGCGGGGGAGGCCAAGGACAAGGCGTGCGTCTGTGTTCTGGATTCTCTGGAGTTTGCGTTTGAGTTTGAGTGTGGTGCCGGCGTAGAGGGCATTACCGTAGTCTAGTCTGCTGCTGATGAGTGCATGGGTGACTATCTTCCTGGTCTCTGGGGGAATCCATTTGAAGGAATTTTTTAGAGTGCGGAGTGTGTGGAAGCAGGAGGAGGTTAGAGCATTGATTTGCTGTGTCATGGAGAGGGAGGGGTCCAGGATGATGCCGAGGTTGCGTGCGTGGTTTGCGGGGGTGGGTGCGGGGCCTAGGGCAGTGGGCCACCATGCATGGAGGATGTTGGCTAGGGGGATCATGTAGATTTTGAAGAGTGTGGGGCTGAGGGAGGACCCTTGGGGGATTCCGCAGGTGATCTTGGTAGTGTTAGAGTGGAAGGGTGGAAGGCGGACTCTCTGGGTCTGGTCGGTGAGGAAGGAGGTGAGCCAATCTAAGGCTTTGTGGCGAATTCCTATGTTGTGGAGGCGTGCGCGGAGTGTGCGGTGGCAGACGGTGTCAAAGGCTGCGGAGAGGTCTAGGAGGATGAGTGCGACGGTCTCGCCTTTGTCGACTTTGGTCCTGATGTTGTCAGTGCATGCAATGAGGGTGGTTTCCGTGCTGTGGTTCTTGCGGAACCTGGATTGTGAGGGGCCAAGAGTGCTGTTTGCTTCGAGGAAGTGGGATAGGTGGGCGTTGACTAATTTCTCGGCAACCTTGGCTGGGAAAAGGAGGAGGGAGATGGGGCAGTAGTTGGAGAGGATCTCCGGGTCGGCTTGTTTTTTTTTTAGGAGAGCAGTGGTTTTCGCGTGCTTCCAGGGGTCTGGGTAGGTGTCGGAGTTGAAAGAGGAGTTGATTATGTTGCAGAGTATGGGGGCGATGGTTGGGCTTGCTTTGTTGTAGATGCGATGTGGGCAGGGGTCGGAGGGGGATCCGGAGTGGATGGAGTTCATGTTTTTTTCGGTTTCTTCGTTTGTGGTGGGGGTCCAGGTGGAGAGTTTGGTGGGGGGGTCAAAAGGGACGGTTGGGTTGGGTCAGTGAGGGGTGTGTGTGGTGGGTGTGTGTGGTATAAAGCTATTGTGTATGTCCAGGATTTTGTGGAGGAAGTGGTTGGAAAGGGCGTCACATAGGGGCTGTGTTAGTGAGGGGTCTATGTTGCTGGCTTTGGGTTTGGCAAGTTAATTAATGATGGTGAAGAG
Organism: Pleurodeles waltl; assembly: GCF_031143425.1. Classification (NCBI taxonomy): domain Eukaryota; kingdom Metazoa; phylum Chordata; class Amphibia; order Caudata; family Salamandridae; genus Pleurodeles; species Pleurodeles waltl. The sequence continues at coordinate 1,323,149,047 of NC_090437.1, read as the reverse complement.
TTCTTTGCTGTTTTGAAACTTGTTGTCAAAGCGTGTCTTGTAGTGATCTCTTTTGGCGGTGCGTATGAGTTGGTGATGGGTGCGAATGGTGGTTTTGAGGGTGGAGAAGTTGGTTGTAGAGGGTTCTAGACACCATATTTTCTCAGCTTGGCGGCATTTGCGCTTGGAGTCTTGGAGTTCAGGGGTGAACCATGGGGCGTTCTGGATGTTGTGGGTGGCAATGTATTTTCTGAGGGAGGCTAGTGTGTCTGCGCAGGTGGTGATCCATTTGGAGAGGTTGTGTGCTCCTGTGTTGGGGCCGTTGGCGTGGGGGGGTTATGGGCAGTTGGGAGTTTAGTCATTCTGTGGGGATCTTGTCCCACATGCGGTAGGGTATGGTGTGTTGATGGTAGTGTGTGGGGGGTTTGGTGAAGGAGAAGTGGACGCAGTGGTGGTCAGTCCAGAGGAGTTCGGTGGTGTGGGTGTAGGCTATGTGTTGGCTTGGTGTGAAAATTGCATTGAGCGTGTGTCCTGCTGAGTGGGTGGGTGCAGTGACCAGTTGTTTGAGTCCGAGATTGGTGAGGTTGTCTATGAGGTAGGTAGAGTTGTGGTCTTGTAGGTTTTCTAAGTGAAAATTGAAATCACCGAGGAGGATGTAGTCTGTGGAGGTGAGGGCGTGCGAGCTGATGATGTCGGCGATGGTGTCGCAGAAGGTGGGGCAGGGTCCTGGGGGTCTGTAGATTAATGTACCTCTGAGGGTGGAGTTGTTGTTGATGTGGATCAGGAAGTGCATGTGTTCTGTGTTGTTGATAGTGTCTTGGGAGCTGGTGGAGACTTTGATGGTGTCCCTGTGTAGTATGGCGATGTCACCACCTGGCCTGTTGAGGCAGTCTTTGCGTTGGAGTTTGTATCCCTTGGGGGTTGCGATGGCTATGTCGGATTCCGAGGAGGGGTTGGTCCAGGTCTCTGTGAGGAAGGCGATGTCAGGTGAGTGTGATGTGATAAGGTCCCAGAGTTCTATGGGACGTTTGTGAAGGGAGCGGGTGTTGAGGAGCAGGCAGTTGAGGTGGTTGTGGTGGGTGGTGTTGGTGTGGTGCGTGAGGGTGTTGTTGCGGGGTGTGTTCTGGTTCTGGGATGGTGTGCGGCGGGGTTGGTTGGTGGGGGCAGAGCAGGTGAGTCCTGCGTTGGGGTTGTTGTGTTTGTTGAGGGTGGGGTCGCTATGGTTGGTGTGTGGTGTGAGGGATGAGGAGCAGGGGAAATGACAGGTGTGGCAGGTGAAGGGGCCATGAGTGTGTGTGGGGCTAGATGGGGTGCACGTGGGGCGGGGGCCTGGGTTGAGAGAGTGGAGGGTGAGGGGAGAGTAGGTGTGTCTGAGAGGGCCAGGGGGACTGCGCTGGACGCGGTCTTGTCGCGGACGGGCGCAGACGGGCTTGCCTTTGGAGCGCCCGTCTGCGTCCGTGGGTGCCATAAGAGGAGAGGAGGGTGGGGGTGGCAGCTGGGAGAAGGGAGGGCTTGTCGAATCGGAAGGCAGGGGGGGTGGGGCCGCAGGGGAAGGCAGCGGCAGGAACAGGAATAGAAAATACGGAGTGGAGGTGGGGGGAGGCGGGAGGGGAAGCAGGGGACGCAGCAGCTGGAAAAAGGAAAACTAAGATGGTGAGGAGGTGGGGGAGGCGGGAGGGGCCGCAGGGGATGCAGCGGCGGGAAAAGGAATAGTAATACAGAGTGGAGGTGGGAGGAGGCGGGAGGGGCCGCAAGGGACGCAGCGGCGGGAAAAGGAATAGAAAATACGGAGTGGAGGTGGCGAGGATGGCGGATCGGGGAGCCACCTGCCTGCAGAAGCAGGGTCAAGGGTTACTCCCTGTTACCGCGCCGCGGCTGCCATAGGAGGGGAGGGTGGGAGTGGCAGCTGGGAGGAGGGAGGGCTTGTTGAATGGGAAGGCAGGGGGTTGGGGCAGCAGGGTAAGGCAGGAGTGGGAAAATGAATAGAAAATACGGAGTGGAGGTGGCGCGGATGCCGGAGCGGGGAGCGACCTGCCTGCAGAAGCCTACAAGCCCTCATAATAACTGACTTTGCTCTCATGTAACCAGCCTCCCAAAGCTTTGACAGAGCAGTCCACAAAATCAGCCCAATCCTGGGAATACTCCTTCCTGGTCTCTCTGAACTTGATCCCATATTGTGCAGTGGTGAGACCAAACCCATCTAAGAGTTCGGACTTGAGAACAACATAGTTGTCAACATCTTCCACCAAATTTGAAAGAGAGGACCGTTGGGACCACTTGAGTCTACACCCGTGATGCAGGATCCACGCAGCTCAGCATGACAGTAGAAAGTGAGTGACCACTCCCCTTTCCATCACCACCCCATGGGTGGTGCCCAGAGTTCCTTTAGAGGGTCCCTTGGTTCTGCATCTTGAATTGAAGGATGGCAGGAAACTCCAGGAGCAATTAAGTGGCCAGGTCAGGCAGATGATGTCAGAGCCCCTTCCTGATAGGTGGTCATCTGGCTAGGTGACCAATCCCCCTTTCAGGGCTATTTAGTGTCTCACTCTTGGGTGGGTCCTAAGATTCGGCTTGCAAGAGTCCAGCAGGACTCCTACTGGAAATGCGACTGGACCCTCCAGGAACTGACAACCTGCATCCACCACAAAGACTCTGGCCCTCATTACAACCCTGGCAGTCTGTTTTAAAGCGGCGGTAAGACCGCCAACAGGCCGGAGGTAAAAAAAATGGAATTATGACCATGGCGGAAACCGCCAACATAGACAGCCACTTTAACACTTCGACCGCCACGGCGGTACAAACAAACAGCGTGGCGGTCACCGCCAACAGACCGGCGGAACACAATGTACCGCCCATACTATTATGAGAGGCCAATCCGCCCATTTTTCCGGGGCGGATTCAACGTGAACAAAAACACTGCGGAAACAGAACTTGGAAGGGAAAACACTCACCTCTACACAGCCCATGAGGAACCAGGATGCCATGAAGCCAGAACTTCAGATACTCCCTGCGATAGTATTCCTGCTCCTCTACCAGGAGCAACAAAGACGGCGGAGACGACCACGTGAGTACTGCACCTACAACACATGGGAGGGGGGAGGGAAAAGAGAGTGACACACACACACAACACCCCACCCCCACCCTCACCCACAACAACATACACACTAATACATGCTGCAACATTACATTTACACCCCCCAATTTCCCCTGGAAGAACGCAAGGACAAAAGGAAATCAGTTGAACACTTGTAATCAGGAAAAATCTATTAGTCAAAACTTGAAATACAGTACAAACAATTATGTACACCAACTATATGTAGGAGGCTGGACTGGCTTGTAGTGAGTACCAAGGGGTACTTGCACCTTGCACCAGGCCCAGATATCCCTTATTAGTGTATAGGGTGTCTAGCAGCATAGGCTGATAGATAATGGTAGCTTAGCAGAGCAGCTTAGGCTGAACTAGGAGAAGAGTGAAGCTCCTACAGTACCACTAGTGTCACTTGCACAATATCATAAGAAAACACAATACACAGTTATACTAAAAATAAAGGTACTTTATTTTTATGACAATATGCCAAAGTATCTCAGAGTGTACCCTCAGTATGAGTATAGCAAATATACACAAGATATATGTACACAATACCAAAAATATGCAGTATAGTCTTAGAAAACAGTGCAAACAATGTCTAGTTACAATAGGATGCAAAGGGGACACATAGGGATAGGGGCAACACAAACCATATACTCCAAAAGTGGAATGCGAACCACGAATGGACCCCAAACCTATGTGACATTGTAGAGGGTCGCTGGGACTATTAGAAAATAGTAAGGGGTAGAAAAATAGCCCACCCCAAGACCCTGAAAAGTGAGTGCAAAGTGCACTAAAGTTCCCCAAAGGACATAGAAGTCGTGATAGGGGAATTCTGCAGGAAAGACACAAACCAGCAATGCAACAACAATGGATTTCCAGTCGAGGGTACCTGTGGAACAAGGGGACCAAGTCCAAAAGTCACAAGCAAGTTGGAGATGGGCGGATGCCCAGGAAATACCAGCTGTGGGTGCAAAGAAGCTGCTACTGGACAGTAGAAGCTGAAGGTTCTGCAGGAACGACAAGGGCTAGAGACTTTCCCTTTGGAGGATGGATCCCCCTCGCCGTGGAGAGTTGTGCAGAAGTGTTTTCCTGAAGAAAGACCGCCAACAAGCCTTGCTAGCTGCAAATCGTGTGGTTAGGGTTTTTGGATGCTACTGTGGCCCAGGAGGGACCAGGATATCGCCAATTGCGTTTGGGGACAGAGGGGGCGTCGAGCAAGACAGGGAGCCCTCTCAGAAGCAGGCAGCACCCGCAGAAGTGCCAGAACAGGCACTACGAAGATGCGTGACATGGTGCTCACCCGAAGTCGCACAAAGGAGTCCCACGTCGCCGGAGGACAACTTAGAAAGTCGTGCAATGCAGTTTAGAGTGCCGTGGACCCAGGTTTGGATGTGCACAAAGGATTTCCACCGGAAGTGCGCAGAGGCCGGAGTAGCTGCAAAAGTCACGGTTCCCAGCAATGCAGTCTGGCGTGGGGAGGCAAGGACTTACCTCCACCAAACTTGGACTGAAGAGTCACTGGACTGTTAGTGTCACTTGGACAGAGATGCTGGAATCAAGGGACCTCGCTCGTCATGCTGAGAGGAGACCCAGGGTACCGGTAATGCAGTTCTTTGGTGCCTGCGGTTGCAGGGGGACGATTCCGTCGACCCATGGGAGATTTCTTCAGAGCTTCTAGTGCAGAGAGGAGGCAGACTACCCCCACAGCATGCACCACCAGGAAAACAGTCGAGAAGGCGGCAGGATCAGCGTTACAGAGTTGCAGTAGTCGTCTTTGCTACTTTGTTGAAGTTTTGCAGGCTTCCAGCGCGGTCAGCAGTCGATTCCTTGGCAGAAGGTGAAGAGAGAGATGCAGAGGAACTCGGATGAGCTCTTGCATTCGTTATCTAAGGAATCCCCAGAGACAGAGACCCTAAATAGCCAGAAAAGAGGGTTTGGCTACTTAGGAGAGAGGATAGGCTAGCAACACCTGAAGGAGCCTATCAGAAGGAGTCTCTGACGTCACCTGGTGGCACTGGCCACTCAGAACAGTCCAGTGTGCCAGCAGCACCTCTGTTTCCAAGATGGCAGAGGTCTGGAGCACACTGGAGGAGCTCTGGACACCTCTCAGGGGAGGTGCAGGTCAGGGGAGTGGTCACTCCCCTTTCCTTTGTCCAGTTTCGCGCCAGAGCAGGGCTAAGGGGTCCCTGAACCGGTGTAGACTGGTTTATGCAGAAATGGGCACCATCTGTGCCCATGAAAGCATTTCCAGAGGCTGGGGGAGGCTACTCCTCCCCTGCCTTCACACCATTTTCCAAAGGGAGAGGGTGTAACACCCTCTCTCAGAAGAAGTCCTTTGTTCTGCCATCCTGGGCCAGGCCTGGCTGGACCCCAGGAGGGCAGAAACCTGTCTGAGGGGTTGGCAGCAGCAGCAGCTGCAGTAAAACCCCTGAAAAGGCAGTTTGGCAGTACCAGGGTCTGTGCTAGAGACCTGTGGGATCATGGGATTGTGCCAACAATGCCAGGATGGCATTGAGGGGGCAATTCCATGATCATAGACATGTTACATGGCCATATTCGGAGTTACCATTGTGAAGCCATACATAGGTAGTGACCTATGTGTAGTACACGCGTGTAATGGTGTCCCCGAACTCACAAACAATGTGGGGGCACCTTGGCTAGTGCCAGGGTGCCCTCACACTAAGTAACTTTGCACCTAACCTTTACCAAGTAAAGGTTAGACATATAGGTGACTTATAAGTTACTTAAGTGCAGTGGTAAATGGCTGTGAAATAACGTGGGCGTTATTTCACTCAGGGTGCAGTGGCAGGCCTGTGTAAGAATTGTCAGAGCTCCCTATGGGTGGCAAAAGAAATGCTGCAGCCCATAGGGATCTCCTGGAACCCCAATACCCTGGGTACCTCAGTACCATATACTGGGAATTATAAGGGTGTTCCAGTATGCCAATGTAAATTGGTAAAATTGGTCACTAGCCTGTTAGTGACAATTTGTACAGAGAGAGCATAACCACTGAGGTTCTGGTTAGCAGAGCCTCAGTGAGACAGTTAGGCGCCACACAGGGAACACATACATATAGGCCACAAACTTATGAGCACTGGGGTCCTGGCTAGCAGGGTCCCAGTGACACATAACAAACATACTGAAAACATAGGGTTTTCACTATGAGCACTGGGCCCTGGCTAGCAGGATCCCAGTGAGACAGTTAAAACACCCTGACATACACTCACAAACAGGCCAAAAGTGGGGGTAACAAGGCTAGAAAAGGCAGGGTGCTAAGTTACTTAGTGTGTGGGCACCCTGGTACTAGCCAAGGTGCTCCCACATTGTTCAGGGCAAATTCCCCGGACTTTGTGAGTGCGGGGACACCATTACACGCGTGCACTATACATAGGTCACTACCTATGTATGGCTTCACAATGGTAACTCCGAATATGGCCATGTAACATGTCTATGATCATGGAATTGCCCCCTCAATGCCATCCTGGCATTGTTGGCAAATCCCATGATCCCACGGGTCTCTAGCACAGACCCGGGTACTGCCAAACTGCCTTTTTAGGGGTTTTACTGCAGCTGCTGCTGCTGCCAACCCCTCAGACAGGTTTCTGCCCTCCTGGGGTCCAGACAGGCTTGGCCCAGGAAGGCAGAACAAAGGACTTCCTCAGAGAGAGGGTGATACACACTTTCCCTTTGGAAAAAAGTGTTAAGGCAGGGGAGGAGTAGCCTCCCCCAGCCTCTGGAAATGCTTTCATGGGCACAGATGGTGCCCATTTCTGCATAAGCCAGTCTATACCGGTTCAGGGACCCCTCAGCCCTGCTCTGGCGCGAAACTGGACAAAGGAAAGGGGAGTGACCACTCCCCTGACCTGCACCTCCCCTGGGAGGTTCCCAGAGCTCCTCCAGTGTGCTCCAGACCTCTGCCATCTTGGAAACAGAGGTGCTGCTGGCACACTGGACTGCTCTGAGTGGCCAGGGCCAGCAGGTGACGTCAGAGACTCCTTCTGATAGGCTCCTTCAGGTGTTGCTAGCCTATCCTTTCTCCTAAGTAGCCAAACCCTCTTTTCTGGCTATTTAGGGTCTCTGCTTTGGGGAATTCTTTAGATAACGATTGCAAGAGCTCATCAGAGTTCCTCTGCATCTCTCTCTTCACCTTCTGCCAAGGAACCGACTGCTGACCGCGCTGGAAGCCTGCAAAACCGCAACAAAGTAGCAAAGACGACTACTGCGACATTGTAACGCTGATCCTGCCGCCTTCTCGACTGTTTTCCTGGTGGTGCATGCTGTGGGGGTAGTCTGCCTCCTCTCTGCACTAGAAGCTCCGAAGAAATCTCCCGTGGGTCGACGGAATCGTCTCCCTGCTACCGCATGCACCAAAGTACTGCATCACCGGTCCTCTGGGTCTCCTCTCAGCACAACGAGCGAGATCCCTTGAACCCAGCAACTCTGTCCAAGTGACTCCCACAGTCCAGTGACTCTTCAGTCCAAGTTTGGTGGAGGTAAGTCCTTGCCTCCCCACGCTAGACTGCATTGCTGGGAACTGCGTGTTTTGCAGCTACTCCGGCTCCTGTGCACTTTTCCAGGATTTCCTTTGTGCACAGCCAAGCCTGTGTCCACCGCACTCTAACCTGCATTGCACGACCTCCTGAGTTGTCCTCCGGTGGCGTGGGACTCTCTTGTGCAACTTCGGGTGAGCACTGTTTCACTCCACTTCGTAGTGCCTGTTCTGGCACTTCTGCAGGAGCTGCCTGCTTCTGAGAGGGCTCCTTGTCTTGCTGGATGCCTCCTCTGTCCCCTCACGCAATTGGTGACATCCTAGTCCCTCCTGGGCCACAGCAGCATCTAAAAACCCTAACCGCAATCTTTGCAGCTAGCAAGGCTTGTTTGCGGTCTTTCCACAGGAAAACACTTTTGTATGACTCTTCACGACGTGTGAAATCCATCCTCCAAAGGGGAAGTTTCTAGCCCTTGTCGTTCTTGCAGAATCCTCAGCTTCTACTGTCTAGTGGGAGCTCCTTTGCACCCACAGCTGGCATTTCCTGGGCATCTGCCCACTCTCGACTTGATCGTGACTTTTGTACTTGGTCCCCTTATTCCACAGGTACTCTCATCTGGAAATCCATCGTTGTTGCATTGCTGGTGTTGGTCTTTCCTGCAGAATTCCCCTATCACGACTTCTGTGCTCTTTGGGGAACTTTAGTGCACTTTGCACTCACTTTTCAGGGTCTTGGGTTGGACTATTTTTCTAACCCTCACTGTTTTCTTACAGTCCCAGCGACCCTCTACAAGGTCACATAGGTTTGGGGTCCATTCGTGGTTCGCTTTCCACTTTTGGAGTATATGGTTTGTGCTGCCCCTATCCCTATGTGCTCCCATTGCATCCTATTGTAACTATACATTGTTTGCACTGTTTTCTATTGCTATACTGCATACATATTTTTGGTATTGTGTACATATATCTTGTGTATATTTGCTATAATCATACTGAGGGTACTCACTGAGATACTTTGGCATATTGTCATATAAATAAAGTACCTTTATTTTTAGTATATCTGTGTATTGTGTTTTCTTATGATATTGTGCAAGTGACACTGGTGGTACTGTAGGAGCTTCACTTGTCTCCTAGTTCAGCCTAAGCTGCTCTTCTAAGCTACCATTTTCTATCAGCCTAAGCTGCTAGACACCCCTATACACTAATAAGGGATACCTGGGCCTGGTGCAAGGTGTAAGTACCCCTTGGTACTCACTACAAGCCAGTCCAGCCTCCTACAACAGTCACTCAAGTCTCTCCAGTGGGTGGTTTGCCCACTGCTGTATCCTGGGGAGTACAAAGCCACAGTCTCTCAAGTCTTTTCAGTGGGTGGTTAGCCCACTGCTGCATCCTGGGGAGTGCAAAGCCACAGTCTCTCAAGTGGATAACAGTCTCCACTGGTTCTGGAGGGGGCTTTGTGCCCAGAGTGCTTCATCCTGCCAAGGACTGAGGTAGTGGATAACAGTCTCCAATGGTTCTGGAGGGGGCTTTGTGCCCAGAGTGCTTCATCCTGCCAAGGACTGAGGTTGTGGATGCCAATCTCCACTGGTTCTGGAGGGGGCTTTGTGCCCAGAGTGCTTCATCCTGCCAAGGACTGAGGTTGTGGATGCTAATCTCCACTGGTTCTGGAGGGGGCTTTGTGCCCAGAGTGCTTCAACCTGCCAAGGACTGAGGTAGATGCCTTTCTCCACTGGTTCTGGAGGGGGCTTTGTGCCCAGAGTGCTTCATCCTGCCAAGGACTGAGGTAGTGGATGTGAATCTCCACTGGTTCTGGAGGGGGCTTAGTGCCCAGAGTGCTTCATCCTGCCAAGGACTGAGGTTGTGGATGCCAATCTCCACTGGTTCTGGAGAGGGCTTTGTGCCCAGAGTGCTTCAACCTGCCAAGGACTGAGGTAGTGGATGCCTTTCTCCTCTGGTTCTGGAGGGGGCTTTGTGCCCAGAGTGCTTCATCCTGCCAAGGACTGAGGTAGTGGATGTGAATCTCCACTGGTTCTGGAGGGGGCTTTATGCCCAGAGTGCTTCATCCTGCCAAGGACTGAGGTAGTAGATGCCTTTCTCCACTTTTTCTGGAGGGGGCTTTGTGCCCAGAGTGCATCATCCTGCCAAGGCCTGAGGTAGTGGATGCCTTTCTCCACTGGTTCTGGAGGTGGCTTTGTGCCCAGAGTGCTTCATCCTGCCAAGGACTGAGGTATTGGATGTGACACTACACTGACCGTGGTGCAACATGCAAGCTGGCCAGGCTCCTGGAACTGACAACCAAGCTCGTACGACTGACCACTGGGGATGGCTGCCATGTCTGCAGTGGTGCCACTGGCTCAGGATGTCACAGGGTCGCTGTCCGTGCTGGCCGCGGTGTCAGTGTCAGCGGTGCTTGCGGCAGACTCTGTGGCATTGGTGCTTGCGGCAGGCTCTGTGGAAACGGTTCTGGTGGCGGTCTTTGTGGCAGCGGTGCTGGTGGTGGACTCACTCACTGCGTTGCTGGTGGTTGGCTCAGTGTCTGCGGTGCTGCTGGCGGGCTCAGTGTCTGCAGTGCTGGCGGCGGTGTCTGTGGTGGCGTTGCAGGGGGCGGTGCTGATGGCGGTGTTGTCCACTGTGCAGGTTGACGTCGACGTGGACCTGGCTTTGATTTTCTGGCCCTTCCCCACCTTGGATGGTGGCGCAGCTGTCTTGCCACCTTCCACTTTTGTGTTGCCTGAGCCCTTGGTGACAGGTGTTTTCGTCTTCTCCCTCCGGGATGAGGGCAACTTTTTCAGTTTTGGAGGTGGCAGAATGTCCTTGCCCTCGCTCCTTGGGACACTGGCAGCCCTGTGGCTTGGCGCACTCCAAAATCCTGCCATTGCTAGCACCACTGTGCCCGGTGATGTGGTGGCTGAGGTGCTGGGTTGGGACCTGGAAAGGCGGCCCCTAGAGGACGTACGGGAGGGGAGGTGTAGGGAAGAGGTCAACATTAGATAGGAAAAGCTTTTTAGACACACTGGGACGGTTAGATGGAGTGGGTTTGGGAGTGGAGGAAAAGGTAGTGGTTGTAGGAGGTGTACGTTTGCTGACTTTGGGTGAAGGTGCATGGGTCGGAGGCTGTTGTGAGGTGGATGGCTGTTGGGTGGGTGTGTTACTGTGTTTGTGTACTTTGGGAGGTGGGCTCACAGACACGCTGGTAGAGGACACAGGGGATGTGTGAATGGTAGTGGGGGTTGTGAGTGCACGTGAGCGATGTGTGGTGATGGGAGTGCTGGTGATGGAGGTAGTGGCTGAAGATGTAGTGCATGCTAGTGTGAGTGAAGACGAGACAGGGAGGGAGGTAGGAGGGAGACGTGGAGGAGGGGGACACAGTGGAGGCAGTGGATGTTTGTATGTCTGCATGGGTATGATGCTTGTGTGAGTGCCTGTGGGATGTGTGCTGCTTATGTTTGCCTGAGCCACCCTTTTGTGTTGAGGTGTGTGCATGCTGGTCTGATGGTGTGCTTGGGATAGGCTGAGGTACTGGGGATTAGGTCTGGGTAGAGGAGGTTGGAGGGGGGAGGCTGGACACAGGGACAATGGCTGCCATCATTGCTGAGGCCAGAGCCTGAAATGCTCGCTGTTTGGCTGCCTGGACAGAATGAATTCCCTCCAGGTATGCATTTGTTTGTTGCAAATGCCTCTCTACACCCTGGATGGCATTCAGAATGGTAGACTGCCCAACAGTGAGGGATCTCAGGAGGTCAATAGCCTCCTCACTGAGGGCAGCAGGGCTGACTGGGGCAGGGCCTGAGGTGCCTGGGGCAAAGGAAATGCCCACCCTCCGGGGTGAGCGGCCACAGGACACACGCTGATGGGCTGCTGGGAGGGCGGTGCAGGGAGCTCCTGTAGTGAATCCTAGTTTGTTTTAACGGGATAACAGGAGTTAGCTTAGCCGTAGGCTTGTAAACTCGTGCCCCCGTCACCCAGTGACTTTTAACCTACTTAGCTTGCTCTGTCTTAGTCCATTTAATTATTTATTTCCTTTAAAATGGCGGCCTTGTTTATAGTTAGGCCACTTGTTATGGGTATTATTATCAGTGTCACTGCGCCAAGGCGTCAAGATCAAGCACGAAAGACAAACATACAGTAGGCATTCACACTTAGGGATTTTCCCTCTCTATACTTTCGAGGGATTGTTGATATTAATTGCCGTCCCAAGCATGCCTGTTATCTATTGTTATGAATAACACTTATGTCAGGGGACCTTGTAGATCTGTATAAATACAACCCACTTTTAGACAGATAATCAGAGGGATTCCGACCAGAGGGCATCGCCACCATCGCTGATACCGATGCTGCAGTCATCTTGACGCTGACCCAGTCTTCGTGTCCCTGCGGAGTCTGAGATAGAGACCTCATTCCGAGGTAACGAGGGTTGGGGGCTCCTCTCATGGACACGGCTTTGGCAGATTAGGTTTAACGAACCCAGCTCTCCTTTTTTTAGGTAGGAGGTTAGACCTACTCTCCTTAGGGTATTAGGGCTTATTCCATTTTATACATATACATATATTTCTTTCATATATTGCATAATGGTGGGGGTCTTTATAACAATGACTTTCCTCTTCACAATACTGTTGCTTGGTATATTCATTATCCTAATCATTGCAGTTCATGCAACTTATCACAAATTGCAGTTATGTTGAATAAAAACGATTATAACTTCACTGCATCTGTGTTATTGATCCGGAACATCAGGGGGGTCATGGTGCGACGGGCACCCCTCCCTCGTTGGGAGGCCATCCCCAGGTGGGCCTCCACCATCTTCTTGCTCCAGCGGCGAATGTCCTCCCAGATTTTCCGGCAGTGGATGCTCCATCTGTAGTGGACCCCCAGGGTCCGGACGTCCTTGGCGATGGCACGCCAAATATCCTTCTTCTGGTGGGTGCTGATCTAGGGAAATAGTACAGGGGAAAAGGATGATCTTTAACTGTCCGGACCGTCACAGTCATAGGCCCACGTTCCCAACCTTGCCCTGACGCACAAACACTCACCGCCCTCTCATGCAGGCCTCAGTTCCCCCCGTATCTTCCATCCACACCACTCCAAACAGGCATTGCCCATACAGCATGCTCACAGTGTACTCACCTGTTTGTCTGGAGGACCGTAGAGTAGCGTGTACTGGGGGAGGACCCCATCCACTACCTTCTCCAACTCCTCCGAAGTGAAGGCAGGGGCGCTTTCCCCAGACACATGAGCCATCTTTGCTTCCAGACTGAGGTCACAACAGCACTTGCAGTGTAGGTCCTCTCCTGTGGAAGGTCAGCTATTAAGTTAAGTGAGTGAGTGAACAGAGAGAAAATGGCGATCACGTCCGCGGCGGTGCGTACCGTCACCGCCGGCGTACATCGTCATTGGCTCCTGGGACCCATAGGGCCCAATGTTAACCAATGCAGGATTGCGCTGCGGTCTTCGATCTCCTACCGCAACGGTGTTCAACGCCAGCGCAGTTACCTCATATCCCCTTGTCCCACATTACAGGTCAGGCAGCCGCCATTTCAGGTGCCCACATGGCATGAATTTTAACTGCGTCACATCTATCTAGGCCTTGCATACACACAGTGACAGACACATTGCGGATTGACAAATGTGTGCAATAAAATCTTATTTTTAATAGCTCAGTGTTGGCTGACTCTGTGCTCGCTGTTCTCATCCATAGGGCACCGTCCGCTCGGGCAGGTGAGGAGATGGCGGCATCCTCCGGTGTACAGACCCCTGGTGGACCTGTCGACAATGGAAGAGAGACATCTAATAGTCACCTACAGACTTGATCGTGCCACAATCCAGGAACTGTGTGCCCAGTTGGAGCCAGACCTGATTTCAGCTATCAGCCATCCCACAGGAATCCCCCCTCTAGTGCAGGTCCTGTCCGTACTCCATTTCCTGGCAAGTGGGTCAAACAACAGTGGCCATTGCATCAGGGATGTCCCAGCCTGTCTTCTCAAACGTGTTGTCCAGAGTGTTGTCTGCCCTGCTGAAACACATGCGCAGCTACATCGTTTTCCCTCAGGTGGAGGATTTACCCACAGTGAAAGGTGACTTCTATGCCCTGGGACATATCCCCAACATCATAGGTGCCATTGATGGGACGCATGTGGCCTTGGTACCCCCCGCAGGAGTGAACAGGTGTACAGAAACAGGAAGAGCTACCATTCGGTGAATGTGCAGATGGTGTGTTTGGCCGACCAGTACATCTCCCATGTGAACGCCAAGTTTCCTGACTCAGTGCATGACGCTTATATTTTGAGGAATAGCAGCATCCCTTATGTGATGGGTCAACTCCAGAGGCACCAAGTGTGGCTAATAGGTGAGGACAAGGACCCTATACCGTGTGAATAATTGTCTGGGGTTGTCCCTAAGAGTTAGTGTGTGTCTAACAGTTGTTCCTCGACATTTGCAGGTGACTCTGGGTACCCCAACCTGTCATGGCTACTGACCCCAGTGAGGAATCCCAGGACAAGGGCAGAGGAACGCTACAATGAGGCACATGGGGGAACTAGGAGAGTGATTGAAAGGACCTTCGGCCTCCTGAAGGCCAGGTTCCTGTGCCTCCATATGACAGGAGGTTCTCTCTACTACTCACCAAAGAAGGTGTGTCAGATCATCGTGGCCTGCTGTATGCTGCACAACCTGGCTTTGCGATGACAGGTGCCTTTTCTGCAGGAGGATGGTCCAGAAGGAGGTCTTGTGACAGCTGTGGAGCCTGTGGACAGTGAAGAAGAGGAGGCAGAAGAAGAGGATATCGACAACAGAAACTACGTTATTCTGCAATAGTTCCAGTGAGAAACAGGTAAGAAGACATCACTGCCTCCTACATCTCATACAATTGGCAGACCTATCCTATGTCTGTCACTTTCACCCAGTGTATGGACCCTGACTTGTCACTTTGCCTTTCCATTTCACAGTTGTGGGTCCCACTGTGTGACCTCTGCTATATTACCTCATGGACTAGGGCTGTGTGACATAGGTATGGTGACAATACAATGGACATTGCTATTTTCCTTAGTTATTGCAAACACACATTTGTGAAAGCACAGACTGACTCCAGTTTTTTTGTGATGGGTGTTTATTTAAGTGCAAAATAGTGGAGGGGGTTGTAAAAATGGTCAGGGATGATGGTGGAGGCATGTCCATGGCAGAGTCCAGTTATTTGTCTCACAGGTGCATTGCCCAAAGGGGCATAGGAATTGGAGCTATGGCAGTTGATGGATGAACAGAGTAACGAAGTGGGACAGAAGGATGACATTCAGTGTGGTCTCATTTCTTGGAGGGGGTCTTGGCATTGTTCTCTGTCTTGTTCCTGGATCTCAGGGACCGTTTGCGGGGTGGTTCTCCATCTGCAGGGGGTGGGGTGCTGGTGTCGTGGTCCTGTGGCGGTGCCTCCTATCCACTAGCGCCGGCGGAGGTGGTGGGCTGTTCATCATCGAGTCTAGTGTCAGGGGCCTCTTGTTGTGCCATAGTGTCCCTCCTGGTGTTCACAAGGTCCTTGAGCACCCCTACAATGGTGACCAGGGTGGCGTTGATGGACTTGGGTTCCTCCCTGATCCCCAAATACTGTTCCTCCTGCAGCCACTGGGTCTCCTGAAACTTGGCCAGTACCGTTGCCATCATCTCCTGGGAATGATTGTACGCTCCCATGATGTTGGAGAGTGCCTCGTGGAGAGTGGGTTCCCTTGGCCTGTCCTCCCCCTGTCGCACAGCAGTCCTCCCAGTTCCCCTGTTTTCCTGTGTAGGAGGCTGGACTGGCTTGTAGTGGGTACCAAGGGGTACTTGCACCTTGCACCAGGCCCAGTTATCCCTTATTAGTGTATAGGGTGTCTAGCAGCTTAGGCTGATAGATAATGGTAGCTTAGCAGAGCAGCTTAGGCTGAATGAAGCTACTACAGTACCACTTAGTGTCATATGCACAATATTATAAGAAAACACAATACACAGTTATACTAAAAATAAAGGTACTTTATTTTTATGACAATATGCCAAAGTATCTTAGAGTGTACCCTCAGTGAGAGGATAGCAAATATACACAAGATATATATACACAATAGCAAAAATATGCA
Source organism: Pleurodeles waltl (assembly GCF_031143425.1). Classification (NCBI taxonomy): domain Eukaryota; kingdom Metazoa; phylum Chordata; class Amphibia; order Caudata; family Salamandridae; genus Pleurodeles; species Pleurodeles waltl. Next base: position 1,323,133,398 of record NC_090437.1, on the reverse strand, counting down.
GTATAGTCTTAGAAAACAGTGCAAACAATGTATAGTTACAATAGGATGCAATGGGGAAACATAGGGATAGGGGCAACACAAACCATATACTCCAAAAGTGGAATGCGAACCACGAATGGACCCCAACCCTATGTGACCTTGTAGAGGGTCGCTGGTACTATTAGAAAATAGTGAGAGTTAGAAAAATAACCCTCCCAAGACCCTGAAAAGTGAGTGCAAAGTGCACTAAAGTTCCCCTAAGGACAAAGAAGTCGTGTTAGAGGTATAATGCAGGAAAGACACAAACCAACAATGCAGCACCTGTGGATTTCCAATCTAGGGAACCTGTGGAACAAGGAGACCAAGTCCAAAAGTCACAAGCAAGTCGGAGATGGGCAAATGCCCAGGAAATGCCAGCTGCGGGTGCAAAGAAGCTTCTACTGGACAGAAGAAGCTGAGGTTTCTGCAGGAACGAAAAGGGCTAGAGACTTCCCCTTTGGTGGAAGGATTCCTCTCGCCGTGGAGAGTCGTGCAGAAGTGTTTTCCCGCCGAAAGAATGCCAACAAGCCTTGCTAGCTGCAAATCGTGCGGTTAGCGTTTTTGGACGCTGCTGTGGCCCTGGAGGGACCAGGAGGTCGCAAATTGGACTAGGAGAGAGAGGGGACGTCGAGCAAGAGAAAGAGCCCTCTCAGCAGCAGGTAGCACCCAGAGAAGTGCCAGAAACAGGCACTACAAGGATGCATGAAACAGTGCTCACCCGAAGTCGCACAAAGGAGTCCCACGTCGCCGGAGACCAACTTAGAAAGTCTTGCAATGCAGGTTAGAGTGCCGTGGACCCAGGCTTGGCTGTGCACAAAGGATTTCCGCCGGAAGTGCACAGGGGCCGGAGTAGCTGCAAAAGTCGCGGTTCCCAGCAATGCAGCCCAGCGAGGTGAGGCAAGGACTTACCTCCACCAAACTTGGACTGAAGAGTCACTGGACTGTGGGGGTCACTTGGACAGAGTCGCTGGATTCGAGGGACCTCGCCCGTCGTGCTGAGAGGAGACCCAAGGGACCGGTAATGCAGCTTCTTGGTGCCTGCGGTTGCAGGGGGAAGATTCCGTCGACCCACGGGAGATTTCTTCGGAGCTTCTGGTGCAGAGAGGAGGCAGGCTACTCCCACAGCATGCACAAGCAGGAAAACAGTCGAGAAGGCGGCAGGATCAGCGTTACAGAGTTGCAGTAGTCGTCTTTGCTACTATGTTGCAGGTTTGCAGGCTTCCAGCGCGGTCAGCAGTCGATTCCTTGGCAGAAGGTGAAGAGAGAGATGCAGAGGAACTCGGATGAGCTCTTGCATTCGTTATCTAAAGTTTCCCCAGAGACAGAGACCCTAAATAGCCAGAAAAGAGGGTTTGGCTACTTAGGAGAGAGGATAGGCTACTAACACCTGAAGGAGCCTATCAGCAGGAGTCTCTGACGTCACCTGGTTGCACTGGCCACTCAGAGCAGTCCAGTGTGCCAGCAGCACCTCTGTTTCCAAGATGGCAGAGGTCTGGAGCACACTGGAGGAGCTCTGGACACCTCCCAGGGGAGGTGCAGGTCAGGGGAGTGGTCACTCCCCTTTCCTTTGTCCAGTTTCGCGCCAGAGCAGGGCTAAGGGGTCCCCTGAACCGGTGTAGACTGGCTTATGCAGAATTGGGCACCTCTGTGCCCAACAAAGCATTTCCAGAGGCTGGGGGAGGCTACTCCTCCCCTGCCTTCACACCATTTTCCAAAGGGAGAGGGTGTAACACCCTCTCTCAGAGGAAGTCCTTTGTTCTGCCATCCTGGGCCAGGCCTGGCTGGACCCCAGGAGGGCAGATGCCTGTCTGAGGGGTTGGCAGCAGCAGCAGCTGCAGTGAAACCCCAGGAAGGGCAGTTTGGCAGTACCAGGGTCTGTGCTACAGACCACTGGGATCATGGGATTGTGCCAACTATGCCAGGATGGTATAGAGGGGGCAATTCCATGATCATAGACATGTTACATGGCCATATTCGGAGTTACCATTGTGAAGCTACATATAGGTAGTGACCTATATGTAGTGCACGCGTGTAATGGTGTCCCCGCACTCACAAAGTTCAGGGAATTGGCTCTGAACAATGTGGGGGCACCTTGGCTAGTGCCAGGGTGCCCTCACACTAAGTAACTTTGCACCTAACCTTTACCAGGTAAAGGTTAGACATATAGGTGACTTATAAGTTACTTAAGTGCAGTGTAAAATGGCTGTGAAATAACGTGGACGTTATTTCACTCAGGCTGCAGTGGCAGGCCTGTGTAAGAATTGTCAGAGCTCCCTATGGGTGGCAAAAGAAATGCTGCAGCCCATAGGGATCTCCTGGAACCCAATACCCTGGTACCTCAGTACCATATACTAGGGAATTATAAGGGTGTTCCAGTAAGCCAATGTAAATTGGTAAAATTGGTCACTAGCCTGTTAGTGACAATTTGGAAAGAAATGAGAGAGCATAACCACTGAGGTTCTGGTTAGCAGAGCCTCAGTGAGACAGTTAGGCACCACACAGGGAACACATACATATAGGCCACAAACTTATGAGCACTGGGGACCTGACTAGCAGGGTCCCAGTGACACATAACAAACATACTGAAAACATAGGGTTTTCACTATGAGCACTGGGCCCTGGCTAGCAGGATCCCAGTGAGACAGCGAAAACACCCTGACATACACTCACAAACAGGCCAAAGGTGGGGGTAACAAGGCTAGAAAGAGGCTACTTTCTCACACAACCCCCCCCCCCCCAAACGAAGGACAATAGGGCTAACCTTGGCCAGTTGAGACTTTATTGTCTAAGTGGTGATAAGTAGAGAGTAGCTCTGCAATAGACTGGTTACTCCCTTTATCATCCACTATATGGTTACTTCCCTGTGGGGATGTAAACCACCCTGTTTGAAGTTTTTTAGCTAAGCAACAATGTGAAGATGTATTTTCAGAGTTTCTATCAGTAAGTTTTAGTTTAGAGCAGTGGGAATTGTCCACTGAACCTATTTGTAGTGATGGAAATGCCAGACAGGGATGCTGTCTCAGAAAAGCTATAGCTGGGCAAAAACTTTGTCCATATGGCTGGAAGAGAGAACAGGGATGCTGTTTCTCCTGGGTTGGAGCAGGGCAGGGATGCTGTCCTATGAGCTCCACACTAGGGCAGGGATGCTGTCCTAAGTGTTGTGAGGCAGTGCAGAGTTTCTGCACTAAAGTTTCTCTGGGAGGGTTGGAGGAATGCTCCATGTTAACTAAAATGGTGCTCTTTTTCTCACCAATGTTAGTTATCCCACAGAGAGGTACTTCTACCTCAGGGAGTACAGCTTTGCCAGCTGATGTTTCCCTTGGAACAGGTGCCACCCCAGGAGAGGTTTCTCCCACCACAGGAATGGTATCCTGAATGGTAGGGTGGTTAGGGGATACTGTGATACCCTTATTACCTGTTGATGGAGAGGGATCCTGAGTTTTCAGGCCTTCTCTCCTTTGCTTTTTCATTTCAGTAGAAATGAGAGGGAACAATTCCTCAGGGATGCCCAGCATGGCTGCATGGGCATAAAACTCTACATCAGCCCAACCTGAGGCCTCTAGGTCATTACCTTAGAGACAGTCTACAGGTAAGCTAGGTGATACCACCACCTGCTTAGGGCCAGTAACTCCACCCCAACTAAACTGAATTATAGCTAAGGGAAGAAACTTAGTGGAGTTATGGACATCAATAATCTTATACTGTTGTCCAATGATGTGTTGATCAGGGTGCACTAGGTTTTCAGTCACCAAAGTGATACTGGCACCTGTGTCCCTGTAGGCCAAGGCCTCAACACCATTTATTGAAACTGTCTGCCTGTACTTATCCATTGTAAGGGGACAAGCAGCCAGTGTGGCAAGGCCAATGCCACTAGGTGTGACAGAAACTGTCTTGGGACTGACTACCCCAGTTTCTATGATGGACCCATAAGTGAACCCAACTACACCCTTAACTTGACTGTTGCCAGCAGTCCCACCACTAGTACCACTACTGCTAGGGGCACTAGAGCTTGATGTATTAGTGGTGGTAGGCTCAGGGGGTTTACCTGGACAGGACTTATCCCCTGGCCTATGGCCTCTGTTTTTACACACAAAGCACCAAGGCTTTTTAAAGTGTGCAGGTTGGGAAGAAGAGGAAGAATTTGTTTTATCCCCACCCTCTGAAGAGTGTTTAAGATTTGAAGTGGGATCTTTGGTTTTACCCTTGTCCCCATGCTTATCTTGAGATTTTTCACCATCTTTCTTCTTAGTGTTCTCTTTGTCACCCCCTGTATGAACTTTTCTGTTCACCCTTGTTCTGACCCATTTGTCTGCCTTCTTTCCCAATTCTTGGGGAGAGGTCAGATCAGAGTCTACCAGGTACTGGTGCAACAAATCAGACACACAATTATTAAGTATATGCTCTCTCAGGATTGTGTTATACAGGCTTTCGTAATCAGTAACTTTACTGCCATGTAACCACCCCTCCAAGGCCTTCACTGAATGGTCAATGAAATCAACCCAGTCTTGTGAAGACTCCTTTTTGGTCTCTCTGAACTTTATCCTGTATTGTTCAGTGGTTAAGCCATAAGCATCCAGGAGTGCATTCTTAAGAACTGTAAAATTATTGGCATCACTTTCTTTCACAGTAAGGAGTCTATCCCTACCCTTTCCACTAAATGATAGCCATAGGATAGCAGCCCACTGCCTTTGAGGGACATCCTGTACAACACAGGCCCTCTCAAGTGCAGCAAACCACTTGTTAATGTCATCCCCCTCCTTATAAGGGGGAGCTATCTTGTGCAGATTCCTGGAATCCTGCTCTTTTGCAGGATGACTATGGGGAATACTGCTGCTGCCACCATGGGTTTCTAAACCCAACTTCTGTCTTTCCTTCTCTAATTCTAAAGACTGTCTATCCAAATCCAGCTGTTGCTTTTTAAGCTTCAGTCTGGTTTGTTCCACCCTCAACTTATTGAGTTCCCTCTCTAACATTCTGTCATCAGGGTTGGTGGGAGGGACATTCCTAGATACAGAGGTATGATGGGAATGAACAGAAGGAGACCTGTCCCTTACAGAAGCCACCCTAACAGCTTGGCTAACAGAAACATTACTACCAGTATGGTGAGAATAAATGCTTTTGCTATGATGTGAGACAACACTATTTGTATGGTGTGGCTCATCATCATTACCAACTATGCTAGACTGTCTAGTAATGGGCAGGCTAGGAAGTTTCTTTCCTGAATCTTTTCCTGGGGGAGTCCCTGAATCAGATTGGGAACTATTAGGTACTTTTTCAACAGATGGGGCACCTATAGCCTTATCTTGTTCTCTAAGCATGTTAAGTAACAGTTCCAAGGAAGGATTCTTCCCTACACTCAAACCTCTCTCTATGCAGAGACTCCTTGCTCCTTTCCAGCTAAGGTGATCATATGCAAGTTTGGACAGATCAACATTTTGGCCTGTGCCAGACATTTTTAGAGAGAGTTAAAGTGATAGAAAAAGAGAAAAAAGTTTTCAGAACTTTTTAGAAAGACAGAAAAAAACTTTTTTAAACTTTTAAGAACTTTTTGAAAGTTTAGAAGTACTTTTCAGCACTTAGAAAAGAGTGAAAAGAGGAAATGCAAAACTTTTTGGCTATGTGTATATACACTGACCTTGTTTTGTATATTTTTCTCTCATGAAAAGTACAATGACAAGAGTGGTAAGTAGTCTCAAAGCACTTATCCCACCGCTGCACAACCAATGTAGGAGGCTGGACTGGCTTGTAGTGAGTACCAAGGGGTACTTGCACCTTGCACCAGGCCCAGTTATCCCTTATTAGTGTATAGGGTGTCTAGCAGCTTAGGCTGATAGATAATGGTAGCTTAGCAGAGCAGCTTAGGCTGAACTAGGAGACGTGTGAAGCTTCTACAGTACCACTTAGTGTCATATGCACAATATCATAAGAAAACACAATACACAGTTATACTAAAAATAAAGGTACTTTATTTTTATGACAATATGCCAAAGTATCTTAGAGTGTACCCTCAGTGAGAGGATAGGAAATATACACAAGATATATATACACAATAGCAAAAATATGCAGTATAGTCTTAGAAAACAGTGCAAACAATGTATAGTTACAATAGGATGCAATGGGGAAACATAGGGATAGGGGCAACACAAACCATATACTCCAAAAGTGGAATGCGAACCACGAATGGACCCCAAACCTATGTGACCTTGTAGAGGGTCGCTGGGACTATTATAAAATAGTGAGAGTTAGAAAAATAACCCTCCCCAAGACCCTGAAAAGTGAGTGCAAAGTGCACTAAAGTTCCCCTAAGGACAAAGAAGTCGTGTTAGAGGAATAATGCAGGAAAGACACAATCCAACAATGCAACACCTGTGGATTTCCAATCTAGGGTACCTGTGGAACAAGGGGACCAAGTCCAAAAGTCACAAGCAAGTCGGAGATGGGCAAATGCCCAGGAAATGCCAGCTGCGGGTGCAAAGAAGCTTCTACTGGACAGAAGAAGCTGAGGTTTCTGCAAGAACAAAAAGGGCTAAAGACTTTCCCTTTGGTGGACGGATCCCACTCGCCGTGGAGAGTCGTGCAGAAGTGTTTTCCCGCCGAAAGAATGCCAACAAGTCTTGCTAGCTGCAAATCCTGCAGTTAGCGTTTTTGGACGCTACTGTGGCCCTGGAGGGACCAGGAGGTCGCAAATTAGACCAGGAGAGAGAGGGGACGTCGAGCAAGACAAAGAGCCCTCTCAACAGCAGGTAGCACCCGGAGAAGTGCCAGAAACAGGCACTACAAGGATGTGTGAAACGGTGCTCACCCGAAGTCGCACAAAGGAGTCCCACGTCGCCGGAGACCAACTTAGAAAGTCGTGCAATGCAGGTTAGAGTGCCTTGGACCCAGGCTTGGCTGTGCACAAAGGATTTCCGCCGGAAGTTCACAGGGGCCGGAGTAGCTGCAAAAGTCGCAGTTCCCAGCAATGCAGCCCAGCGAGGTGAGGCAAGGACTTACCTCCACCAAACTTGGACTGAAGAGTCACTGGACTATGGGGGTCACTTGGACAGAGTCGCTGGATTCGAGGGACCTCGCTCGTCATGCTGAGAGGAGACCCAAGGGACCGGTAATGCAGCTTTTTGGTGCCTGCGGTTTGCAGGGGGAAGATTCCGTCGACCCACGGGAGATTTCTTCGGAGCTTCTGGTGCAGAGAGGAGGCAGACTACCCCCACAGCATGCACAAGCAGGAAAACAGTCGAGAAGGCGGCAGGATCAGCGTTACAGAGTTGCAGTAGTCGTCTTTGCTACTATGTTGCAGGTTTGCAGGCTTCCAGCGCGGTCAGCAGTCAATTCCTTGGCAGAAGGTGAAGAGAGAGATGCAGAGGAACTCGGATGAGCTCTTGCATTCGTTATCTAAAGTTTCCCCAGAGACAGAGACCCTAAATAGCCAGAAAAGAGGGTTTGGCTACTTAGGAGAGAGGATAGGCTACTAACACCTGAAGGAGCCTATCAGCAGGAGTCTCTGACGTCACCTGGTGGCACTGGCCACTCAGAGCAGTCCAGTGTGCCAGCAGCACCTCTGTTTCCAAGATGGCAAAGGTCTGGAGCACACTGGAGGAGCTCTGGACACCTCCCAGGGGAGGTGCAGGTCAGGGGAGTGGTCACTCCCCTTTCCTTTGTCGAGTTTCGCGCCAGAGCAAGGCTAAGGGGTCCACTGAACCGGTGTAGACTGGCTTATGCAGAATTGGGCACCTCTGTGCCCAACAAAGCATTTCCAGAGGCTGGGGGAGGCTACTCCTCCCCTGCCTTCACACCATTTTCCAAAGGGAGAGGGTGTAACACCCTCTCTCAGAGGAAGTCCTTTGTTCTGCCATCCTGGGCCAGGCCTGGCTGGACCCCAGGAGGGCAGATGCCTGTCTGAGGGGTTGGCAGGGTCTGTGCTACAGACCACTGGGATCATGGGATTGTGCCAACTATGCCAGGATGGTATAGAGGGGGCAATTCCATGATCATAGACATGTTACATGGCCATATTCGGAGTTACCATTGTGAAGCTACATATAGGTAGTGACCTATATGTAGTGCACGCGTGTAATGGTGTCCCCGCACTCACAAAGTTCAGGGAATTGGCTCTGAACAATGTGGGGGCACCTTGGCTAGTGCCAGGGTGCCCTCACACTAAGTAACTTTGCACCTAACCTTTGCCAGGTAAAGGTTAGACATATAGGTGACTTATAAGTTACTTAAGTGCAGTGTAAAATGGCTGTGAAATAACGCGGACGTTATTTCACTCAGGCTGCACTCGCAGGCCTGTGTAAGAATTGTCAGATCTCCCTATGGGTGGCAAAAGACATGCTGCAGCCCATAGGGATCTCCTGGAACCCCAATACCCTGGGTACCTCAGTACCATATACTAGGGAATTATAAGGGTGTTCCAGTATGCCACTGTGAATTGGTGAAATTGGTCACTAGCCTGTTAGTGACAATTTGGAAAGCAGAGAGAGCATAACCACTGAGGTTCTGGTTAGCAGAGCCTCAGTGAGACAGTTAGGCATCACACAGGGAACACATACATATAGGCCACAAACTTATGAACACTGGGGTCCTGGCTAGCAGGGTCCCAGTGACACATAACAAACATACTGACAACATATGGTTTTTACTATGAGCACTGGGCCCTGGCTAGCAGGATCCCAGTGAGACAGTGAAAACACCCTGACATATACTCACAAACAGGCCAAAAGTGGGGGTAACAAGGCTAGAAAGAGGCTACTTTCTCGTATAGGGTATGCTCTAAATAAAGCCTCCCTACCGTGAATTTGCCAATCTTGTGTTCCCCAGAAACTCTTTGCATCGATAGAGTTCATTCAGTATTCGCATCCTTCAACTGCAAGTTGGGAAACAAAAGAATCTGAATAAATCACTTTTGTGTTTGTTAGAAAAATGTTCCTAATGGTAGAAGGTGGTAACTTGAAATAATATGATTCTGCATTCTTAATGTCATGCTCAGAAAAATTTGTGAATTTCTCTGAATAATGCTTTGGGCTACCCACAGGCGGAGTTGAACAGTGTTCCCACTGTGTGTAGCTTAATACTGATCTGTGTCTAGTTGCTTGATACAGATAGTAATGTCCCCAATTGTTATATCAAACATTTCCCCATCATTCTCTGTGTTAGTATACACATCATCACTTTCGAATACAGTATACTGTAATCTTTTAATTCAGCTAGAATGGAATCAAATGTTTGAACATTCCAGTCTTCAGAGACAACACCAGGTGTAATTACATCAGTTATTGAAATTTTAAATACAAATGGAATTTGAATGACCTCAGTAGGCCCACATGTATCAACTTTGTCCCAGACAATCCCTTCTGGAATTTGTACTGTTGAAATGTTCAGAAGGGACAAGTCTCTGCGGACGTTATGTGAGGAAACATATGGAGTAAGAAATTCATTCACTAGTTCAACAGAAGAGCGTTCAGGAAAATAATGACCATTTATAAGAAGAAATAAAACAGCTATGAAACCAATCCATAAAAAAAAGGCAAGTCATGTCAGAAATATCCATAGCAAATTCCATGGCTAAATTAAATAGGTATTTTTAAGCCATATGTACAGCTTATGTGTCTTTGAAACATTTTCAGTAGCAGGTGCAGATGAAGTTGAAGAAAAGAAATCAAGGTCAATGAAATAACCAGAAGCAGTCTCTGCAAACACAGGATCCAAAGCATTACTGGTGGATCCACTTCACATGGAGGCTCATAGTAGACAAATTTGTTTGTTTGTGTGGAGTAGAAGACAGCCACATCTTGGGCAGGTGTTGTCATTGAAGTGGTAACAGGAATCAGTAAAAGCTAATTTTCCACCTTTCCCATGCTTGAGGAGGCATTTGTTGCATCGTTGTACATGCTGGTGTAGTCAGGAGTGTTTTTGTTTCTTCTATGAAGAGGTATGTCCTGTTGGGTAGTGAGAGGGGACCAGGAACTACCCAAGGGAACTCTGGGTCTACTGTGCAAGATCTGCCACATGGTGTAGTTTGACGTTGTCAATGGAGACAAATCGTTTTACTTTGGAACCAGGTAGTGGTGGTAAGATGACTGTTCTAGTACCTTGTATTCCCAGGACTTGGACCAGTGCTCTGTAGGATTGGCCGAATTCCTTCTTAACAGAAATCTTTTCATGAAACAAATCCCCAACTTTAGGAATTCAGCCAGTAGAAGTTGTTGGCAAATCCCTTATTCCTAAGGTGGCATCACTGGCGCATGAGTTATCATCATGAAATTGCTGAAGCTCCTGTAAGACAGTGAGACGTTCAGTTGTGTCAAAAGGTCTATCTGCTGCCACCAAACCAGGGCCATCTAGATCTGGGACATACAGAGGTATTCCAAAGAGAACCTCATAAGGAGTGCTTCCTCCCAAGGACCATCTTGGCAGAATATTCAGTGCTCTCTGGACCCCATATAGGTGATGAAGCCAAATGTAGCCAACATCTAGTATTCTAGCTTTCTAAGGACTGCTTTTGATCTCAATTCCTCCTCTCCACAACCAAATACCCTCGGGATAGTAAGGCGAGGAGTAATGGAGTTCAACACCCAACATCCTCATGGTATCCCTGAATGCCTGAAGGACAAAAGTAGGGCCCTGGTCCAAATGGAATGCTGCAACTGCATATGTACCGATAAAGATCAGCAATGAATCAATCAATCACTGGATTTATAAAGCGCTCTACATACCCATGAGGGTTTCAAGGCGCTGGGGGGGGGTACTGTTACCGATCGAAGAGTCAGGTCTTGAGAAGTCTTTTGAAGGTGAGTAGGTCTTGGGTCTGTCGTAGGTTGGTGGGCAGGGTGTTCCAAGTTTTGGCGGCGAGGTATGAGAAGGATCTTCCGCCGGAGGTCTTTCTTCAGATGCGGGGAACGACGGCGAGGGCGAGGTTAGTGGAGCGGGGTGTAGAAGCTGAGTCTGTTGTTCAGGTAGGCTGGTCCGGTGTCGTGGAGTGCTTTGTGAGCGTGGGTAAGAAGCTTGAAAGTGATCCTCTTGTCCACGGGTAGCCAGTGAAGGTTTCTCAGGTGGTGGGAGATGTGGCTGTGGCGTGGTACGTCGAGGATCAGCCGGATTGAAGCGTTTTGGATGCGTTGAAGGTGTAGTAGGTATTTTGCTGGGATGCCTGTGTAGAGTGCATTGCCATAGTCCAGTCTGCTGCTGACGAGGGCCTGTGTCACAGTTCTTCTGGTTTCTGATGGGATCCACTTGTAGATTCTACGGAGCATGCGGAGTGTGTTGTAGCAGGAGGAGGAAACTGCGTTGATCTGTTTAGACAAGGTGAGGGAGGAGTCGAGGATGAAGCCCAGGTTGCGAGCGTGGTCAGTCGGTGTTGGTGGGGTTCCTAGTGCGGTAGGCCACCAGGAGTCGTCCCAGGCAGAGGAGGTGAGTCCAAGGATGAGGACCTCCGTCTTGTCCGAGTTTAGTTTCAGACGGCTGCTTCTCATCCATTCTGCAATGGATTTCATTCCCTCGTGGAGGTTGGTTTTGGCGGTGCTCAGGTCTTTGGTGAGTGAAAGGATGAGCTGGGTGTTGTTGGCGTAGGTGAGAATGTTGAGGTTGTGTTGTCGGACCACTTGTGCGAGGGGGGCCATGTAGATGTTGAACAGCGTCGGGCTGAGGGATGAGCCTTGAGGGACGCTGCAGATGATGTCGGTCGCTTCGGAGCGAAAGGAGGGGAGGCGGACTCTCTGGGTTCTGCCGGAGAGGAATGAGATGATCCAGTCTAGGGCTTTTCCTTGAATTCCAATTTCTTGGAGGCGTGATTTCAGGGTGCGGTGTCAGACTGTGTCGAAGGCGGCAGATAGGTCCAGGAGGATGAGGGCAGATGTTTCGCCGTTGTCCATTTGGCATCTGATGTCTTCTGTGGCAGCGAGAAGGGCGGTCTCAGTGCTGTGGTTTCATCTGAAGCCGGACTGGGAGGGGTCCAGGATGTCATTGTCTTCGAGGTGGCTGGTTAGTTGTGTGTTGACGATTTTTTAAATCACCATCGCTGGGAAAGGGAGTAGGGAGATGGGTCGGAAATTCTTGAGGTCGTTGGGGTCTGCTTTGTGCTTCTTGAGGAGAGCGCAGATTTCGGCGTGTTTCCATCTTTCCGGGAATGTCGCTGTTTCGAAGGAGATAATGATGACATTCCGTAGTTGGGGGGCGATGGTGGAGCCGGCTTTGTTGTATACGTGGTGGGGGCAGGGGTCTGATGGAGATCCTGAGTGGATGGAGTTCATGTTCTTGCGTGTCTCTGTGTCGTTGACGTTGGTCCAGGACGTCAGGTGGTTTGTGCAGGTGGGGTGTTCGCGGGTGGGGTCTGGCGTGGGAGTGGCGTTAAAGCTGTCGTGGATGTCGGTGATCTTCCAGTGGAAAAAGGTGGACAGTGCGTTGCAGAGTTCTTGGGATGGAGGGATGTCGTTGATGTTGACGAGTATTTTATAACAGCCGTCTGCTGAGGCCATACCAACAGGATTCTAGAACAAGAGTCTACAGCAACTAAGGGCCAGATTTTTTGTTTTTGACGCAAAACAGCGATAACAGCATTTTGCGTCAAAAATTTTAACCCTGACTAATGCCATTTCTTAATGCCACCCATGCATCACATTTATACTTTAGCACATGGTGGCGCTATGAACAGGTTAGAGTCTTTTTTTTTTTACTCTAACCATGGCTCCTTGTCGTAAGGCAAAACGTCGCAAAACGGATATGCACCATTTTTCACTGCAATAGCGTCAAAAAGGGACCAAACGCCGCAAACAGTGCTAAGGAGCCCCAAAATGGATCCCAGAAGCCAGGAGAGACCCCAGGCCCAGGGAGACCTCAATCAACCAGGAACCAGCCAGGAGGACACAGACAAGATGCAGGGGAGAGACAAGAAGAAGATGAATTCTCGCTTCAGCACAGAGGAGCATGAATTTCTGGTCTGAGAGGTGACAGAGCACCAGAATCAATTATTCATCACCTCTAATTTGCCAATTGGGAGGAGAGAGGCAATTTGGCAACAAATTGTGGGCAAGATTAACAGTGTGGCAGAGGTCAGGAGAACTGTCACAGAGTGTAAGAAATGCTGGCATGACTGCAAGCACAGGACAAAGGAGAAAATGGCAAGGAACAGGAAGGCAGCACTGTAGACCGGAGGTGAGAGTCCAGCACTGCAAGAGGACCTGGAAGAGATGGAGGAGATGGTTGTAGCCTTCATCCAGGAGGAGATCGTCACAGGAATCACAAGACAGGACAGCGCAGACTACCAGTAAACAACATATATGCAGGGTAAGTCGCAAGGGTGGACAAAAAAGCCAAAATGTCAAGTGCATTAATACACAATGCGTGTCAGCCCTGAAAAATCAGGCAGTGGAAAGGGCATACGGGCACAGCACAGGTGCATGGGCTGTGCAGGGGCATCCAGGGGCACAACACAACACCAACAACCTTTGCATGGGGGTACACCTCCATACCAACACTGCTGGAAATGCGAAAGAGGACCAGGAGGACAGCTGGTAGTGTCAGAATGTAAGCTAGGGAACAAAGCCCAGTCTCAGGCCATGGACTCAAGCCACATTTACAATTGGCAACACTTGCCACTACTACCTGTGCTGTGTGTGCTGGTCAAATAGGAAATGGCAGTTAGTTGCCCATGGCACAAACACACCGAAAATGAGGGATCAGTATGACTACGTGATCAATCCCCATCAATCCCTATCCAAGTGAAACTCCTGTCAACTGCTCATGTCCATAAACCCAATAAGCATCAGGCACTGTTACATACATTATGAAGTACACAGCAGTAATCTCATACCCATGCTGCCCATTCCAGGGTCTACCCTGGCGCCTGTGTCACAATAGCTGCAAAGCAACCATGCAACATCTCTGGTGTCATAGTGCTCAGACAACTGCATTGAGGGGGAGGACATATTTGTGTAGCTAGGAAAACACACCCGTACAGTCATAAGAGGAAATGGAACTTTGCCATGGCCCATCAGTGCAATGCAACGTAGCAAACATATGCAAACATCAACATGAGAAACTACCAATGGTGACACTTGTATTGTTTCATGGAAATGCAATACATGGTATGGTGCTAGGTCTCAGCACGTATAGGTGTATGTGAAAAATGATAGACTGGGAAAGGGCCAAATTTTTTATGTGTGGCGCATGTGGCATCAGCACACCAACAAGCATTGCAAGGCCTCACCATGCTAATGGAAGCAGAGGGAGGGTTGATTAGGACAAGAAGGTGGCAAGCCACAATTTGGACAGAAACCACACCTAGAAGATATGACGCAGACAAATCCCCAAACTGCCACACATGTAACATGCAGGTGGGGCATAGGCCTGAAGGGCTGCAAACATTAATGACAGGAACAATGCATGGGAAACAAGATTACAACGTACCTCCAATATGAAGTCAGTGACGTCACAGTACAACTGCCACGACACAGACACACTAATTGTACAATATCTCATTGCAGAGGATGATGGCTCTCCTGTGGATTTGCCTGACCTGTACTCCCCTGATGACAAGGATGACTAGCTGTCAACCATCAGCCAGGAAACCCTCCAAGATGTCATGGGAACCCCTCCAGACACCACCTCCAGCCGCAAGGAGGAGCACATGTGTAGCAGCCATACCAGAGGACCCACCCATCACCCCAATTGTAGGACCTGCCAGCTCAAACACAGCTGAGGACTCTGATGACACTGGGACCACTTTTGAGAGGACAGTTGTGGGAGTACAGCGGGAGCTGGCCAAGGAGGTGCGGGTGGGGATGCAAACTATGGCAGCCAGCCTTGTAGGGATGCGCAAGTGCATGATGACATCTGCAGCGATACAACTCACCCAATCACAACTGCAAGGAGTTCAACAGTGTGTGAGGGAACCTCACCACTGAAGTGAGGGAGTTGCAACAACACCTGCCCTCCCAATCTTGCAGCTGCATGCATGTCAATAAGCTGGACTCACTCAGGGTGGATTTGGCTGCCTACCACAGGGACGTTGCTGCCATACTCAATAATCAGCAGCTCCTCCTAGCTGCAGTTATGCTATATTTAGTAACATAGATGGCAGCTGCCGGGAATTTGGAGTCCACTTCTCTAACCACTGAAGTGTGTGTTGCCCCCTCAAACCCACCACCACCACCATCAAGGGCAGAGGAGATGACACACACATCAGAGGATTAAGAAGTGGAACAGATCACCTTCACCCGTAGGAGTACCAGGGAGCACCAGCCCATGTCACATGGGCACAGTTTTTCTTTTGTCCTGTGCTTGACAACATGCCAGTGTTGCTACAGTTGGTGACATGCACTCTTCACCCCCACACTGTTAACCTTACCACTATGGACTGCAATTGTCTCTCACTACCCAATTGGCAATTCATGTTCTTCTGCACTGAATGACACTTCATATCAGCATGTCAAGTGACATGTCCCTCAACCTTGTACTCATGTTGCGTCACAATACAATGCTTTACACTAACGGGCTCACAAACCTGGACTATATGAATATTGCACTACCACACTTTAAAATAAACAGCACCTACACAACCACTTTGTCTCTGTGTAATGTGACACGTCTACTTTGCTGGAGATTTGTGATGCATGTAACATGTCAATGGTCACAGAGTGTCAATACCAGAGTGCAGAAATAATGTGACGCAGATATTTATGTACAAGGGTCAGGATTTGTAAATCATCTGTGCTGCCTGTGCCTCATTTCTGAAGTGAAAGCAGCCCAAACTTACAAAATATCATCATAATTTGTACGTTTGCGCTGGTGTTGGGTTAAAAAATATTCTGACACTCAAATCAAATGTGGGCCTACATGTCCCTACTAATCACCTTGATCACATGCTGCTGCCTATTGCGCAGCACAAGACTCCCAAGATATGACTCTCTGCCTGTGAATGTCTAACCCTTGCATGGAACACTATGTCAGCCTACAGTCAAGTCATATATCAGATCCTAAATGCCACTAAAAAGCCCTGTTTTGTGATTGTGCAATGTGATAGCAGAATGGCAAAATTTGGGTTGTGCATTTGAATGAATATTTGTCCTGACATAAACATGAAATTCAGAAAACTATGCCGTTTGTGAATGTTATAAATAGCTTGGTACATATGGCCCTGAATAATAGTCGGACATGACTCAACGAAACTCTGGACTGCATTGTTAGCATATAAAAACATGTGTAATACATCTCGGTACTGGTACACTAACAGTTTGTTCAACTTGCATTCCACATGGCCACAAACATTTCATGCTGCACGTCAGGATATCTGCTAATGTCATTCAGGAGCATTCTACTGTACACATTTGTCAATGTGATAGTCACCAACAGGGCCACCGATCACCACACCCAGGTTGTCCAGCAACTCCTGTTCTCATGCCACCAGGTCAGCCCAGCGATGCTTCAGCTGGTGTTCATTCCAGGAGGTGTTGAAGACACGTTTCAGGTGGAAGAGCTGCCTGGCCTCCGTGTGATACCCCTATATCACAAGGCCCCCAGCCTCCAGCATCATTGGAAGAAAGTAGCACACTAGCCACACAAATGACCCAAGCTCCTCCTCACTCATGCGGCTCAGCCTCACCCTTCCCGACATGGTATGGTACAGTATTTAAACAAGAAAAGTGAAAAATAAGAAACAAAATAGAAAAAAGGAAACTTACAAGCCCAAATTACAGACTCCAACTAACCCAACTAATTTAACCCCCAAACAGACACCTAACAGTACAAATACAATTCAGACAACAATAAAATACACAAAAACACTTACACAGGTACAATATACAAATAGGATACACCAAAAGACAAAAGATAGACACCACAAGATACAATATACACAACTCAAACGAGAGCAACACCAACAAACAGCCACACAGTCAAGAAAAATCACAGACTGCAAAGTGAAAGTACAAGTACACCCACTGTACCATGTCTGTAAACAGGATTTCCTATTACATTACTATCTGTCCCCTTTGCACCCTGTTTTCCGTCTTGCGTGTATTGTCTTAATGCATACGTAGTTTGCGTGAATATATTCGATGCATAACCATCAAGTGGGGCAAAATACCACGCATTACTGGGAAACTACTATTTTTATGGATATCCACATTTGTGGGGTGAGCTGGTGGAATTAACGCTAGGGACCCATTGATGTTAAATATGCATTTGTGTGTTTGTTTAACACATTTGCGTCAAAATTTCTGACTCAACCTGTGTTTGCAAGATTTTTAAAAGTTTAACATGCATGCAGCCTGTATCTAGACGAAAATAGGATGGTATTGCCTGCAGTGTGTGTTATAGTGTTGGGCCACGTGTGGTAGACCAACTTTGGCCCACCTTTATACTATCTTTGCACAGGATTTCCTTTTTTTTCCGACGCAAAAGCAGTGCAAACTTGGGAAATTCTAATGGAATTTGTAAGTTTGCGCAGATTTTGCATCAATAAATGACGTCAAGGCTGCGCTACAAAAGTATAAATCATGGTCTGTGTGTTTTGTGTGTGAGTTGACTGTTACAACTATATGTGTGCTTCTGATGGAACGGAATGCAATACATTTGGCATAATGGTCATGTATGAATGTGTTACAAATGGGTATCGACATCAGATGGCAATCAATGATGTACAACAGTCATGATATGTGTTTGTAATATGTGTCGCCCCATTTGATGAGTGTAGTTGTTTGACTTTAGGGACATTATTGGCCCTCATTCTGACCCTGGCGGTCAAAGACCGCCAGGGCGGAGGACCGCGGGAGCACCGCCGACAGGCCGGCGGTGCTCCAATGGGGATTCCGACCGCGGCGGTAAAGCCGCGGTCGGACCGGCACCACTGGCGGGCTCCCGCCAGTGTACCGCCGCCCCATTGAATCCTCCACGGCGGCGCAGCTTGCTGCACCGCCGCGGGGATTCCGACCCCCCCTACCGCCATCCAGATCCCGGCGGTCCGACCGCCGGGATCCGGATGGCGGTAGGGGGGGTCACGGGGCCCCTGGGGGCCCCTGCAGTGCCCATGCCACTGGCATGGGCATTGCAGGGGCCCCCGTAAGAGGGCCCCTACATGTATTTCACTGTCTGCTGTGCAGACAGTGAAATACGCGACGGGTGCAACTGCACCCGTCGCACAGCTTCCACTCCGCCGGCTCGATTCCGAGCCGGCTTCATCGTGGAAGCCTCTTTCCCGCTGGGCTGGCGGGCGGTCTGAAGGCGACCGCCCGCCAGCCCAGCGGGAAAGTCAGAATTACCGCCGCGGTCTTTCGACCGCGGAACGGTAACCTGACGGCGGGACTTTGGCGGGCGGCCTCCGCCGCCCGCCAAGGTCAGAATGAGGGCCATTATGTTTCCCACGACAGACAATACACAGGGAAGATCGAGGATGGCTGATGAGGGCTGTGTCGGATATGTTACCACTCACATGTCATTAATTTTAGGCTACTACTTCATGGTGACTTGTGTGTAAACTACCCTTATTTCAGGCATTTGTACAAGTTTAGTAGATACAATGTTTGCAACACTGAGCCTCAATTCCAATCATAAAATTGATACGTACACGTCAGTTTGACTAATGTAAATTACCTATGTTCCTCCTGTGGCTGTAGTGGACCAGCAGCCCTGGCTGCATGTGTTCACATATTTTCAGAGATGCATTGCACAAAAGTGTCCAGTTCAAGTGTGTGGGCATGTGTACCCTGTGTCAAAATTGGGCTCCATGGTGTTACGGTTTCGTGCAGGTCTAGTCAGGAGTCTGTAGGGACAACCCTTGAGTTCACAGAGTATCTTGCAAGGCAGATTTGTCCTAAAGCAGAAGATCAGCTAAAGGCATACAAGGAGATAGGGCAGCTATGGTACTGCAGATAATATAAAATAGTGAATACAGAGCAAGCTTAGTGTGGACAAATATGTAACGGGTCAGTAATGGACAAACTTGCAGGGCTCATCACTACATTTGTACACAGGGTAGGGCTCAGAACTTCCCACAGCAACAGGGAACATCAGTGCCTCTCTGCAGATTAATTTCACAGCTAGTCATCACGCAAGCCTCATCGAAAGGTGGTAGTAGAAGTGAATCTGTGTCTTGACCCTCAGGGCATAAACATGGATTGTCCTTACATACATGAGACTAGCCCTTGTTTGTTGGGCTGGAGACACAGTAACAAATCCCTGAATACAGCCATAGCACACTGTCACTGTCAGGCACTAACGAATACATGCAAAGCTAGACAAAGGATGGGGGCTTGATTAGCCTCCTGGAAACCAGGTGCCAGAACACATACAAAATTAAAAAATTCTATACAGTTGAGGACTGATAGTACACTTTCCAGAAACGATACCCCAAGAGGAAACTGAGGGTAAGGGAACCAACTAGGAGGCAAATGCAGGCACAGGGACCAGGATCTGGGTGATGCAAAGACTGGAGCAGGTCTGGGTAACAGAAAGCAGGCTCTGTCAGGAACAAACATGAACAGGGCTGAAAAACAGGGAGCAGAATCTGACTGGAACAAGCAGGAACAACACTGTGTAAACAGAGAGCAGTTCCAGGCATAATCAGGACTGTAACCCAATCCAACAAGGGCTCTGGTACATAAATGAATTGTACTCCAGTGCCCGATGAAGAGCTTCAGGGAATGGCAGCTTCTAAGCAGTTCCAGGCAGCAGCAAGGCCAGGGCAGAGTCACATGGCTTGGCTGCATGAGAGAGCTCACAGGTGTGTGCAGCTTCAGGCGCTCACAAGTCCTGGAGGAGAGAATCCCGTATAAGGGGACAACCAGACTTTTCCCATAGAAAACTAGGGACAGAAGATTACAGGTCTTACCGACTACCAGGCAGTACATTATGGGACCTGAAGTCCATGCAGGCTATCGCATGCCATATAGAAAAGGGAAACAAACAGGAGTCAGAATGGGAGTCTGGGTGAGTGTTAATGATGATTCCCAGGGTACAGATAGCCCATTTACAGAGCCCCCTTAAGAAGGGAGGGCAGAGACTTAACACAATGGCAGTGGCAGGACTTCTTCCCAGGGATGGACTGTGCAGGGCATGTGTTGTGACCATTGATTGTCAAACCTGGGATACTCATGCTATCCATATTCAGGATTGATGCACCTCTTGTCACACAAGCTCCTTGCAGAGATAGCAAATATCACACTTACTAATGTCAGGGGTCTGTTCATACATTCCTGTTACCAATAATATTTCACATCCACTGCCTCATGTATGATGCGCTTATTTACCTTATGATTGAAGATGTCATAATTGGGTGTCATGTGCTACAGTAGACCATGTTGGCAACGTGGATGTCTGTCATATGCTGTGATCCTATGATTTCATCCTTCATATGGAAATTGAAAAGATGTATTTTTTTTAAACCATGTGTGATGTTTGCTGTACAATCATACACATCATATGTTATGTTGCAACAGAAGCAGTCAGATTTGTCTATGTAACATGCTCCCTGAGGTAATACTCACATTCCTAAAGAAAATGTGATGCAGAAATAAGTAACCAGAGCAGGATTGAGGTATAAAGTGAGGTGTTTAATTGCATTTCGTAACAATGTGTTTAGAGTGACTATTGTTGAAAAAAGTTTTGAACTATCTGCTGTCTGCGATGCATTCCTGCAGCTGTGTTTGGATGTTGTTCCTCATTTTCCCTGGCACTATCCACCTCCTCCTCCTCCTCAGGCAGTTCTTGTTCGGGTTCATATAGGAGGATGTTTCTCCTAACACAAATGTTGTGCAGGATGGCACAAGTCAATATTATCTTGCAGACCATTTGTGGGTAACATAGGAGGCTGCCTCCGGTCATGTCCAGGCACCTGAATCTGGACTTCAGGATGCCAAAGGTCCGTTCAACAATGGTGCGTGCCCTCCGATTTATGCCTCACTATAGGCATGCTCTGCTTGGGTTGGGGAATGGCATGGTGAGCAAAAAAACTGATGGATTAAACCCAGATCTGTGACTGGGGGTGAATGTTTGATTTGTTCTGCATTCCGTCCATCAACTGTTGTTTTTGCGTTTGTCACCCCAAGTGGGAAGGGTATGCCCAGACGTGGGTCCCATGCTCATTATGCCACCAGATTCAAGCTAGCCTGGCTGAAGAGGGGTGAAACCCCGAAACCGGTCCCAGGATGCTTGTTTCTGGTCCAGGGAGGATCTGGTCTGGCAGTTCGGGCTGGACTGTTCCCATAGGGAACAGGGTCAAGACTGATTTGCATATGGCTGGGCCCAAACTGGAATGGCATAGTGAGCACAAAAACTGATGGATTAAACCCAGATCTGTGACTGGGGGTGAATGTTTGATTTGTTCTGCATTCCATCCATCAACTGTTGTTTTTGGGTTGGGGAATGAGGTCATGATCCATGGCTGGATCCCTTAACCCTGATCAGCTGAAAAAGAAAATAGGAGTAAGTGTTTTGCTTTTGCTTGCACCAGGAATGTCATGTAGCATGGCAGTTGATATCTTTTGCCATCTGTGACTCATATATGTTAGTGGTATTGTGTGAGATCCTGGGCTTCTGTGAGGTTCTTTCTGCATTGGGGTGTTTGACTTGACAACTTGTGTTTGTCTCATTGACCTGATATCTATGGTTTAGTTTCCAAACTGCAGTTCAGTATGTATTTACCATGCATGGTGTAGTGAGCAATGTATTAGTGTGCGTTCACTGGAGGGGACATCATACTTCCACACAAACAATAGATTCCAATGTGGTGGTTACATGGTTGCACTACATGGCCTGGATATCCCATCCACTTAGACACATGTCCTTGCAGATGAAATCTAGAAGTGAGGCCCTTTGATTAGGTTTGGTGACAATGCCCAACACATCTCCCTAAGTTGGCAACACAGAGGTGTTCAGTATTGACAATGCACAATTGTCCCATGTGTGACTTGGTTCTATGTAGACCTTTGTGGTTCCCAGTGGCTCATGTGCAACCGTGCACCTACACTATCGAACTTGCTCCAGGTAACCTGGCTAACTGCCTAGTGGAGGTGGATGTATCTGTGCAGGAAGGGCCATCTCCCTGTACATCTGTTATTTTGATGGACAATTCAGTGTGTGCAGCAGTGTGCAGTTTGCATTAGTGGCACTTCAATATGTTGACATTGCACACTCCACTTCCTTATTGCTAGCTGGCAACGTCACCCCAGGAGTGATGTGTGATGTTGGGACTGCCTCAGTATTTCTATGTCACCTACATGTGAGTCAGCATCATCATCCTATGTGTATCATGGTGTTTTATCTGCAGCAACACACATTGGACACCCCTCTACAGTACTTATTGCTTGGTAGGGTGTGGGATTGACTATGTGGCCTAATGTAATAGTATATAGTTCATCTTCCAAATTGTACTTCCAGGGCAGGACATGTCATTGTCACTGTGTGGTTTGACATTGGTCCCTTGTAGCTCTAGAGTGGCATCTATTGGTTTTGGGAACCGTCATTTGTCCAGAGGTGTGTATCCCATTGTGTCAGGGTGTCCAACATAACTACCTGTGTCACACCTCAGTGTCAGTGGATACTTGGCCAAGATGTTGGTAAACAATCCCTGGTGGTCAACTATGGCCTGCACGTTTATGGAGTGGGTGTGCTTTCTGTTCCGGAATAGATGCTTGGTTGCAGCAGGTGGTACAATCCGGACATGGGCGCAGTCAGTAGCACCAAGCACATACGGGAAAACATGTATTTGGAAAAAACCCAGTTTGGTCTCCTGCTGCTTCTGCTGTGTGTTGGGGAAGCTGATGTGGCGGGGTTTGAGGGAGATGATGGCATCAAGGACCTTGGGAAGGAAGGCAGAGAATGAGGGCTGTGATACCCCAGCAACCAGGGCACCCGTTGTTTGGAATGAGCCACTTGCCAACATGCGCAGGACAGCTAGCAGCTTGGTCACAAGTGAAATATTATGTGGGGTCTGCAGGCTGGCTGTTATCTGTGGCTCAATTTATCACAGCAGCTGCTGTATGGCTTGCCAGTTGATTCTGTACCTCCGGATGATATCCTGTTCCCTGAGGCCCAGGAGGTTTGTCCTGGTCCTGAAGACCCTCTCCTGCCTTCGGCGTTGCCTTTGGGGTCCACGTTGGTGTGGTGGTAACTGCTGCTGTTGGTCCTGTGCTCTGCATCGTCTGGCATGCTGCATGAGTATCACCTCCATGTTGTCTTTCTTGAGCAATGAAGTAGTGGTGTGTTTGCCCCATTATAACACCTGCCCTGACCCAGGTGTTAAAATGTGATGCAAATCAGGCTTTGTGTCATTTTTCGAGTCCGCATCCCACCCGTGCGTCATTTTTGCCCAGATGGATAACTATGGCGCGAGGATGTCTAAGTCATTTTTGGGACGGGAATGCCTACCTTGTATCTCATTGACCAAGGTGATTTCACGCATCCTTAAAATGACGCAACCTCAAATATTTTTACGCTAGATGGGTCTAGTGTCAAAATATAAATATGGAGTTGAGTTTGCGTTAAAAAAAAATGACGCTAATCTAGCGCAAACAGGAAATAAATATGCCCCTAAGATGTATTTGTATGCACCATCAAGTTGTAGGGGACCACAATGGTCCAGGTACACACATTGCAGTGGCCTATTGGACACTACGAGGGATGTCAGCGTAGGGCACTTAATGTTAGAGCCCTAAATTTGCTGGTAAATGTCACAACAAGGGACACATTGCTTGGTCTATTTGTATAGACCTGGCCACCAGAAGCGTTTCTGTAAGAGTGCTATTGTGGGTGCAACACCAACATGAGCAGATGCGACACCCTCATGCGCTTCTTTGATGAGATGTAATCCCTGGTCTTGGTTGGGGATTGCTCAATCTCAAACCCAAGGAAGGGTTGCATAGGCAAAATTCTGTGCACTGATGTATGAATATTTTGCAGGGTATGCTTTTGAGAAAGGCTTGCCTTCAGCCAAAGCTTTCACGACAGCCAAAATGTCATTGTCCAATCTCATCTGGGAACGAGTCACTGCAGCAACAGAAGCCATAGCTACTGCGGATTTGGCTGCTTCACCAGCCAAAGTGTTGTCAACAATGTGTATTTCTACATGTTGGTGGCCCAACGTACGGACTAAGGCCCATATTTATAATTTTTGACGCAAACCAGCGCCAGCTCTGGTTTGCGTCAAACATTTTACTGCCGGCTAACACCATTTCTACACGACATGCGGGTGCCTTATTTAAGGAATGACGTTAGCCAGAGCTGCGGACTGGTCAGAGTGAAAAAAAATGATTCAAACCAGGCAGCGCCGGTGTAGGGGAAAATGGGGGTTGTGTGCCAAGAAATGGTGCAAGTCAGGTTTGAGGCACAAATCATGCCTCAAACGTACTTGCGCCATTTTTTGACGCACAACCCCCATTGAAATACCTCCTGTCTTAGCAAAGACAAGAGACATGCCCCCTTGCCCAGTGACTTCTGTCCCCTGGGCAGGGTCATTGGGCACAGTGGCATGTAGGGGGGGACCAAATTAGGCCCCCCATGCAACTTTAAAAAAAATTAAAAAAATACTTACCTCAACTTACCTGTACTTACCTGGGATGGGTTCCCCCCATCCATGGGTGTCCTCCAGGGGTGGGCGAGGGTGGCTGGGGGTGACTCTGGGGGCAGGGAAGGGCATCTCTGGACTCCTTCCATGTTCAGCCAGCTGAGCCGATCAGTCCCCTAGGGTCTGCGTGTAGGTTTTTTATGGGTGGAATGTACCATCCTTCATCACTCCGCTCACAGCTGCGCAAGGGGGTGAGTATTGATGTTTAGTACCTATGGCTGGTTGTGCTGAACCATCCGTGTAAATGACAGTATGTTATCTGTCAAGAGAAAAGATGTCTAGAGGTGCAGGGTACTCCTGTTCGTATTGGTGAAAAGCTTGTGTTTGAAGTTATGGATCAAAGATGTAATCAACAGTGGTGGCATTCAGAGAAGTTGCCCAGGGTAGGAAACTAGCCTCCTTCTAGCTTGGTTACCCCAACTTTTGGTCTGTTTGTCAGTGTGCTTGACTGTGTCTACTGGGATCCTGCTAATCAGGACCCCAGTAGTTATGCTCTCTCCCTTAAATTTGGTTGTTGGTTACTGTTAAAACAGTATTTCACCCGCAATTGGCATACTGGAACCTCCTTGTAAGACCCTAGTATATGGTACCTGGATAACTAGAGCAATGGGGTTCCAGGGGATACATATGGGCTGCAGCATATATTTTGCCACCCATAGGGAGTGGATATAGGTCACTACCTATGTCCAGCTACATTATGGTGTCTCCAAAATAGGCATGTTTGGTATCAAACGTATTGGAATCATACTCCAAGGCTTTTGCAAGTATTGGTTGTATGATTCCATGTACTCTGGGGGCTCCCTTGAAGACCCCCAGTATTGTCATTTGAGCCTTCTGAGGTTTTCCAGGCAGCCCCAGCTGCTGCCACCTCACAGACAGGTTTCTGCCCTCCTGTTGCTTGAAAGGCTTGAGCCCAGGAAGGCAGAACAAAAGATTTCATTTGGGAGAGGGGTGTTACACCCTCTCCCTTTGGAAATAGGTGTTACAGGCGTGGGAGGGGTAGCCTCCCCAAGCCACTGGAAATACTTTGAAGGGCCCATTTGGTGCCCTCCTTGCATAAACCCGTCTACACCAGTTCAGGGACCCCTAGTCCCTGTCTGGCGCGAAACTGGACAAAGGAAAGGGGAGTGACCACTCCCTTGTCCATCACCTCCCCAGGTGTGTTGCTCAGAGCTCCTCCAGAGAGTCCCTGGGTTTTGCCATCTTGGATACAAGGTTGGCAGGGAACTCTGGGAGCATTTTAGTGGCCAGTGCCAGCAGGTAACGTCAGAGCCCTCCCCTAATAGGTGCTTACCTGGTTAGGTGACCGATCCCCCTTTCAGGGCTATTTAGGATCTCTCCTTTGGGTGGTTCCTGAAATTCGGATTGCAAGACTCCAGCAGGAATTCTCTGCATCCTCCACTTTGACTTCTCATTAAAGAAACTGCATCTGGACCATCCAGGAACTCTACAAGCTGCAACAAAGAAGCAAGACACTGTCTGCAACATTGTATCTCTGGCTCCTGCCAGCATCTGCAACTGTTTCCCAGTTACGCCTCCTCTGAAGACAGCCCATCTTCAGCCTGCATCAGAATAGAGAAGGAATCTCCCTTGTTGTGAAGGAGTCAGTCCTGCTTCTGCAGGCACCAACTGCAACAATGACCAGCTGTGTGGATCCCCTCTCCTGCTGACTTGAGAACAGACTTGAGAACAGTATATTTGTCAACATCTTTCTCTCTGACAGTGAGAAGTCTATCTCTCTCTTTGGCAGAGAAGGAGAGTCAGAGGATAGCAGCCTACGGTCTCCGAGGGACTGTTTGTACTTTACAGGCCCTCTCCAGAGCAGTGAACCACTTGTATGTTGTGGGAGGCTGGCCTGGCTTATAGTGGGTACCTGATGATACTTACACCTTCTGGCAGGTCCAGTTATCCCTTATTACTAGAATAGTAGTGTTCTAGCAGCCTAGGCTGATAGAGGTAGCTATAGCAGAGCAGCTTAGGCTGAACTAGGAGACATGCAAAGCTCCTACTATACCACTTATGTCATATAGCACTATATCATAAGAAACACAACACTCAGAGTTACTAAAAATAAAGGTACTTTATTTTAGTGACAATATTCCAAAAGTAGCTCACAGGATATACTCCCTTAGGAGGTAAGTAAAATACACAAAATATACACACAAACCAAAATCAGGTACGTAAAGAGTTAGATAAGTAGTGCAAACACTGTAGCATACAATAGGATGCAATAGGAGGCAATAGGCCTAGGGGCAACAAAACCCATATACTCCAGAACTGGAATGCGAACCATGAATGGACCCCAGGCCTAGTGTAGTGTGTAGAGGGTCACTGGGAGTGTAAGAAAACACTACGGGTGTCCAAGATACCCCACCCCAAGACCTTGAAAAGTAGGAGTAAAGTTACCTTACCACCCCAGAGAGACAGTAAAGTCGAGATAGGGGATTCTGCAAAGGCAACAACTGGCTTCAAAGCACTGAAGACGGATTCCTGGACCTGAGGACCTGTAAAGGAAGGGGACTAAGTCCAATAGTCATGCAAGTGTCCAGGGGGGGCAGGAGCCCACTAAACCCCGGATGAAGGTGCAAAAGGGCTGCCTCTGGGTGAAAGAAGCCAAAGATTCTGCAACAACGGAAGGTGCCAGGAAGTTCTCCTTTGCACAGAAGATGTCCCACGGTGTGCTGGAGGATGCAGAGTTATTTCCACACAGAAAGACTGCAAACAAGCCTTGCTAGCTGCAAGAGTTGCGGTTGAAGAAAATGGGTGCTGCCCGGGCCAAGGAAGGACCAGGAGGTCACCACTTGGAGGAGGTGACAGGAGGGGCACTCAGCAACAGAGAGAGCCCATGCAGAAGCAAGCAGCACCCACAGAAGTACTTGAACAGGCATTCAAGAAATCTGAGCATGGCAGTCATCTCAACACTGCAAAAGAGGGTCCCACAAAGCCGCTGGTCAACTCAGCAAGTTGGGCAATGCAGGACGGAGTGCTGGGGACCTGGGCTATGCTGTGACTGATGGATTCCTTGCAAAAGTGTAGAGAAGCCCTTGCAGCTGCAGTTCACTCAATACACAGGAGTATTGTCTGCTGTAGGGAGGCAAGGACTTACCTCCACCAAATTTCGACAGAGGGACCACTGGACTGTCGGGGTCACTTGGATCCAGCTCCTGTGTTCCAGGAGCCATGCTCGTCAGGATGAGCGGGGACCCAGAGGACCGGTGATGCAGAAGTTTGGTGTTTGCGTTAGCAGGGGGAAGATTCCATCGACCCCCTGGAGATTTCTTCTTGGCTTCCAGTGCAGGGTGAAGGCAGACAGCCCTCAGAGCATGCACCATCAGGGAATAGTCGAGAAAGCCGGAAGCATGAGGTGCTACAATGTTGCTGGTAGTTGTCTTGCTACTTTGTTGCGGTTTTGCAGGCATCCTGGAGCAGTCAGCGGTCGATCCTTGGCAGAAGTTCAAGAGAGAGATGCAGAGGAAATCTGGTGAGCTCTTGCATTTGTTATCTGACGAGAAACCCACAGGAGAGACCTCAAATAGCCCTCAGAGGAGGATTGGCCACCTAACCAGGTAAGCACCTATCAGGAGGAGTCTCTGACGTCACCTGCTGGCACTGGCCACTCAGAGGCCTCCATTGTGTCCTCACACCTCTGCATTCAAGATGGCAGAGGTCTGGGACACACTGGAGGAGCTCTGGCCTCCACCCCTGGGGTGGTGATGGGCAGGGGGGTGGTCACTCCCCTTTCCTTTGCCCAGTTTCACGCCAGAGCAGGGGCTGGGGGATCCCTGAACCGGTGTAGACTGGCTTATGCAAGGAAGGCACCATCTGTGCCCTTCAAATCATTTCCAGAGGCTGGGGGAGGCTACTCCTCCCCAGCCATTAACACCTATCTCCAAAGGGAGAGGGTGTAAAACCCTCTCTCAGAGGAAATCCTTTGTTCTGCCTTCCTGGGACTGGGATGCCCAGACCCCAGGAGGGCAGAAGCATGTCTGTGGGTTGGCAGCAGCGGTAGCTGCAGTGAAAACCCCAGAGAGCTAGTTTGGCAGTACCCGAGGTACATGCTGGAGCCCCAGCGATGCATGGGATTGGCACCCCAATACCAGATTTGGCATGAGGGGACAATTTCATGATCTTAGGCATGTTACATGGCCATATTCAGAGTTACAATTGTGAAGCTGCATATATGTATTGACCTATATGTAGTGCATGCGTGTAATGGTGTCCCCGCACTCACAAAGTCTGGGGAAATCGCCCTGAACAATGTGGGGGCACCTTGGCTAGTGCCAGGGTGCCCTCACACTTAGTAACTTTGCACCTAACCTTCACCAAGTGAGGGTTAGACACATGGGTGACTTATAAGTTATTTAAGTGCAGTGTGAAATAGCTGTGAAATAACGTGGACGTTTTTTCACTCAGGCTTCAGTGGCAGTCCTGTGTAAGAAATGTCTGAGCTCCCTATGGGTGGAAAAAAAAATGCTGCAGCCCATATACCCTGGGTACCTAGGTACCATACACTAGGGAATGATATGGGTGTTCCAGTGTGCCAATCAGAATTGGTGAAAATGGTCACTAGACTGCAGTGACAACTTAAAAAGCAGAGAGAGCATAAACACTGAGGTTTTGGTTAGCAAAGCCTCAGTGATACAATTAGGCACCACACAGGGAACCCATATAGGCCAGAAACTATGAGTACTGGGGTCCTGGCTAGCAGGATCCCAGTGACACAGGCAAAAACAAAGTGACACACAATTAAAAATGGGGGTAACATGCCAGGCAAGATGGTACTTTCCTACATATGTCATCCCTCGCCTTGCAGGGGGGAACAACCTTGTTTAAGTTTCTGGAGTCAAAAGTCCTCACTGGCCCTAGGCTCCATGAAACTAAAGTTGATGCCTCCATAGGGTGTGAACCCCAACCTCTGCCTCTCTGTCTCTCTACTGCCAAGGCCTCCCTGTCTAGGACTAACGTTTGCTGCTGCAGCCTCCGCTGGCCTCCTCCAGCTTAGAGGACCTAACCTAACAGATAAAATTGTGTGGGGTAGGGCGCCATCAAGCCAATTAATATGTTCTTGATAAGATAATGGTATTTCTAACTATGCATATGCTCTGTATTGTCCAGGTGCGTTTGCATGTGTATAATTATGAAATGCATTTATGTTCTCATCAACTGCTGGAAATGTGACCCAAGAATAGAAAAGTTCTGTTCTATAAGCTGCATGTGCGTCAACCACAAATGTGACTGGACCCCCCAGGGCCGTTAGACCATGTGCCAATAAATGTGCAGTAAGGGGTTGTCTCATATTGACTGCAATTGCTACCTGTTGTGGATTCGCCATATCAAATGGTAAATTTGTTCAGAGATAAGCACACCAAATGGGGATACCCTTTTAGAGTTCAAGCTTGAACAACCTCCAGCGTTAGATAGGTGTTCCCTACTTAGCTGAGGAGGAAATCCTCAATACCCCAGACAACTCCGTATATAGTACTGAGGTGTCTTTGTATAGTGACACAGAGATACTCAGGAGGACCTGAAAAATTAGAGCCTGACCAAACGTTGGCAGAGCCATGTCACATAGGCTCTCATTATTCTAATGAGACTACTGGATTTTGAATGGCAGAATCACCTGCAGTGAGGGAGACTGAGCCTTAACCCACTATAGGTGACACCTGACGCCCTTAATCCGGTTTTTGCTCCGGCTAACTAGCAGTGCCTCATCTCTACCAAATGGCAGCCGAGAGCATGAGATAATTGATTCCTCAGGGAATTCGTGGTGACTCAGGTCTCATCCACTTTCTCTCAGTTGCATCAGTCTCACATACACAATGACAAACAGAGGCAGTATATGTTTCAATAAGGTTTTAGTGAAGCGACTGCATCTTAGATAGCAAAGCATGCACTGCAATAACCAGGACGATACAGCATGACAGAATTAGAATTGTAACAAGGAGGGTAATGCATAGAAATGACGCTACCATATTGTCACTAAAGTCTATGAACTAATTCTTACCTAAGCTATGATAGAGCACAGCATGTTAAACTCTAATTCTGCCGTTCAGGTTCCCCTAGGAAGACATCATCCCCCATAGCTGAGCAAAGGCCTGAAGTCTGCATAAACAGCTGTAGTGAAGCATTCAGTAATCAGCATACAGTTGTTGTCCTCTCGCTGGAATCTCCCTTTAACGTGTAAGGGACAATGAAGTGTTTTGTATAATAAAACAGCTGATGTTTTGGAAAATGTCCCTATGTAAGGATGTGTGTTTTTCTATGAATACCAGAGACAAAACTTTTACCACGTTCACCGGCAACCTCTCTTACTACAGCCTTGAACGAAGCTCAAAGTGAGCAAGAATGTCTTGTTTGATAACGTAGTGCTGGCCTAAGTGAAAACAGCTAGATAGAGAGAAATAGACCACAGAAGTGGCTATTGTTAAAATAATAAAAGAAGCTGAACAAAATATATCTAGGCTAAAGTGCACAGCGGGAGGCCTAGTGTGCTAAAACAATGTGCAAGGAGCCATAACTAAATGGCTACACAACAGCAGGATCCCAGTAGACACAGTCAAACACACTGACAAACAGGCCAAAAGTGTAACCAAGCTAAACAGAAGCTACTTTCCTATAGGTCTGTCTACAACCATCTGTGACTCGTGTTACTGATACAGTGAGTGTACAAATGTACATATAAAAAGTTCTCAGAGAGAAAGAGGCCTTTTTAACAGCACCTTTCAGCTTGCATGTGGTTACAAGGTTCATCATTAGCCGGATGGGCCTGACATCAAGCCCATTACATTTATTTTACATTTTTTTACATGGCATTCTGTGAAATGTTAATTTGTCCCATTACTTATTCCATTAGGTTTTAAAGTAAGACTAAAGTGGATTGCTCCAGCTCCTACTTCCGTTTACCCATTTTTTCCTTTCTGCTGCCCTACAGAGTCACAGTCCTCCGCCCACACTCCGGCCTCCATAACTCCCCTGTTATATTTGCCTTCCCATCCTTCTTTGCTCCTGGTCCTCACTCGCTTTTCCCACATCCCTCTCCCCATATCTACTTTCTCCCATAATCACTTTCATCTCCACCCTGCTCCCTTTCTCTATTACTATCTGCATCATTTCCCCAGCACTTGCCCTCCTGCGGTCCCATATTCCTCTTTCTTTTCATCAACCCATCATTTGTTGCTCCTCACACTCTTTCTTATTTTCTGGACAGTACCCAGCCAGGAGGAGAGCACTGGCTTGTTCCAAGAGGAAATGGAATATTTAATGATATATTGAATACTAAGGGGCTTTTATGCAAGCCCCTGTGTTATGCCGGAATTTCACTTTCAGTGACGATCTGGCACTGCACAGTGCAGGGCCATAGCTACAATGCCACGTAAAGTCACCCAGCATGGCTTTTCATGGCGTTGTAGATATAGAATGAGGCAATGCAGCACAAGTCACTGTGTTGCCTCACCCTGTGATAGGGAGGTATGCCACGGGCATTAAAGTGGGTATTCCCACGTTACATATATGGCAATTAACACATTCCCAGATTTACGAGATTTCTTAAACCTGGGAATTGGTCAAAAGCCTATGCCTCCCTAAGACAGGTGCAATGAAGAGAAATACCTTCATTTCCCCTCGATTTTCCTTTTTCTATTTGGGCTGCATCCTGCATTAGAAAGAGGAAACGTCTCTCATGATTGTTTTTGTGCAGGAAGGTGCCCTTACTGTACAGAAACAATGATCCCTGGAATGCAGACACCCTTCCATCATGGTGCATTGGTGCATGCATTGGCACATGGCAGCCCATTGTGCGCCAGCACAGGGGAAAATGACAGGAATGTGCTGTATCTCATCGGTATGGTGCATTCCTGCCCTTTTCCTTTTACGCAGAGGAGCTCAGCAGGAATTCTTGTTGCGCTACCTTGTGCCAAAAACTAGTAAATGAGACCCTAAGTGTGTATGCTTGTTTAGCAATAGATTTACTAATATTTGGTACAACTCAACACAGCAAGACAACTTGCTGTGCTGCACTACATCAAATGAAGAGGACTGATATGTGCCATATTACTGCTCTCTCTCTGTGCTGGAGCACTTGTTTCTGCAAAGCACCAACTCAGGCACCCTTGCGCGTTGGTGAAAAGGTGCCTTAATTACAGACAGGATTGCATTTTGCAGGAAGAAGAAGAATGCAGGCCATGTAGAAAGAGGATAAATACAGTTTTCATTTTGCTTCACCAGAGAAGGAATAGCATTATGGTGCATTCGCAAGTTTTTTAATGTTAGCAAATCTGGAAATGCAGCAAAAACCACAGGTGAATGTTTGGGAACTCCCACACTCCACCCAGCACAGAGTATTGCAAGGCAGCGATTTGTGCTGTGTGCACTTAAATGTCACAAGAAGTGCAATGTGCAGCACTTCATACCTCAGAGACTATATGAATATGCATGTTTGTGCATCTGTACTATCTGTTTGTTAATATCTTTGATCTTTGGCAGACACAGAGTACAGCAAATGGTAATTGGTGCACAATATGAACAAACATTACCAAAGCTGAAAGAATGGTTTGTAATTTTAGTTACAAACCAGATCTACTGTCTTTGGCAACCAAAAAATATTGACTCTACCAATGTTTGTTTGATTGGTTTCGGGGAAGACACTCAATAAAATATAATGGAAAATACAAATAAAGCTATCGGGAATTTTTGGATCCACACCCCAGAATTGCATCAAATAGAAAATTACTTAATCACCCCTGACTTACTATCAAATAATAAAAATAATCATAGTCATGGTTACTCGCACACACACATACGCACCCAAATATAAGCTCCATAAAAACTGACCACACATGCACAGTACAAATATTATGCCTGGGCACTAGCCCACACAACATCTCCTCCCCTTCACTTACCTTGATGTCAGTGGATTCACAATGCTTCCCAGGATCATGAAAGCATCTGCTTTACATTGCCAATCTGGGTCCTCAACTACGAGAAATCATCAGAATAGAGAGGGAATGAGCAGCACCTGAGCTGGATATCATGCAATCTGTGTTTTATGAGATGGAAGGTCACCCACACAGTGCACAGCAGCTTGCAAATAGAGGCTCCTGCCAGCCCAGCACATATAGTGATGTCATTGATCTCATTCTCAGATATAGGGGGACTTGACCAAAAAATGACTCTGCGATGGGCAACTTCAGTCTTCCCATTAGTCACAGGCAATAGTGGAATAATTTGGAATGCTGGAGTGTTGGGGGAGGGGCATTCTCGTTGGTTAAAGCAGGGCCCCGCCAGGCAGAATCAACCACTCCCATCAAGGGTGGGCGATTACTCTCACTGTTTTACCTGTGCTTATCCTTGTGTAGCTGGGCACAGAGCAGTCAGGTTTATCACAGAGACAATGTATAAAGCAAAGACACTGCACTTCCCCACCAAAACCATACTACATGGCACAAATAAGTCTTCATACACAGCGGATGTATAAAAAGCGTGCATTCAACTCTAGGGGTGGGAGGTGCGCTCCGCTCCGCTGGTGGAGTTAACAGAGTTGTGGGCACTCCGCTTGGAGTGTAGAGTTCAGCCCAAAAATGTGCCAGCCCAGTAGAACTCACTGGCAAGCACATTGCAGCCCAGTTGCAGCCCAGTTATGGACCACACCGCACAAGCACAGACAGTCTGCTCTTGCGATGTGTGGCCCATAACTGGGATGCACTTTACACTCGGCCCAAAATGAAGGCAACATTTGCCCCGCTATGACAGGTTTTGCTTTCTTCCGGTCGGTGACATGGAGCTTCAGGAAGCTGCTGGTGAGGGGCTACACCGGCGCCAACTCTGGATCCAGGCCTCCCTCCTGTCACTTTCCTCAGCAGCCTGGAAGCAGGGAGCAGAGGGAGACAGGGAGACAGGCCATTGGCAACAGGGGCTCTCTTGGACCCAGATCAGACAATTTTTTTGCTTTCTCTTCTATGACGACACAAGGGCCGACACTGTCCATTGACAGAATTTGCATATGAGGGGCGTCTGTTCTTAGAAAAAAGAAAACTGCAGTCAGAACTCCACTTGAAAAGAGCCTTTGTCTCTCTAGAGTCCTTGGCAAATGAAGTGGTGTTATGTGGTACGGTGCTGAGGCCAGCAGGGTGAGCTGGAGACCAGGGGAGCATCAGCTGCTGAGTGGTAGTCGGGCAACCTGCACCAGATAGAGATGTGTGTGCCCTGAGAGGGTGTCTTAGAGTCCAATCGCAAGCAAGTTTAGGCACTTTGTGAAAATCCGAGGCAGCTGTTGGTGAGCTGGTTTGCTGCTGCTAGAGCTGGGCCCTAAAGAAAGGGCGGTCTGATGCTGTGTGTAAGTGCAGAGGAAGCGATTGCAAGGCTGGTGCAAGACAGGGGGTGTGCTTTGACCTCCTTAGCAAGTTTGTGAAGGAGGGCAGTTGGTGAAGGGATGTGTGCAGGTGTGGAGAGCAGCAGGCTCCATGCCAGTGGGCTGTGTCAGGATTGAATTAGCAGCTTTCACTGCCTACTGCATACCACCCTGGCCTGCTTACACCCAATCTCGGAAGTGCTAATCAGTGTTGGGCCTGGTTAGAAGTGCTAAGCATGGTCGAGCCTGGTTAGTACTATTAACCCGGCCAGACCCTGCTTAGCGCTTATGAGGTCAGGGTGGTAGGGCAGGTGGCACTCCGCTGAACTTGGAACTCTGCGGAATTCCTCTGAGTTTTTTACCAACGCCATGAAATTCCATGAGCTCTGCCTACCCTTATTCAACACACACATTGCCAACACAGCATAATTATAATATAAATCTGTAAATTAGCAATAGAAGTCACAATATGAGGCCCCATTGTGTTCGACTCTAGCTGCTGTATATATATATAAAGAAAACCGTACATTCCCTCCCTGCACCCACATAAGGTGCCAAACGTTGCCAGCATGAGACCCACCCTAGAGTTCCCCACAATCAGTGTAACACAGAAATTCAGGGTGCACCCTGGTCCCCAATATTAGCAGCAAACTGCACATACAAGGTTTTCATCACTTTCACAAGGTACTGCAGCCAAGGCTGAAATAGTAAGACTTACTGCCAAGTGAAATGTTTTTCTGACAGCACGTTACCGCTTCTGCATTCACCCCCACTCACTCCCACACATCCACTCTGCAACGGTGTGAGGTACCACGGGTATCATTCTGCATGTGCACACACTCACTCATACACACTCGCACCTAACACCTTAATGCGGTGCCCTGATATCCAGATAGTGAATGCCACTGTGCTTGCAAGCACCCTGGGTCCCAATCTGCCCTACACCCACCAACCAGCTTCAGCTATTTCACCCCTTCATGAACCAAAGATTGCATCAACATTTTGCTGGTTACTAGGATGTTTGTGGCTGAGTCATACTTCTCAGGGTAGGGGGTGCTTCCCTGTCTGGGCCTGGTACACCGTTGTATACCTGCCCTGCCCTCCGCCTCCCACTAGTCCTGCCATCACAGCCCTATGGGGAAGATGTAAGGCAGCTCAGGGCTGGCCCCCACATATGGATCGCCACCCAGATCACAGGGCCACTAGTGCCCCTGCAGGCATATCCCATAGGCCAAGAACATGGTTAATGGGATCTACCCCCCCAGGTATGTGGTACATCTGTTTTGCTGGGCCCTCCTGGGTACAGTGCCTCAACCATGTCCCTACCCACCCCTTCCTATCATAGATAGGACTGGTTTTCTCACTTGTCCCCTGCCAGACAGTGGGGAAGTACATAGAGTCTTGAGGTCACGCACAGAGAGTCAGCAAAGACTGAGAGAAAATGCAAAAAGTTTCAGGAAAATTCCCTAAACTGAGCCTTGTCCAACATGGAGTCACCCCATCATGTGTCAGGAGAAATAGTGGGGTTAGAGCCTCAACACTTCACCCATCCTTCAAAGGGAGGGCAGGGACTATGGACGTTCTGCTGCCACTTTCAGGTATCGATATGACTGCAGAAAAAATGTAAATAAAACTTTCAGCTTTAAACTGTGTGTGATGAGGGGTTGTCGTAAGGGGAGCCATAGAAAAGTTGCGCCCATGCACGGTTGGCAAAATGCTGTGTGTTTGGGACTGATCAATGTATGTCAGGTAAGTAAAGTCAGATGTAAATTATGTGCTCCTATTTTTAATTTTTAACCTCAGTTATTTTACCTCTTCAGCCCCAAATGGAGTCTCACCCATAATAATGCTTCTTGTCACACGGTGTTTGTTATGCAAACTATAGTGCCAGTTTAATAATGTGAGTTCAGCTTCTGTGTTCAACTGGGTTAAGGGACTCTCGGCAAGTGTGTGATACATGTTGGTATATAAGTACACAAATGTAGGTTTAGGACCAGGGACTGTTGTCTGTTTAGCATCAATGCTCATGGATTCTCTCAGATACTAGCATGTGATGCATGTTTCTCTAAACCTGACCGTAATGTTATTCACCCATCCAGGTTTCTTGCGGCATGTAGGTAATTACTGTATCCCCAGTAAGTAGATCAAAGACCCAAGTGAGGAGTAGGTTTCCAGGGAGATGTTGTGCTAGAGAAAGGGCCCATGGTTGGAATTGTCAAAACTATCAGCTGTATCTCCCTCTTAGGGTGCTCAGAGATTGTTAACAGATGGAACAAAAAGGGACACTGTAAATATTGTCCCTCATCTACTAAAGTAGGCATCTCTGAGGTTTTGTGGGAAGAGAGTAGGTCTGTCTTCACAGTAAAAGCTAAAAGAGGATATGTGTCATGATTTGGAGGGGGCTGCCGTATTTTCCCACACTTTTGTGCAGAGTTGTGAGAGTCACCAAGACTGTCAAGAAAAGGTTGAGTCAAGATACTTTATCACAGTAAAAGCTAAAAGAGGATATGTGTCATGATTTGGAGGGGACTGCCGTATTTTCCCACACTTTTGTGCAGAGTTGTGAGAGTCACCAACACTGTCAAGAAAAGTTTGAGTCAAGATACTTTATCACTTGATTGGGTGTGTGCATCAACAATCGTCTATCCCCCATCTCACATAGCTGCAGTTTGGAATAGTTGTGGAGGAGCCAGGAATAAAGGAGGTAGGGAATGCATCAATTTCTGAAAGTTATTTACTCATTCAGAGCTGATGGCACTAGTCATTTGATTGTCTCCCAGAACCAGTAGAGAGAAGATTTGAAAGGGGCCCTGTGGACTTCTGTTGGACTCTGACTGTAACTCACCATCCGCCTGCAAAAGCTTAAAAATGAGGGTAGTCTGTAATGGAGGAGATGCTCTGCTCCTAAGGTTGATAGGCCGAAGTCTCCAGCCCAGCGACCGTTACCACCCTGGCCGACGGAGTGGTACATTGGTGG
The DNA here is from genome assembly GCF_031143425.1 of Pleurodeles waltl. Lineage (NCBI taxonomy): Eukaryota > Metazoa > Chordata > Amphibia > Caudata > Salamandridae > Pleurodeles > Pleurodeles waltl. The sequence continues at coordinate 1,323,095,508 of NC_090437.1, read as the reverse complement.
TTTGGCTTGAGTCATAATTTGGGAAAGGTACCGCCAGCCTGTTGGCAGTACCTTTCCCCAAATTACCGCCGACCGGCAGGGTCATAATGATGGCCTTAGTCTCCACCCTTGGCCCACCTTGTCCCTCTTGGTTGAGATTAAAGTATCAGACTAAAGCTGACTCTGCTGGTGAAGAGAGGAGAAAAGCTAGGATTAAGACAGGGCAGGAGCTATGGACTTGTGTGAAAGTGTGATTAAAAGTTTCCACTTTGAACTCTTCGCTGTTGCATCAGGGTGCTTTACCAGGCTTATACTAATCCGCAGTTGGCAGTGTGCACCACATTCAGGACAGATCAGCATGTCAGTTCAGTGAAGTGGGTTTCAACTGAAATTACACAATTTTTCACTTCAATCTCCATTATTTTACCCAAGTTGCACCAGATAGAGTTTCACACATTGTAATGCTGCTTGTCATAGTGTCTTTTATTGCAACCTAGAGTGTATTAATGTGAGATCCACTTTTGTGTACATCTGGGCTAAGGGGCTCTGAGAGAGTATGACACATGTTGGCGGTTTGTCTGTTGTTATAGGGCATGCCAATATAATGTATAGCTTTATAAGGAAATGGCCTTCTTCAATGATCACAGCCCCACTTTTGTCAGCTTTTGTTGGTAGTATGTGAACTCTGAATACCGAGGTGCTGCTGTCCATCACCAGTGTATGTTGTCTGACACCTAAAAACATGTATTGTTGGGTAAATCCTGATTGCCATATTTAACTTACCTATACGTCCCTAGCATATTTAACTTACCTATAATTACCTAGTGTACTCAGGTCATGTAAGTTAAATGTCAATAGTGGACTGCAGCACCTATTAGCCACACTAAAGAGACAATGCAAACATACCTAAAGGCCTGCTACAGCAGACTGGCTGGGCAATTTTAAAAACATTTATTTTTCCACACCTACACCTTCCTTTTCAACACATATAGTTTGCATATACATCACCCTAAGTTAGGCCCTAAATGCCCATAGGGGGCAAGGTATTTAAAAAGTAGGATATGTGTAAGAAAATTGACTATTAGTTTGGGGGTGAAAACTTAATCAAGCAACAATCACAATCCTTGTCAGAGTGAACCTCAGAAGTCACTAAATTAACCTGTGTGTAATCCTCTGGTAGCTTGGCACAAAAAAATTCAGGCTTAACTTAGAGGCAATGTATAAGGAATGTATGAATCACCTGGAATCAACAGTCATAAAGTGAAATTCATAACATAAGAAAAAACCCAGTCCAATTTAGACAAATAAAGTCAAATGTAAGAAATAAAATAGCACCAAAATTTACACAAATAGAATCAGTAGAACCAAAGATATACATTTTCAAAGATTTAGGTAACTATAGCATCCAAAAACACGAAACACCATTTATAGTTACTTGGTCATGCTAGACCAGTGGAAAGTCAAAAGTTCAGACCTACTGAGATGGAGTGTGTGCCAGATACTGGAACCAGAATAGTCCAGCTCAAAAAGTTATCTTCTCAAAGTCCAGTTTGAAGGATCCAGTTCACTGTACAGGAGACCGAGGGGAGCAGGGAGAGTCTCAAGAATGATAGTCACTGTATCACGAAGAGCAGGCCACGGGTTGTGGACAGTCATCACTGTAGCAAAAAGATCTTTCTGCCCATTTTGGATGGTCGATGATAGAGCCCCAATCTGCAGGATTTCTCTATTTCTTCAAAGAAGGAGCTCAAATGATGCCAGGTAAGGACTTGGGGAGGCCCATCTTGGGGATCAAAAACTTATTCCAGCAGAGGCCAGCAGGCTCAGGTTGGTACAGTTGCAGGCCAGCTGGAGAGGTGAAGAGAGGTCTCTGAAGCTTGTTGTTTCTCTGTGGCTCAGAACAAGAGGCCAGCCAGCTGATTATTGAAGTAAAATCCCCTGAGATGAGGGTAGCAGGTCCCTTCTTCCTTCTAAGAGAGCAGCAGGGCATTCCTTTGGCAGCAGAGCATTCCTTCTTCTGCAGTATTGACAGGTCCAGAAACATATTGAAGAGTGCGGGTGAGGGTTGAGGGTTACGTTGGCAGATTGGACATTGGACATTGCAATTGTTGCTGACACTTGACCACAAAGGACACCGACCCCGTCGTCACCGGAATTGAAGGTGACCATTCCATGGTACTTGTAGGTTGGTCACTTCACATTGTCTTGGGACCCGTGCGTTGACATACATGTAAAATATATATATTTTTAAAACTTGTGTTGAATATATATGTTGCGACTAGTTGTTTCCTTCATTAAATGAAACACACCTGCTGTAACGCCGCGCCTTGACGCAGCGTCTCTTTCTGCCTCGGCGCTAGGAACGCGCTGCCGATATTTGGAGCGCCGTTTCCCACGTTTTTTGGTCTCCTCGGCAACACGTCCTGGGGAGCGTGTATTGCGCTCCCGGTCGCGTTGCCCTTACCTGGAATGCATTTTTCTTCTCCCCTGTCGGTGGTGGGCTTCTTCTGGTCTTTTTTCTTTCTTTTTCCTTGCCTTAGTCTTCTGCCTTTTTCATGTTCATGTTGTATCCATCTTGTCTTCTTCCTGTTTGTAATTCCCAGCATGCTCTCTTTCTTATATACTGCTTTCTTTTTCCTATTCTTGTCTATGGGCTTTTTCCAAATTCAAGATGGTGGTTTTTTCATTTCCTGTGATGTCACTTCCCCTTTTTCAGTATATAAGCCATTCAGTCTTGCTCTATCTTGCGTTGTAAACACTTCCCCTTGGTTGTGCTCTTCGCTCCTGTTCATCGTTCCTGCTTTTTGCCTTGGAGTATTTTTGCCTTGTTTTGTTCCTGTTGTCAAGTCCTGTTTTTCTTCTTCTTTTTATAGGAGTTACTGTTTGAGGTTTTTCCCCAGTTCTTCTGTTTTTTTCCTCTGGGACTTCTGGAGGGTACGGTCTGCTTTGGCGTTCCCTGTCAAGCGGCACCGTGGCTACTAGAAAAGGTCACCCCTATCTGGGATTCTCCAGAACCTGTAGTAGACTGGGTGTATTCTCCAATCCTGTATCCAGAGGTGAGAAGTCAAGTGCAGTTTGTGACACCTGCTTCAACACATATACACAATAAAACACTCCCCACTGCCAGTACAAAGGTGACGTCTAAATATGGTCATCGGGAACCCACCAGCTTGACAGAAAAGGAATATTATCAGCCAGCATAAGACTCTGCCACCCCGTCGGATAACACTCCGTTGAGGCGGTCAGAGGCTCAATCGCAATACATCTAAATACAGGGGTTGAAAGATCATCAGCTTGATTGAGTAGGTGGGACAACCGCAAAAGTGGGAAGGCAGTAATACCATCAAGATCTAAATCAGGCCTACTGTCTGGAAGGACCACACAAAGGCCAACTGACAAAAACGCCTAATCATGTGCCCCAGAATAGAGAAAATGGCAACTTCCTGAAAGTAGTATTTTCAGACTTAAAACAAGACTGTACAATTAAAATTGATTTTAAATTACACTTCTTTAGAGACCAAATATGACATTTCCACCTGTTCCCGAAAAAAAGTGATCACTTTTTTTTACACTGAAAAAGTTAACCCAAAGCCCTTCTATGGCAGAATGTGTCAGTATCAGGACATATAAAACTTAAAAGTACATGTCCAACCTTTTAAAATCATTTTACCCTGAAATAAGGACTGTTAGGTCCTTTCTTGGGGGTATTAGAAAGGAAAGTTTAGAAATTGGGTAACTGGTTGGCAATGATATGCACCCATTATAAGTCACCAACACACTCCAGAATAACCTGTGCTCACACCATGGTAGTTTGAAGACCAAAACAACAAAAATCCAAGAAGTAGAACTTGAGGTATGATTTTTTAAAGATTAAACTTAGAAGCAAAACACACCAACTCGGGCTACCTGGTCACGTTGGACTGGGACAAACTTTAAAAGTTAAGGCCGACCACAATGGAGCATGAGATGGCTACAGGGACTCCATTGGACCCAATGAAACAAACTAATATTATCATCGCTGCATCGAAGTTAAAGATGTGGGGAGCAGTCTGAAGCAATGTATTGGTGTCGATCCTCACAGTGTAGACGAAGTGTCAATCTTTCCCACACATCAGCGAAAATGCGTTGATTTTTTACACACATCGGCAATGCAAGATGTGTCACTCCTGAAGGTGATGTGCCAAGGTCAATCCACTATGGGGAGGCGGTGTATCAACTCTGATCCATGCACTCAAGTTGATGTGCTGTTTCCGATCCTCGCAACAGGGGCAATGCACTATTCGGATCCTCATAACAGGGGGATGACCAGCTTGGATCCTCAAAACCTGTGTCAATGAACCAGTTCACCAATATCAAACACCTTAAGCCCGCTTCTAAGGGGTAGCACCACTAGGCATGGTCAGACTTACAGATGGCAGAGTACAGGTGTAGATGTGGGCTGGTTGGAAGTCTGTTATGTCCCTGAAACTTCAGAAAAAAGCAGGCCAGTCATCTGGCCCTTGGATTAACTCTGGATGTTGGGATCATGGGATGTGTTTCCTGTCCTTCTCACCCAGGAAAGGAAAGCAGCAGGTCAGGACAGCAAGAAAACAGTTTTTACAGAGCAGCAGAAATGCTAAGATGTAGTCCTTGTAGCTAGCAGCACAACAGTTGTTCTTCCTGGCAGAGCATTCACAGGTCCAAGAATGTACGAAGATGGTAGAGGTCCAGTTCTTATACCCAGTGGTGTTTTTGAATGGAGGAGACTTCAAGAGGAATCGTTTGAAGTGCACAAAGGTCCTCCCTTCCTATCATGGCTCTAGACTTATAACAGGAGGTATGCAACCCTTTGTCTGGGTACAGGACGTAGTGTCAGGGTGTGCCCAGTTACTCTCTCCCATACGGCCCATGATGGCCCATTAGGACGTGGATGGCCCATCAAGTCACAACTAAGGTCCCATTGTGTGTGGCTTTCTGGAGTGAATACTCAAACCCTAGCTGTCACCCATCCCAGACAAATGAGCAGAGACAGGCAGCAGACACAAATTGCTGATAGCAGTATAATGTCAACTTTCTAAATATGGTGCTTTCAAAATTGTAACTATAAATCTGACTTTACCATTTAAGAGAATTTATGGTTACAAATCAATATGTTCCAAACATGATGGCACCGATTCGCAAAGGTAAACTTAAACCAAAAGTCAAAGTTTAGGTCAAAAGCCTAAACTTAGACCACAAGTCAAACTTTACTACAAGTAAAGATAGACTTTAGGCCTAAACGTAGACTTTTGATGTAAACTTAGACTTTTGCTCTAAGTTTACCTTTGTGAATCAGGCCCTTAGACTTTTGTCCTAAGTTTATCTTTGTGAATCGGGCCCGATAACTTTACCTCTGTTCAATTAAGAAGTGCAGCTTATGAAATGTAATATGGAATGCTTAATATTAACCTATGAAAGGGGCAAGCCTCTCAGTAGTGAAAAATGAATTTTGGAGTGTTTCACTACCAGAACATGTACAACTTAAAAGCACATGTCCTACTTTTTAATTACATAGCTACCTGGCCTGTGGGCTACCTAGGGCCTGCCTCCTGAGAGACGTATGTAATAAAAGGGATGTTTAAGGCTTGGTAAAGGGTTTTAGATGCAAGTCAACATGACAGTGTGATACTGCATTCGGACTGCATTGGCAGACTTTGGACATGTTGTAAAGTGCTACTTTATTGGGTGTCACCAACTGTGCTGCCTATCCAGTAGTAACATTTAATTTACAGGCCATGGGCACATGTTGTGCCCTTTAGTAAGGACCTATAAGTAAAATAATGCTGCCAATTAGGTATCTAGCAATCATACCACGTTTTAGGGCAAGAGCGCAAGCACTTTAGCACTGGTTAGCAGTGGTAAAGTGGCTAAGGCTAGCAAAATCGAATTCAGAAAAGGTAGGAGGAGGAAGGCAAACAGTTTAGGGGTGACCCTGAAGGAGAAGGCCTTTTCCAACACCTTGCTAAGTCGAATTGGCAGATAACAACTGCACACAGGCAGCAATGGCACCCACGAGACGTGTATTAAAAGGCTATTTAAGAGGATGGCAGAATAAATGCTGCAAGCCCACTAGCAGTATTTTATTTACAGGCCCCAAGCTCATGTAATACCATTTTACTTGGGACATTTATTGTAATTAACAGTGCCTGTAGGTTGTAAGTCAATTTTACGATGTTAACGGAGAGAGCACAGGCACTGTATTACTGATTAGCAGTGGGAAAGTGCACAGAGTCTTAAGGTCAACAGAAACAATAATAACTGTTAGAAATGAGGTCTCTGGTTGGCAGTCAGTTTGCACTCTGTCCAAGCAGGGACCGTCACTCTAGTCAGGGTAAGGGAGATACAAAGCTCAGATAACCCCTGCTTACCCCCTTGGTAGCTTGGCACAAGTAGTCACGCGTAACTCAGAGGCAATGTGTAAAGTATGTGTACCAACACACACATTAATACAGTGAAAACTCTAGAAAATGGACACCACACTTGTTTAGAAAAATAGGCAATATTTCTTTGAATCAAGCAAGACCAAAATGTCAAAAATCCAATATACACAAGTAAAGTTATGAATTTACAAAATAATAGATTCTTACCACATAGAAAACAATAGAAACGTTGTTGTCACACAAAGGTCCTGGTGTGTGTCAAACATAAAGCTTCACTGGTGAGCATGTGTTGGAAAGGTCAGCGATACATCACTTCCTTACTAGCAAGTGAAGCTGTGCGTTGTTTCTTCTCTTGTCGGGTAGGCGATGCATTGTTTTTCTCTCCTGCAAGAGAGCGATGCGTTGATTTCTGGACGGGGCACCTCATATCCGGGCAGGTTCACGATGATTTTGATGCCCAGCGATGATGCGTGTGAAATCTGGACGCATGCTGAAGGAAAACCATACTGAGTGGGGTTTGCGTCATTTTCAGCAGCCGCAAGCAGCAGTTGCGTTATTTCTACAGCTGCGATGCAGGTGATGCATTGATTTCCCAGCTGTGATGCAGGTGGTGTGTCGATTTTACAGCTAAGTTGCAGGTGGCGCATTAAGATTTTCCCTGTACGTCTCCCTGTGAGTGGATTTCAATCCTTGTTCCACCAGCTTCACCTTTCAAGGGCCCAGGGACTGGACAGAACATCACTTAAGAAGGTAGGCGTCTCAGCAGAGAGTCCAGGTGCTGACAGAGGAAGTCTGTGATGGCCCAGAGACTTCAAAACAAGAGGCAAGCTCATTCCAAACTCTTGAAGATTCTTCACAAGCAGGAATATACCACAATGTCCAGTCTTTGTCCTTTCTCAGGTAGAAGCAGCAACTGCAGCATAGCCCAACAAAGCACAGTTACAGGCAGGAGCAGCACTTCTCCTCAGCTCTTCAGCTCTTCTCCTCTTGAACCCTTAAAGTAATCTAAAGTCTGGGTTTTGGGTCCCCTATTTATATATCCCTTTCTGCCTTTGAAGTAGACACACTTGAAAGGGAAGTCTCTGTTGTTCACAAGATCGTCGCTTGTCAAGGCCTGGTTCCAGACTCATACCAGGGGTTGTGGTTGGGGACTGCATTGTGTAAGGGCAGGCACAGCCCATTCAGGTGTAAGTGACGACTCCTCTTTCCAGTCTAGCCCAGATGGCCCATCAGGATATGCAGGCTACACCCCAGCTCCCTTTGTGTCATTGTCTAGTGGCGTAGGCCCACTGGTGTAGGAAAGTAGCCTCTTTCTAGCTTGGTTATTCCCGCTTTTGGCCATTTTGTCAGTGTGTTTGACTGTGTCTACTGGGATCCTGCTAATCAGGACCCCAGCAGTTATGCCCTCTCCATTAAATTATGGTGGTTGCATACTGGTAATCCAGTATTTCACCCACAACTCACATACTGGTGCCCCCCTATAAGTCCCTAGTATATGGTACTTAGGTACCCAGGGCATTGGGGCTCCAGGGGATCCTTATGGGTTGCAACATATCTTTTGCCACCATAGGTAGCCCATGCAAAGGCCTCTGCAGGACTGCCATTGCAGCCTGTGTGAAAAGGTGCATGCACCCTTTTACTGCCAGCTACCCTGCATCAGGTCACTTATAAGTCACCCCTATTGCAGGCCCTCCAGCCCTGAGTGCAGGGTGCAGAGTACCTGTGTGTGAGGGCACCCATGCACCAGCAGAGGTGCCCCCACAACCTCCAGGACCATTTTCCCAGACTTCGTGAGTGTGGGGACACCATTTTTTGCATGTACCGGACATAGGTCACTACCTATGTCCAGCTACATAATGGTAACTCCGTACATAGGCATGTTTAGTATCAAACATGTTGGAATCATACCCCAATGCATTTGCATGCATTGGTTGTATGATTCCATGCACTATGGGGGCTCCTTAGAGGACCCTCAGTATTGCCATTACAGCCTTCCGAGAGGTTCCAGGCAGCCCCAGCTGCCCTCCTGTTGCTCGAACAGCTCAAGCCCAGGAAGGCATACCAAAGGATTTCCTTTGGGAGAGGTGTGTTACACCCTCTCCCTTTGGAAATAGGTATTACAGGCTTGGGAGGGGTAGCCTCCCCAAGCCTCTGAAAATGCTTTGAATAGCACAGATGTTTCCCTCCTTGCACAATCCAGTCTACACTGGTTCAGGGACCCTTAGTACCTGCTCTGGTGTGAAACTGGACAAAGGAAGGGGGATTGACCACTCCCCTGTCCATCACCACCCAGGGGTGGTGCTCCGAGCTCCTCCAGAGGGTCCCTGAGTTTTGTCATCTTGGATTCCAAGTTGGCAGGACACTCTGGGAACATCTGAGTGGCCAGTGCCAGCAGGTGACGCCAGAGCCCATACTTGATAGGTGCTTACCTGTTTACCTGACCAATACTCCTTTCAGGGCTATTTAGGGACTCTCTTGGGTGCTTGCAAGACTCCAACAGGAATCATCTGTATCCTTTATGTCACCTTCTTACCAAAGAAACTGCATCTGGACCCTCCAGGAACACTACATACAGCAATAAAGAAGCAAAGACGACTTCTCCAACATTGTATCTTCAGCTTCTGCCAGCAACTGCAACTGTTTCCCAGTAGTGCACCCTCAGAGGATAGCCTGTCTTCAGCCTGCCCCAGGAGAACGAAGGAATCTCCCTTGGAGTGAAAGAGTCACTCCCGTGCTTCAGCAGGCACCTCTCTGCAATGACGATCGGGCGTGTGAGACCTTTCTCCTGATGAGCTGCATAGATTGTGCATCACAGGTGGTGGACTGAAGTGGTTATGATGGTCCTGCCATCTAACTGTCCAACCTTGGTGGAGGTAAGAGTTTGCCACCCCACACAAGAGAGTACCCGCATGCACCACATGTTTTGCAGTTGCCAAGGCTTGTTAGCATCCTTCCACAAAGTTCTTCGTGCACCATGCAGCTCCTACCCCCAGTACTCCTCCTTGCGATGCACAGTTCCTGCCTGGTTATTCGACGGCGCGGGACCCTTTGTTGTCGTGCTGCATTGACCTCGTGTTGCACCTTCTTTGTCCCCGTACTGTGGGACTCCTTTGCATTCTGCCTGGTCTTCTGAGGGCTCTCTGAGTTGCTGAGTGCTACCTCTGACTCCCCCTCCTGGGTAAAATCCACCACATCCCTCCTGGTCGCGGGCAGAGCCATTTTCTGCTAAGGCCTGTTGGCAGAATCCAGCAATGCAAACCAGACTAAAATAATCCATCTAGCATGGGACATCTTCTGCACCAACGAGGAACCCACATCTGTCTTTTTGTGTGCAGTACTGACTGTTGATCTCCACCAGTTGTTCTTCTTTTTTTTGCACCTTCATCCAGGGTTGACGGGGCTCCTGTTCTCCCTGGACTCTTCAGTGCTTGTTGGACTTGGTCGCCATCTTCCACATGTCTTCAGGTCCAGGAATCCATTGTTGGTGTCTTGCAGTCTCTTCTGGTTCTTGCACTATCTTCTTTCTTGTGTTTTTGTGTGTTCTAGGAAACTTACTGTAATTTACTCCTGCTTTCCTGGGCCCTGGGGTGGGTTCTATTACTTACCTTTGATGTTTTCTAATACTCCCACTGCCCCTCTACACACTATACTTGCCTAGGTGAGAAATCAACTTTTGCATTTTACTATCTTATTATATGGTTTGTGTCCCCCCAGGCCCATTTCTAACTATGAGATTTTCACAATTTGCACTGTTTTCTAACAGTTTTTACAGCTATTTCTGCATACTAGTCTATATAATTTGTGTATTACTTACCTCCTAAGGCAGTATAGTTTCTATGGTATTTTTTTATAGCATTTGTGTCACCAAAACAAAGTACCTTTATTTTTGTTACACTGAGTATTTTCTTTCATGTGTGTGAGTACTGTGTGACTACAGGGGTATTGCATGAGCTTTGCATATCTCCTAGTTAGGCCTTGGCTGCTCAGCCACACTTCCCCTAGAGAGTCTGGCTTCTAGACACTGTCTACATTCCACTAATAAGGGATAACTTGACGTGGTATAAGGTGTAAGTACCTTAGGTACCCACTACAAACCAGGCCAGCATCCTACAGACATGTATTGCTCACAGACAGTTTCCCAATTTACAGGATTGCCATCTGGGCTATGTCTTGGAACTTAATTAAACTTATTTGGGTGCCTACACAGACACAGGCAGATGTAACTCACACCTAGGCCTGCCACGTCTTTGTCCTCATAGCCAACTGGGCATCTAACCTAGTGGGAGAGGGGCTGCCACCAGAGCCAATTTTTAGTGACCACAGGGTAGAGTTAATTTATTATACTAGCAGCCTCTCTGGGTGGGTACGGGAAGTTCCATCCAAGGGAAGACAGGTGTTGCCACATTGGTATTAGGTAGAGGGGGGCACTGTGGGATAGGTTACCGTAAAACACACAGACAGTGATGTAAAAGTGGGGAGATGCACCCCTGGGAACCTTTACTCCATAGGCTAGGGAGTGGCCATAAAAGTGGAATCTCAGTACCATTTTCAGAAGGCCGCTGAACCTGTCAAGGACAGATGAAAGACTGCACTGGTTGTTGAATCCAGCGAGACAAACCTGAAGGGTTGAACCTGCTTTCATTTGTACCCAGGACAGAAGACTCCAAGGGCTAGAGGGCATGACACAAAGGGGCATATTTATAATCCCCTAGTGCCACCTTGGGCCACATTAGCGTCACTATTTTTGACGTTAATGTGGCCCAACAAGGCCGAAATCCCTGCTCCACATTTACAGAGTGGCGCAATGCATACATTTCACCACTCTGTAACTCTTTGCGCTACATTATGTTTGAGTCAGGCATAATGTATGGAAAGGGGGCATTCCCCCGTTACGGGGGGACGAAAAAAAGACGCAAGGAAATTTAGGAGATTTCCTTACGCCATTTTTTACTGTACTTTTAACGCCTGCTCAGAGAAGGTGTTAAAAGAGGGCTTCCATTATTTAGAATGGGCCCATATGTACTCTTCAGGAGTAGCGCCAACATTTTGGCGCTACTCCTGCAGAGTACATCAATTGTGTCATGAAAAATGACACTGTTGCCCCCTACCCTGCGCCATGGTGCACTATATCTTAGATACGGCGCGCACATGGTGGCGGTAGGGGGGCGCTAAGGGGCGCATGGAAATTGGCGCTACACTCGGTGAAGCACCACTTTCCATAAATCTGCCCCAAAGTCTGCAAGAAGCTCAAGTTTCTGCTAAGCCCAGCAGACCAGTTCCAACTTGTTAGACCGGACTTCCTTTGGAATGGTGTTCCCCCAAAACTTTTTTCCTTCACTCTCCTGTTTCTTCTGAACCTGTTTCTGGCATTAGGACTCATAGGTAAATGTGATGTTTAGTGAAAGTTTCAGATTTGCAAGGGATTCTGGGTAACACAACCTGTTGAGAGCCCTGCAAGTCACCCCATCCTGGATTTCCCTAGGTTTCTAGTTTTTCAAAATATATAGGTTTGCTAGATTTCCCTAGGTGCCAGCTGAGCTAGGTCCCAAAAGCCACAGACACACACTGCCAAAAACGTGTCAGTTTTGCATGAAAAGATTAGATGTATCTATGTTGTGTTTTGGGCCATTTCCTGTTGTGGCCACTAGGCCTGCCCACAAAGGTGAGGCATGGTCTTCATCAAAGGACTTGGGGGAATGCTAGGTGGGAGACTTTTGTGGTTGCCCTTTGATTCCAGAACTCTCCATCACAGAAATGTTGAGGAAAATGTGTGTTTTAGTCAAGGCTTGAGGTTTGCAATGGATTCCGGGTACCACAACGTGATGAGAATCATGCATGTCACCCCATCCTGTATTTCCCAAAGTGTCTAGTTTTCAAAACTGTACATTTGTTAGTTTTTATAAGGAGCCAGCTGAGCTAGGACCCAAAAACCACATCTACCAACTTTGCAAAAAAACTGTCAGTTTTTCAGCCATTTTCTGTTGCACCCACTAGGCCTACCCACACAAATGAGGTACCATTTTTATCAGGCGACTTAGAGAAACACAAAAAAGTAGAACAAGTGTTTTTACCAATTGTATTTTGTCTGCATTTGTACCTTCCAAATAAAAGACAATGTGTAAGAAAGAAGTCGTTTTGAGAAACACCTTCTAATTCACATGCTAGAATGGGTATCAACAAATTCAGAAGTCTGCAAATAATCCCTGCAGCTATACTCCATTTTCTGTGCCAATTTCAGAAATATATAGGTTTCCTTGATACCTACTTTTCACAATTTATATTTTACCATTTGAATTGCTCTATACCTGGCACCTAATGAAAAACTATTGTAAGGTGCAGCTCAGTTATTGGATTTGGGTACCTCCAATTCTTGGAAAACCCAAAAACCCTGTATATACCCACAGCCAGAAGAGTCTAGTAGATGTAATGGTACATAGGTTTTGTAATTCAGCCATTATGAAGAGATGTTACAAATGAAATTGTTGTCACAAATGCCTGTTTTTTCCTACTAATATTCAATATTGTTTTTTATTTCAACACTTGATTACTTTGAGAAAGCCTTGAAGGATCTACACACATGACCCCTTGAGGAATTTAGAATATTGTCTAGTTTTCAGAAACTTATAGATTTCCAATACCCATTTTGGGTTTCACATCCATTTCCACCACAAACTGGAAGGGTGTTGAAAGCACAAAAAATAGGAAAAATAGGCTATCTACCATGAAAAATGCTAAAACCGTGTTACAAAAATTGGTTTTCTGAACCAAGTCTGCCTATTTCTGAAACCTGAGAATATTGTGATTATAATACTACAAAGCTTTTGTTGATTCCATTAGCAGGAAAAAAACAGACACTTCTTCAGCCCTTTTTTTCCACTTCTCCCCCGACAAAAAAAATTCAGCTATATTTTGCCTAATTTCTCAGTCTTTTCTAGGGAATTCACAAACCATGGGTACTTTTTAAATCCCTGGGATATTGGAAAAAAAGGCACAAATGTGGCATGAATAGCTTATGTGGATGAAAAGGTGGGAAGGCCTAAGTGCAAACTATTCCAAATAGCCAACAAAAAGCTTAGCACGGGGTGGAGGCCTTGCAGCAAAAGGGTTAAACTGCCATTTTGACCTGGTAAAATCCAACTTTTTCCTTCCTTTCGTATACGTATAAGTTACCCCTAAGGTGACACTGAAAGGCTAATAGGGTAGGGTACATAGTTATACAAAGCACAAGCTGTGTCCTTAAATTTTACTTGCCAAAGCAGTGAAAAACTCCTAAAGGTGCGTATCACTGTAGCAATGATACTTGTTTCATAGACTAATACTGGATTACCTTTGTTGTGTAGCCATTTTAGCTATAGCTTTACACATGTTATTTTAGCAGACTAGACCTGCTCATGTGCACTTTAACGTAGATATGTTTTTATTCTAGCTTTGTTATATTATTTTAATAACAGCCACATTTGCGGTCTTGTTTTATTTTCTCAGTCTAGTTGCTCCTTGGCTGGAATAGCACTGCGTTCTAAAATAAAGACATTTCTTTCACTCAGTGCTTTCTCGAGGCTGCAGTGAGATAGGTTGCCGGCAAAAGTGGTACGCTTTGTCTCTACCGTTCACAGAAACATACGCACTCTTACATGGGGATATTTTCTTGGAACATCAGCTTTTTTATTATAAAAACACTGTCTTGACCCATGTACGTTAGAGAGAGATTTCGGCCAGATGACCACAACTTTAGGCTGATTGCTGAGTGCTTCGCTGCAGCTTCTTATGTAGACTACAGGCCTCTTGCTCATGTATGAGGGATGATCTCTTCCCAGGGGGAACCCAAAGGGCAGAATTAGAGCTTAACATGCTGTGCTCTAACATAGCCTAGGTAGAAACTCTCTATACAAACCCTAGTGAAAATATGGTAGCATTATTTCTGTTTTACTCTCCTTGTTTCCTTTTTAATCCTTTGTTGCTTCATCGTCCTAGTTACTGCAAGACATGCTTTATTATCTAAGATGCAGTTGCTTCAATAAAACATTATTGAATTTTATTCTCCCTCTGATTGTCCTTGCATATGTGAGACTAATGTAACTGAGAGAAACGAATGAGATCTGAGCGACCAGGATTCCCCTGAGGAGTCATTTATGTCATGCGCCTGGTTGCCCAAATCATCCCTGCTCTTGGGTGGAGATGAGTCACTGCTAGTTAGCCAGAACAAACCCGGATTGGGTCCACAGGTGTCACCTGGAGTGGGTTCAGACTCAGTCCTCTGCAGTCCAGGCAATTCTGCCACCCAAATCAAGTAGTCTCACGTCTGTGGTATTGAGGATAGTTCCTTTTCAGCTAAGTAGGGAGTACCTAACTAATGCTGTAGATTGTTCAAGATTGAACTCTAAAAGGATAATCCCCATTTGGTGTGCTTATCTCTGAACAAAATTTACCATCCACCATGGCGAACCAGCAAAGGGTAGCAATTGCAGTTAATATGCGACCACCCCTTACTGCACATTTATTGGCACACGGCCTAACGAAAGAGAAGAGATTCCGTCTTGGTTAGCCCAAAAAATAAATGCAATAGAAGCACTATTTCCCTATACGGGACCTCAGGATAAACATAGAATATTAACTATGTGCATGCCATTTGGGATGGTTCCCACAATAGATAACTGCAATACTTGGAGCACGATATTTGCCACGTTCTATACTACCGCACACGGTACACCAACACTTGCCATTCTTCTGGAAGTGTTAAAACAGATTCTGAATGAATATGGGGCTGCCCAAGCCCTGGACTTGGGGATGCAAATCATGGGCAATTTTTCCACGGTATCTTCAATCATATTAAGCAACCTTTAAGGGGAAGCAGTTGCACTAGCAGGGTGCATGCGGCTCCAGGACGTTCCTCCACAGGATCAAGAATGTGAGCTGCCAAGGATTATCGCGGAGACCTACTCCAGTATTGATCGAGATAGTATGGGGGCCAGACCCACTAAACCACAGTTTCAAGGTAAATTTAATAAAGATTCTACCAAGCAAGCACCTGAGGTTTCAAAAAAATGCTGGGATAAAAAATAACAAACACCTAAAAAAGAAAAGGGAGAATCTCCACAAACGGAGACCCCACAGAATAGATATAATCTCAGAAATAGAGATAATAATAAAATGGCTAACAGATATCAATATACTGATACACGCCAATCTCGTTGCTTTCAGGACTCACCGAAAAAATGCAGTGAGAGAGGTGGGCGGTCAAAGTACGTGTAACCGAGACAGGAATCACAACGCTCTACAGAAGTTTCTGTTAAAAAAGAAGAGAAACTTACCCAACAAAAACTTCAATTTAAAAAGAAAAAAGTGGCAGCAGTTGCGATTCGTCATGCCACTCAAGAAGAGGCTTCTATTGAAGAATAAGATGTAGGTGCTAGCTCTGCTAGACAGCGCAGCAGAGATCAGAATAGTTCGCCAGAATCTTCTAGAGCATCTGGAGGTCAAAGCAACTGACTTATTACAAGTTGAAACTGCGGACATGCGTGGCTCCACACCTGACAGGGTGTACAAAGTAACGTTACAGTTAGAAGGAGACATTGAATGCACAATCCATGCAATCTTTTGAGATCGTGTCGTAAATATATATGATATTCTACTGGCCAAAAGGGATTGGCCACCTAAATTGGATATTTCCAATGGCTTCTTCTGCCAAAATATAGCGCCTGAGAGCAGAGACTTAACAAGTTTCAGCACACTAGGCTCCCAGAATTTTTTTGTTGTTTACCACAGGGGTACAAGAAAAGTCCAGGACTGTTCGCTGCTTATGTAAACTCAATATTGCATGACATTGACCCTGAAGCATTGTCCTATGTAGATGATATCTGTTTTACGGATTATGAACTACTGCAACATCTAAGAAGAGTAGCCTGCATTGTTGTACGATTTGCCGAATTTGGATATAAATTAAATTTCAAGAAAACAAAAATAGCCTTCCTTAGCATCTTGTTTCTGGGATATGAATTATCAAGTGAAGGAAAGAGCCTAGCGCCACAATTTTTTGAAAAATGCACACAGTTACAACCTCCAAATACTATTAAAAAACTCCAATCCCTATTGGGTTTCCTAAATTTTGGCAGAACATACATTCCAGATTATGCATCACACATAAAACCCTTATATGACTTAATACGTCAAGACTTGTACAGTAAATATGGGCAGTTGAACACACACGCTTTCTCAGAGCTTTGCAAACCGACATGTTTGCAGCACAACACCTATACACAAGAGACAACAAAAACATCTGGTCATCAGAGTAATTGCTGGTGCCATTGGTTTCATTTATGTGGCATTCGATGAGGGTGAGACCGAGATTGGCTACAAATCACATTTGTATTCAGCAGCAGAACAACGCTTTGTTCCCAGGGAGAAAATACTCACTGCTGTGCAGATGGCTGTCATTAAAGAAAGACCACTAGCCCAGGGGAAATGCATTATTGTCGTTTCTCCAATTGCAGCCCTCGAGGCTGTTACGAAAGCCAATGGGCAATGTCTCTGACAGCCACTGAACTAGACTATGGCCCTGATCATAACATTGGCGGTAAGTGTCGCCTACTGCTGTGGCGATGGCTAAGAGAAGGGCGGAAATCCGGTTGTAGCCATACTGGCAGACGACGTTAAGGTGGCGCTGCTACCACCAGCAATGTCAAATAATAAGGCCTGGTGGTGTTCTGTTGACGGGTGCTGCTGGCCTTAGCAGCGCCCCGTCCCTTCCCCCGCCAGAAGAACTCCTGGATGCAGGTAAGTCGGGTTTCCGACAGGGGAGAGTGTTGGGGGGGTGTTGTGTGTGTGTATGTGGGGGGGGGGGATGCATGAATGTGTGTGTGAATGGGAATGTGTGTGTAGTGTTGTTTGCGTGTGTGCATGTGTGAGAATGCACATATGAATGGAAATGGAAATGCGTGTCTGCTTGTCAGTATGAATATGTGTACGGATGAGTGCGTGAATGAATGGATGCATGCATGTATGAATGCTTGTATGCCTGTGTGAGTGAGTGTGTGAATGCGTGGTGTGTGCCTGAGAGTGCATGTATGGATGGAAAAGGAGCATCTGGGGAGTGTAAAGGGGTGGGTGGGCCTCCTACCAGTGACAGGGAAGGAATTCCCTGACACTGGCAGGGCCTACCACCATGGTTTTCATGGTATTACGAATGCCACAAAAACCATGACAGTAGGCAGGGTTAAAATGCTGCAGGCGGTACAGTAGCTGCCGCCGGGTTGGAATTCTTATCTCCGGCCCAGCGGCTGATACCGCCATGATGGTCGTTGTGGTATATTAGCGGGTTGTCTTCAACCAACCCGCTGATGTCATAATGTGGCCAGCCTGTTGACGGTACTACCGCCACATTTACACCGACCGTCGGGGTCATAATGACCCCCAATATTTTTGACCTTTGAAGTTACAAACTTAAGACTTTTTGCAATATGAACTAGAATACCCAGTTCCGGCAAGTACATTGATCATTGATCAGTATCAAAGAGTCATGTACACTGATAGCTCAGCACAACCTACTATCGGCACAAAACACCAATACTCCACTGCTTGCACAGTCGTGAGTGGCTGCATGGAGGGTAGTAAATTCTATCCACAACATACCTTTACGCAAACCCTAGGGGATTGCACAGCACAACAAGCAGAGCTGAAGGCTCTGGTGAAGGCACTGGAACACACGAATCCTGACCAGCTTACGCTGATTGTCTGTGATTCGTATTATTGTGTCCAATCCTTTAATGAATATCTGCATTATTGGTGCCAGAATGGGTTCAGAGATTCTAAAAGTAACACCATCAAACACAGACTAATGGGGGAAAGTAGCAGATCTGAAGGAAATGCTACCAAATGTCCATTTTGTACATACACTTGGACACCAGGGCGTTGGAATACACATTGCTGGCTGATGGAACAGCCAAATCAGAAGTAGCTACAACTTCTGTTGCTGCAGTAACTCGTTCTAGAATGAAACCGGACAATGATATATAGGCTACAGTGAAAGCCACGGCTGAAGGCATGCGTTTCCCAAAAGCATTCCCTGCTAAATGTTCCTACAGGATGGGAGGCTTCCTTGATGGAGAAGTAACGATGCCAGGCAGGGGAGTTTGAGTAATTCCCAATAAAGACCTTAGACCAGAGTTGATTAAAGCAGCGCATGAGGGGGATGCCTCTGCCCATGCTGGTGTGGCAGCTACAATATCATTGTTGCAAGCACGTTATTGGTGGCCAGGTCTATACAAGCAGACCAAGCAGTATGTCCTTTGTTGTGACATCAACCAACAAATTAAGGGGTCCACCGTCAAACGCCCACCACAGACACTCCTCCTAATTTCCAACAAACCATTACAATGTGTGTACTTGGTCCATTGTGGTCCCCTACACCGGACAGTGCATACAAATACATCTTAGTCGCTGCTAACTCATGCTCCAGATTTCTATGGGTTTGGCCACAATGCTCGGCTGACCCTCGGACTGTAATTAAAGATTTGCAAGTCTTTATCGGCACATATGCAGTTGCGGCTTTCTACTCGGACCAGGGCCCTGCCTTTGCCTCAAAGGCATTCAGGGACGCCATGGCTTTGTTAGGGGGCAAACTCCATTACTCGTCTCCATTTCATTCCGAGATAAATAGTGTCATGGAGCGTCGAAACCAAGATTTAAAGCAATCCTTAAGAGCCAGAGTACTAGGTATGGGTCGTAGTTGGCTTAATTAACTCTATGGAGTCCAGAGAGCACTTAATAATCTGCTTAGAAGGTCCTTGGGGGGGTTGTACTTCATACGAGTACCAGCTTGGAACTCAAATGTATGTTCCAGATCTTGATGGTCCTGGCGTGGAGGTGGCAGAACACCTTTTGACATAAATTAACGTGTCACTGTCTTGCAGGAAATACAACAGTTCTGTGACGACAACGCTTCTGCCAGTGCTGCCGTAGGAATTAAGGACGTACCAATAACATTTACCGGCTGGATTCCAAAGGTTGGAGATCTAGTACGTGAAAAAGTTGCTGTGAAAAAGGAGTTTGGTCCTTCCTATTGTGCACCTGTCCCAGTCCTGGGAATACACAGTACCAGAACTGTCATTCTACCACTGCTGCCTGGTTCTAAAGAAAACTGCTTTGTCTCCATCAACAATGTCAAGTTACACCATGTGGTCGATCCTGCACAGCAGACCAAGAGGGACAACCAGTAATTCCCGAATCCCTCTCACTAATGGCCAAGATGTCCCGCTACAAGTTTTGAGCAGCAACGCTGACACCTCTCTGTAGGAGGCTGGACTGGCTTGTAGTAAGTACCAAGGGGTACTTGCACCTTGCACCAGGCCCAGTTATCCCTTATTAGTGTATAGGGTGTCTAGCAGCTTAGGCTGATAGATAATGGTAGCTTAGCAGAGCAGCTTAGGCTGAACTAGGAGACGTGTGAAGCTACTACAGTACCACTTAGTGTCATATGCACAATATCATAAGAAAACACAATACACAGTTATACTAAAAATAAAGGTACTTTATTTTTATGACAATATGCCAAAGTATCTTAGAGTGTACCCTCAGTGAGAGGATAGGAAATATACACAAGATATATATACACAATAGCAAAAATATGCAGTATAGTCTTAGAAAACAGTGCAAACAATGTATAGTTACAATAGGATGCAATGGGGAAACATAGGGATAGGGGCAACACAAACCATATACTCCAAAAGTGGAATGCGAACCACGAATGGACCCCAAACCTATGTGACCTTGTAGAGGGTCGCTGGGACTATTAGAAAATAGTGAGAGTTAGAAAAATAACCCTCCCCAAGACCCTGAAAAGTGAGTGCAAAGTGCACTAAAGTTCCCCTAAGGACAAAGAAGTCGTGTTAGAGGAATAATGCAGGAAAGACACAAACCAGCAATGCAACAACTGTGGATTTCCAATCTAGGGTACCTGTGGAACAAGGGGACCAAGTCCAAAAGTCACAAGCAAGTCGGAGATGGGCAAATGCCCAGGAAATGCCAGCTGCGGGTGCAAAGAAGCTTCTACTGGACAGAAGAAGCTGAGGTTTCTGCAGGAACAAAAAGGGCTAGAGACTTCCCCTTTGGTGGACGGATCCCTCTCGCCTTGGAGAGTCGTGCAGAAGTGTTTTCCCGCCGGAAGGATGCCAACAAGCCTTGCTAGTCGCAAATCGTGCGTTTGGCGTTTTTGGACGCTGCTGGGGCCCAGGAGGGACCAGGAGGTCGAAAATTGGACCTGAAGAGAGGGGACGTCGAGCAAGACAAAGAGCCCTCACTGAAGCAGGTAGCACCCGGAGAAGTGCCAGAAACAGGCACAACGATGATGCGTGAAACGGTGCTCGCAGAAGTTGCACAAAGGAGTCCCACGTCGCCGGAGACCAACTTAGAAAGTCGTGCAATGCAGGTTAGAGTGCCGTGGACCCAGGCTTGGCTGTGCACAAAGGATTTCCGCCGGAAGTGCACAGGGGCAGGAGTAGCTGCAAAGACGCGGTTCCCAGCAATACAGCCCAGCGAGGTGAGGCAAGGACTTACCTCCACCAAACTTGGACTGAAGAGTCACTGGACTGTGGGGGTCACTTGGACAGAGTCGCTGGATTCGAGGGACCTCGCTCGTCGTGCTGAGAGGAGACTCAAGGGACCGGTAATGCAGCTTTTTGGTGCCTGCGGTTGCAGGGGGACGATTCCGTCGACCCACGGGAGATTTCTTCGGAGCTTCTGGTGCAGAGAGGAGGCAGACTACCCCCACAGCATGCACAAGCAGGAAAACAGTCGAGAAGGCGGCAGGATCAGCGTTACAGAGTTGCAGTAGTCGTCTTTGCTACTATGTTGCAGGTTTGCAGGCTTCCAGCGCGGTCAGCAGTCGATTCCTTATCAGAAGGTGAAGAGAGAGATGCAGAGGAACTCGGCTGAGCTCATGCATTCGTTATCTAAAGTTTCCCCAGAGACAGAGACCCTAAATAGCCAGAAAAGAGGGTTTGGCTACCTAGAAGAGAGGATATGCTAGCAACACCTGAAGGAGCCTATCACAAGGAGTCTCTGACGTCACCTGGTGGCACTGGCCACTCAGAGCAGTCCAGTGTGCCAGCAGCACCTCTGTTTCCAAGATGGCAGAGGTCTGGAGCACACTGGAGGAGCTCTGGACACCTCCCAGGGGAGGTGCAGGTCAGGGGAGTGGTCACTCCCCTTTCCTTTGTCCAGTTTCGCGCCAGAGCAGGGCTAAGGGGTCCCCTGAACCGGTGTAGACTGGCTTATGCAGAATTGGGCACATCTGTGCCCAACAAAGCATTTCCAGAGGCTGGGGGAGGCTACTTCTCCCCTGCCTTCACACCATTTTCCAAAGGGAGAGGGTGTCACACCCTCTCTCAGAGGAAGTTCTTTGTTCTGCCATCCTGGGCCAGGCCTGGCTGGACCCCAGGAGGGCAGATGCCTGTCTGAGGGGTTGGCAGCAGCAGCAGCTGCAGTGAAACCCCAGGAAGGGCAGTTTGGCAGTACCAGGGTCTGTGCTACAGACCACTGGGATCATGGGATTGTGCCAACTATGCCAGGATGGCATAGAGGGGGCAATTCCATGATCATAGACATGTTACATGGCCATATTCGGAGTTACCATTGTGAAGCTACATATAGGTAGTGACCTATATGTAGTGCACGCGTGTAATGGTGTCCCCGCACTCACAAAGTTCAGGGAATTGGCTCTGAACAATGTGGGGGCACCTAGGCTAGTGCCAGGGTGCCCTCACACTAAGTAACTTTGCACCTAACCTTTACCAGGTAAAGGTTAGACATATAGGTGACTTATAAGTTACTTAAGTGCAGTGTAAAATGGCTGTGAAATAACGTGGACTTTATTTCACTCAGGCTGCAGTGGCAGGCCTGTGTAAGAATTGTCAGAGCTCCCTATGGGTGGCAAAATAAATGCTGCAGCCTATAGGGATCTCCTGGAACCCCAATACCCTGGGTACCTCAGTACCATATACTAGGGAATTATAAGGGTGTTCCAGTAAGCCAATGTAAATTGGTAAAAATGGTCACTAGCCTGTTAGTGACAATTTGGAAAGAAATGAGAGAGCATAACCACTGAGGTTCTGGTTAGCAGAGCCTCAATGAGACAGTTAGGCATCACACAGGGAACACATACATATAGGCCACAAACTTATGAGCACTGGGGTCCTGACTAGCAGGGTCCCAGTGACACATAACAAACATACTGAAAACATAGGGTTTTCACTATGAGCACTGGGCCCTGGCTAGCAGGATCCCAGTGAGACAGTGAAAACACCCTGACATACACTCACAAACAGGCCAAAAGTGGGGGTAACAAGGCTAGAAAGAGGCTACTTTCTCACACAACCCCCCCCCAAACGAAGGACAATAAGGCTAACCTTGGCCAGTTGAGACTTTATTGTCTAAGTGGTGATAAGTAGAGAGTAGCTCTGCAATAGACTGGTTACTCCCTTTATCATCCACTATATGGTTACTTCCCTGTGGGGATGTAAATCACCCTGTTTGAAGTTTTTTAGCTAAGCAACAATGTGAAGATGTATTTTCAGAGTTTCTATCAGTAAGTTTTAGTTTAGAGCAGTGGGAATTGTCCACTGAACCTATTTGTAGTGATGGAAATGCCAGACAGGGATGCTGTTTCAGAAAAGCCATAGCTGGGCAAAAACTTTGTCCATATGGCTGGAAGAGAGAACAGGGATGCTGTTTCTCCTGAGTTGGAGCAGGGCAGGGATGCTGTCCTATGAGCTCCACACTAGGGCAGGGATGCTGTCCTAAGTGTTGTGAGGCAGTGCAGGGTTTCTGCACTAAAGTTTCTCTGGGAGGGTTGGAGGGATGCTCCATGTTAACTAAAATGGTGCTCTTTTTTTCACCAATGTTAGTTATCCCACAGAGAGGTACTTCTACCTCAGGGAGTACAGCTTTGCCAGCTGATGATTCCCTTGGAACAGATGCCACCCCAGGAGAGGTTTCTCCCACCACAGGAATGGTATCCTGAATGGCAGGGTGGTTAGGGGATACTGTGATACCCTTTTTACCTGTTGATGGAGAGGGATCCTGAGTTTTCAGGCCTTCTCTCCTTTGCTTTTTCATTTCAGTAGAAATGAGAGGGAACAATTCCTCAAGGATGCCCAGCATGGCTGCATGGGCATAAAACTCTACATCAGCCCAACCTGAGGCCTCTAGGTCATTACCTAAGAGACAGTCTACAGGTAAGCTAGGTGATACCACCACCTGCTTAGGGCCAGTAACTCCACCCCAACTAAACTGAATTATAGCTAAGGGAAGAAACTTAGTGGAGTTATGGACATCAATAATCTTATACTGTTGTCCAATGATGTGTTGATCAGGGTGCACTAGGTTTTCAGTCACCAAAGTGATACTGGCACCTGTGTCCCTGTAGGCCAAGGCCTCAACACCATTTATTGAAACTGTCTGCCTGTACTTATCCATTGTAAGGGGACAAGCAGCCAGTGTGGCAAGGCCAATGCCACTAGGTGTGACAGAAACTGTCTTGGGACTGACTACCCCAGTTTCTACTATGGACCCAAAAGTGAACCCAACTACACCCTTAACTTGACTGTTGCCAGCAGTCCCACCACTAGTACCACTACTGCTAGGGGCACTAGAGCTTGATGTATTAGTGGTGGTAGGCTCAGGGGGTTTACCTGGACAGGACTTATCCCCTGGCCTATGGCCTCTGTTTTTACACACAAAGCACCAAGGCTTTTTAATGTGTGTGGGTTGAGAAGAAGAGGAAGAATTAGTTTTATCCCCACCCTCTGAAGAGTGTTTAAGATTTGAAGTGGGATCTTTGGTTTTACCCTTATCCCCATGCTTATCTTGAGATTTTTCAGCATCATTCTTCTTATTGCCATCTTTGTCACCCCCTGTATGAACTTTTCTGTTCACCCTTGTTCTGACCCATTTGTCTGCCTTCTTTCCCAATTCTTGGGGAGAGGTCAGATCAGAGTCTACCAGGTACTGGTGCAACAAATCAGACACACAATTATTAAGTATATGCTCTCTCAGGATTGTGTTATACAGGCTTTCATAATCAGTAACTTTACTGCCATGTAACCACCCCTCCAAGGCCTTCACTGAATGGTCAATGAAATCAACCCAGTCTTGTGAAGACTCCTTTTTGGTCTCTCTGAACTTTATCCTGTACTGTTCAGTGGTTAAGCCATAACCATCCAGGAGTGCATTCTTAAGAACTTGGAAATTATTACCATCATTTTCTTTCACAGTAAGGAGCCTATCCCTACCTTTTCCACTAAATGATAGCCATAGGATAGCAGCCCACTGCCTTTGAGGGACATCCTGTACAACACAGGCCCTCTCAAGTGCAGCAAACCACTTGTTAATGTCATCCCCCTCCTTATAAGGGGGAACTATCTTGTGCAGATTCCTGGAATCATGCTCTTTTGCAGGATGACTATGGGGAATACTGCTGCTGCCACCATGGGTATCTAAACCCAACTTCTGTCTTTCCTTCTCTAATTCAAAAGACTGTCTATCCAAATCCAGCTGTTGCTTTTTAAGCTTCAGTCTGGTTTGTTCCACCCTCAACTTATTGAGTTCCCTCTCTAACATTCTGTCATCAGGGTTGGTGGGAGGGACATTCCTAGAAACAGAGCTATGATGGGAATGAACAGAAGGAGACCTGTCCCTTACAGAAGCCACCCTAACAGCTTGGTTAACAGAAACATTACTACCAGTATGGTGAGAATAAATGCTTTTGCTATGATGTGAGACAACACTATTTATATGATGTGGCTCATCATCATTACCAACTATGCTAGACTGTCTAGTAATGGGCAGGCTAGGAAGTTTCTTTCCTGAATCTTTTCCTGGGGGAGTCCCTGAATCAGATTGGGAACTATTAGGTACTTTTTCAACAGATGAGGCACCAATGGCCTTATCCTGTTCTCTAAGCATGTTAAGTAACAGTTCCAAGGAAGGATTCTTCCCTACACTCAAACCTCTCTCTATACAGAGACTCCTTGCTCTTTTCCAGCTAAGGTTGTCATATGCAAGTTTGGACAGATCAACATTTTGGCCTGTGCCAGACATTTTTAGAGAGAGTTAAAGTGATAGAAAAAGAGAAAAAAGTTTTCAGAACTTTTTGGAAAGACAGAAAAAAACTTTTTAAACTTTTAAGAACTTTTTGAAAGTTTAGAAGTACTTTTCAGCACTTAGAAAAGAGTGAAAAGAGGAAATGCAAAACTTTTTGGCTATGTGTATATACACTGACCTTGTTTTGTATATTTTTCTCTTATGAAAAGTACAATGACAAGAGTGGTAAGTAGTCTCAAGCACTTATCCCACCACTGCACAACCAATGTAGGAGGCTGGACTGGCTTGTAGTGAGTACCAAGGGGTACTTGCACCTTGCACCAGGCCCAGTTATCCCTTATTAGTGTATAGGGTGTCTAGCAGCTTAGGCTGATAGATAATGGTAGCTTAGCAGAGCAGCTTAGGCTGAACTAGGAGACGTGTGAAGCTACTACAGTACCACTTAGTGTCATATGCACAATATCATAAGAAAACACAATACACAGTTATACTAAAAATAAAGGTACTTTATTTTTATGACAATATGCCAAAGTACCTTAGAGTGTACCTTCAGTGAGAGGATAGGAAATATACACAAGATATATATACACAATAGCAAAAATATGCAGTATAGTCTTAGAAAACAGTGCAAACAATGTATAGTTACAATAGGATGCAATGGGGAAACATAGGGATAGGGGCAACACAAACCATATACTCCAAAAGTGGAATACGAACCACGAATGGACCCCAAACCTATGTGACCTTGTAGAGGGTCGCTGGGACTATTAGAAAATAGTGAGAGTTAGAAAAATAACCCTCCCCAAGACCCTGAAAAGTGAGTGCAAAGTGCACTAAAGTTCCCCTAAGGACAAAGAAGTTGTGTTAGAGGAATAATGCAGGAAAGACACAAACCAGCAATGCAACAACTGTGGATTTCCAATCTAGGGTACCTGTGGAACAAGAGGACCAAGTCCAAAAGTCACAAGCAAGTCGGAGATGGGCAAATGCCCAGGAAATGCCAGCTGTGGGTGCAAAGAAGCTTCTACTGGACAGAAGAAGCTGAGGTTTCTGCAGGAACGAAAAGGGCTAGAGACTTCCCCTTTGGTGGACCGATCCCTCTCGCCTTGGAGAGTCGTACAGAAGTGTTTTCTCGCCGGAAGGACGCCAACAAGCTTTGCTAGTTGCAAATCGTGCTTTTGGCGTTTTTGGACTCTGCTGGGGCCCAGAAGGGACCAGGAGGTCGCAAATTGGATCTGAAGAGAGAGGGGATGTCGAGCAAGACAAAACGCCCTCACTGAAGCAGGTAGCACCCGGAGAAGTGCCAGAAACAGGCACTACAAAGATGTGTGAAACGGTGCTCGCCGAAGTTGCACAAAGGAGTCCCACGTCGCCGGAGACCAACTTAGAAAGTCGTGCAATGCAGGTTAGAGTGCCGTGGACCCAGGCTTGGCTGTGCACAAAGGATTTCTGCCGGAAGTGCACAGGGGCAGGAGTAGCTGCAAAGTCGCGGTTCCCAGCAATACAGCCCAGCGAGGTGAGGCAAGGACTTACCTCCACCAAACTTGGACTGAAGAGTCACTGGACTGTGGGGGTCACTTGGACAGAGTCGCTGGATTCGAGGGACCTCGCTCGTCGTGCTGAGAGGAGACCCAAGGGACCGGTAATGCAGCTTTTTGGTGCCTGCGGTTGCAGGGGGACGATTCCGTCGACCCACAGGAGATTTCTTCGGAGCTTCTGGTGCAGAGAGGAGGCAGACTACCCCCACAGCATGCACAAGCAGGAAAACAGTCGAGAAGGCGGCAGGATCAGCGTTACAGAGTTGCAGTAGTCGTCTTTGCTACTATGTTGCAGGTTTGCAGGCTTCCAGCGCGGTCAGCAGTCGATTCCTTATCAGAAGGTGAAGAGAGAGATGCAGAGGAACTCGGCTGAGCTCATGCATTCGTTATCTAAAGTTTCCCCAGAGACAGAGACCCTAAATAGCCAGAAAAGAGGGTTTGGCTACCTAGGAGAGAGGATAGGCTAGCAACACCTGAAGGAGCCTATCACAAGGAGTCTCTGACGTCACCTGGTGGCACTGGCCACTCAGAGCAGTCCAGTGTGCCAGCAGCACCTCTGTTTCCAAGATGGCAGAGGTCTGGAGCACACTGGAGGAGCTCTGGACACCTCCCAGGGGAGGTGCAGGTCAGGGGAGTGGTCACTCCCCTTTCCTTTGTCCATTTTCGCGCCAGAGCAGTGCTAAGGGGTCCCCTGAACCGGTGTAGACTGGCTTATGCAGAATTGGGCACATCTGTGCCCAACAAAGCATTTCCAGAGGCTGGGGGAGGCTACTCCTCCCCTGCCTTCACACCATTTTCCAAAGGGAGAGGGTGTCACACCCTCTCTCAGAGGAAGTTCTTTGTTCTGCCATCCTGGGCCAGGCCTGGCTGGACCCCAGGAGGGCAGATGCCTGTCTGAGGGGTTGGCAGCAGCAGCAGCTGCAGTGAAACCCCAGAAAGGGCAGTTTGGCAGTACCAGGGTCTGTGCTACAGACCACTGGGATCATGGGATTGTGCCAACTATGCCAGGATGGCATAGAGGGGGCAATTCCATGATCATAGACATGTTACATGGCCATATTCGGAGTTACCATTGTGAAGCTACATTTAGGTAGTGACCTATATGTAGTGCACGCGTGTAATGGTGTCCCCGCACTCACAAAGTTCAGGGAATTGGCTCTGAACAATGTGGGGGCACCTTGGCTAGTGCCAGGGTGCCCTCACACTAAGTAACTTTGCACCTAACCTTTACCAGGTAAAGGTTAGACATATAGGTGACTTATAAGTTACTTAAGTGCAGTGTAAAATGGCTGTGAAATAACGTTATTTCACTCAGGCTGCAGTGGCAGGCCTGTGTAAGAATTGTCAGAGCTCCCTATGGGTGGCAAAAGAAATGCTGCAGCCCATAGGGATCTCCTGGAACCCCAATACCCTGGGTACCTCAGTACCATATACTAGGGAATTATAAGGGTGTTCCAGTAAGCCAATGTAAATTGGTAAAAATGGTCACTAGCCTGTTAGTGACAATTTGGAAAGAAATGAGAGAGCATAACCACTGAGGTTCTGGTTAGCAGAGCCTCAGTGAGACAGTTAGGCATCACACAGGGAACACATACATATAGGCCACAAACTTATGAGCACTGGGGTCCTGACTAGCAGGGTCCCAGTGACACATAACAAACATACTGAAAACATAGGGTTTTCACTATGAGCACTGGGCCCTGGCTAGCAGGATCCCAGTGAGACAGTGAAAACACCCTGACATACACTCACAAACAGGCCAAAAGTGGGGGTAACAAGGCTAGAAAGAGGCTACTTTCTCACACTCTCCAAGCTTGGGCAGGTTGGAAAATGATCTTGCATTAGTTCCACTAACATTGATTACAACAAGCAGCACGGAAACTGCTGATCAATTTGACTTGACTTCTACACAGAGAGATGGCATAATTTATAGTGAACCACCGCGGGAGACCCCTACCAGTTCTCCTCCTTCAAATGCGGCTCCAGTGTTTGCACAAACTGCTTCTGGATACTTTGCTGACATCAATGAAATCTTTTTGGACTCATCTGCCTCTTCTGCACCTAAACTGTCAAAAACACATAAGCTGATAAATTGGCTTAAAACAAATTACTTCATTTTCCCATGGAACTATCTGTGGCTTTCCTTGACTGTATTAGCTTTCCTCCTTTGGATTGGCTTTGTTAATACTTCCTTTCTCTTAATACACGGTCATTACCTTCCTGACATATATACAGTCAAACTGGTGGATGAGGTCCTAAAACCCCATTTTTCTTCTCACAAGGTCCGCAAAGACTTGTCTTTCGTGAACATTTCCGCTATACCAATTCCTAACAGGATTGTTTGGGATAAAGTCACATTTGATATATATGGCCCGACAGAGGTCATTCAAATACCTTATGTGTTTAAACTTTCCATAAATTATGTAATAATACCCGGAGTTGTTTCTGATGACTGGGATGTGAAAACAGTTGAGTCTATGATGACTGAATTGCAATACTTTACTGTATTTGAAAGTGAGGATGTTTATCAATCCAAAGAAAATGATGGTGACATGTTCTGCTATAATTATTATGGACACCATTTCATTCACAGAACAAGTACCCCGAAGAGTATTTTTAATTATACACAATTGGAACATTGTCCAACTCCTCCACAAGGAAGTTCTAAAATATATTCTGAAAAATGTGCATATTTTTCTGGGCACAATGTTAAAAATGCTGAGTTATGTTTTTTTAAATTGCCATTGATGGAAAATGTACATATACTATTGACAGATACACAGTTCATTTATTCAGATTCCTTTGTATCCCGGTTGGCTATAGAAGGCTATGAATATTGGTTGGAGTTGATTGACTTTAAAAGTGTGTGGGGAACAAAAAATTGGCAAATAAGGGGAAAAGAAGATTTATTTAGAGCATGCCTGATACCTGGTCAAATGATATTTTTGAATGAAACTGTACAACAGTCAAGCTGTTTAGGCTTAGCAAAATTTAAGGAATTAAATGTGCCCAGTATTCCTGCCCCAGCAATATTTTACAAATGGCAAAAGTATATTAATGCAACTGAAGATCAGCTCGATGCATGGGTCCAAAATGGCATGTTTAATGCTTCACTTTCACGTCCTGGTGGGTGGTTATTGTGGCCAATAGATACCAATGGGTGTCATAAATGTTTTGTAAACTCCATGGGGAGTAGTTTTAAAACAAGTAGGTCAGACCCTGGCTATGTGTCATCTGAACACGCGGGTATAGTAACGACATACAGTGTAGGGAAACTATGCCAGCAATGGTTGAAGAGTTCCTCACTAGATGCTGTTAGAGAACACCTCAATATCCTGTCTAACAACACTGATTTACAGGATTTCCTGTTAGGCCCCAGAAACCAACGCAGAAAGCACTTCTTATATGCAGTTTATAGTGAAATATGGAAGCTTTTCCAACAAGAAGCTGCCGGCCGGTTAAGGCAAATAGATCAGGAAAACTTACAGAAGGCATTAGCTGTTGTAGATGATGGGATTAATATCCTGACCGACCGGATACATACCTTAACCAACTTCGTTTCTTCTGCAATAGACATAATACAACGCAACATGTCCTCTTTACACAACAGACAGAGTCAACTAAGGTCCATTATGCAGTTGGGTTGGACACTACAAACACTGAAGGCATGTCACGTTCCCTGGCAAAACGTTAGCACAAGGGACATATTTTCCACATTTAATTTAGCGCGGCTACAACAACTAATGGCTAAGAAAGAAGAGACTTATGTCATGTTAAATATTGAGAAATTAGAAAAGTTACCTTTTACTGTGGCTGAAATACCATCTGCTGAGTGGTTAATACATGGGGCCATCAATCTGCCTATTTCAACACTCCAATCCACATCCTGCTTAAAACACATTCCAGTGGGCAGATATGAAAGGCTAGGAGATAGTTACATCCATGAGGTGGGGGAGCTACCTTTCTTGTACAAATGTCTCCGTGGCATGAGAGAGGTTTTTCTTAGAGGTAGTGAATGTGAGACTTCTGTCAGCCATTCGATGGTTTGTAAACAGCTGTCCTTGCACGGGGCGTGTAACGCTTCGGCAGTGAATTTGGCTTGTTACCTGAAGGGAGCACCAGTCCCCTGGATTAGACCTGCGTTCCAGGTGATCTCGAATGGCAGCTATGTGCTCCTTAATAGCAAGAGCTGTTGTGGGATGCGAGCCGGAATAGTTTACATCATTTCAGTTTAAAAAATCGTTACATGTTGCGGGAATGTACTTTTTCTTTCCACATGACGGAGGGAAGTAGCTGAAATTCGTCCCCATATCACTACTTCAAATGTGAATTTTGACAAGTTGAGCAGACTTAAGGCTTTATTGTCTGAAAAACATGTGGCACTCACATCTGCATGCGAGACCTATGTGCTACAGGTTACGAGGTCATCCGCAGAGATACAGTCCCTTTTAATTTCTAACTTTCCGAGACACTTTGGTGAACTTGTGGGAAGGATATTTAATGCGTCCAGCACTACTGGAATGGCTAATATCTTGGTTCTGGTTTCGTTCACACCTTCTCCTCTATATTTGGCTTACTACCTTCAGCCATCCATTTAATATTCTCCACAATTTTTGGGTGATTTCTGATAACTTTGGCTATATTAGGTGGCATCTTGCTGTTGCTACTTTTTCTGCGCTATGGCTGCCCCTTCACAACAAGGAAGACTGAAAGCGCTTCCACCAGCGCAGCTGTGTCATGAACGCATGATGAAGTATTTTGGAGCACCAATCCAGGAGCAATTGGAGTGCGACTGGTCTCTGTCATTCAGACCGGTTTTGCATTGTGTGCAGCCCGTGTTTCGGTGCTTCTGGTGCACTTTTGAATGTACACTGAAGATTTGTCTTTCTACGCAGCGCTTGCTTTCATTGGACGCTGATCTGTTGAAGTTCTCGCTGAGGGCTTATTACCAGACATGCGCGTTGAGGGTGGGTTTGCTATGGGAAGCTGGTTATGAGTTGCCCTTTGTGGATTATGCAGCTCTATACTCACTGTTTGGCACACCACGGAATGCTGCTGCCTCGGCTGGAGCTCAGGCTTTGGAACACGAATGCTCCTTGGTTTTCCTTGGCTATCAACTTCCTACTTTACAACCTGCTGAAGTGGAGGATTTCCTGTCTACAATTGTCCCGGATTCAATTGGCAACTTTAAAAATGACTCTGACTTTTGAAATTTGGCTTCTCCTGATGCTACAATTAATATTCTAAATTGTCCTTTTCTAAAATGCTCAAGTGTCTTTTGACTTGTCATTATTGACATTGCCTTATATATGCCTTAGTATAAATTTTAGTAGTTTTTATATAATTAGGCTTTGAACCACCTTTGAACCGGCAAGGGGAGGGTGTTGTGTAGCTATTTAGCTATAGCTTTACACACGTCATTTTAGCAGACTAGGCCTGCTGCTGTGCACTGTAAGCTAGATATATTTTTATTCTAGCTTTGTTATATTATTTTAATAACAGCCACATTTGCAGTCTTGTTTTATTGTATCTATCTAGTTGCTCCTTGCCTAGGACAGCGCAGCGTTCTTTATATAAAGACATTTCTTTCACAAGTTGCCGGCAAAAGTTGTACGCTTTGTCTCCACTGTTCACAGAAACATACACACTCTCACGTGGGGATATTTTCTTGGAACATCTACTGTTTTATTATAAAAACACTGCCTTGACCCATGTACGTTAGAGGGAGATTCCGGCTGTGCTCTAACATAGCCTAGGTAGAAACTATCTATACAAACCCTAGTGACAATATGGTAGCATTATTTCTGTGTTTTACTCTCCTTGTTTCCTTTTTAATTCTTTGTTGCTTCATCGTCCTAATTATTACAATTATCTAAGATGCAATTGTTTCAATAAAATCTTATTGAATTTTATTCTCCATCTGATTCTACTTGCACACGTGAGACTAATGTAACTGAGAAACGGATGAGGTCTGAGTGACCACGATTCCCCTGAGGAGTCATTTATATCATGTGCCCGGTTGCCCAAATCATCTCTGCTCTTGGGTGGAGATGAGGCACTGCTAGTTAGCCGGAAGAAACCCGGATTGGGATGACAGGTGTCACCTGGAGCGGGTTCAGACTCAGTCCCCCGCAGTCCAGGCGATTCTGCCACCCAAATCCAGTAGTCTCATTAGGATAATGAGAACCTATGCAACACCTTATTACACTTAATAAGTGGAAGTAGATGGTAAAATGCTTCTTCCACTCATTTGAATTGTTATTGTAAATACTGTTTAATTCTAAAGTCAGAATTTAAGTTACTGTTCTGAAAATGTCAGTTTTAGAAAATTGTATTTTTCTTCCAAATGTGTCTATCCGTCAGTGTCTAGCATGATATGACTGTACTGGCTGTCTGTGGTGAGATGTGTATTCATTGCAGACAGGGGACAAAAGGGCCATGAGTGTGGGTAAGGGATATTTCATGGGCTACAAAGGATAGCCTGACTTCTGTGCAAACGCCCTTCCTGAATTCTGTAAATGTCTGCCCTGTCACTGTCAAATACAGCTTAACAATCCTATGTTTGACTGCCTTTTCAGCCCAGACTGATTGGAGCCAAACATAGAGAATTAGAAAGTTAGACAAAGGGGGCATCTCCCAAACACAGAGTGCCACTGGGTATAAAAGTGATACCTTTGGAAACTGTCATCAAAACATTCCTGGACCAGTGGAGAAGATTCAAAAGAAGGGCTGCCCTGCCGTTGGAAGAAGGACAACTGGACCTGCTAACAGAGAACCTAGGATCCCAAGAGTGACTCCAAGAATCAGTAGGCTGATGGCCCGTTTGAGCTACAGGGACAAAAAAAGCTTTCAGATGCCTTCTCTGCAACTGCCTAGCTGACCAGCACCATGTTCACTGGCCTAGACCTCCTGGAGCCTGGACCCTTGGCTAGTGTCAGAATGCAATTCTCCAAAACTATTAAAACTGGACTCCAATTTAAAATCCAGAAGTTCTGGCTCTTCTTGTCTGAGAGCAGACTCTTCATGTCAGCAATGACCACCTGCATATCCCGCCACCTCAAGGATCTGATTATGACCTGCTGTCTGCATCAACAACAACTGCTGGGACCTCCAGCCATTGTGAAATGTTGATGGTGACCTGCTTTTCGTGCCTAACACAATCTCCTTGGTGGCTCCACCACCATAAAGCTCGCTCTTAGACTCAGGTGGAACTGGAGTTTGCCATTTGTTTGGTGTTGTGTGTTCACATTATTACTGCTGCATAAATACACATTTCTCTATGTCAACACTGAGTGTTTTTGTGTCAAACTACCAGAGTAATAAGCACAGGTTTATTTAGTGACTTTTGTGATTCAGCCTGAAAATGGTGCAGGTTTGAATTTTTATACTTTAGGATTCAAAATAGCACCTAAACATCTCTACCTGCATTGTGGTGGACAGACAACATAGTATTGTTCCTGCCTGGTGTGAGCGAAGAGAAAAGCTTCTCTTACTGAGGAGTAAAACAGAGAAGCTGCAGAGGAGTGTCAAAGAAAGAGTATAGCACCTGTTTAGTGAGGTTTTGACTATAAATATTTAATTTGGATGTTTACTTACAGACAGTGCAAGAAATCCTTTACAAAGTAAATGGGTATGTCTTGTATACCGATGTAGTCACCATTTAAAATAAACAGTAGGCCTGCCTTATATGTACTGACAGTTAAAAAACTCTTTAAAAAAACAAAAGTTAAAGTGCCACTTATAGTTAGGTAGAAGCACATTAAAATTAATTAAAAACAAAGGTTAAAGGGCTGCTATAGTGAGCTGAAAATGTCAGTTAAAATATAATATTGTTAACAAAACCAATGAAATTTACCTGCTATAGTAATCTCAAATAGCTATGACTCTAAAATAAAATAAATACAACTTGCACCCTCGCCATCTACTGCTTATACTCTCACACATTCCATCACTCATGACATGTTCCATGACTGTATTGATACCATCCCTAATGAGATCTGAAATTACCTCACTGTCTATTGTGAGGACTCAAATTAGAGAATACTGTAACGTTTGTATTTCAGTGGATTTGTTAGTGTAAATTCTATTCGTAGTGTAGGAATCTGGTCTGGTTTGTAGTGGGCACATAAGGTAGTTACACCTTATACCAGGTCCAGTTATCCCTTATTAGTATATGTAGTCAGTATCTAGACGCCAGGGCTCTCTAGTGGTAGTGTAGATGAGCAGCCAAGGCCTAACTAGGAGACATGCAAAGCCCATGCAATATCACTACAGTCATACAGTACTTATACACATGAAAGAAAATACTCAGTGGTACAAAAATAAAGGTACTTTATTTTGGTGTCACACTTGCCAAATATAACTTAGAGACTATACTCCTTTAGAAGGTAAGTAAAATACACAATATATATACTAGTATCCAAAAACAGGTCAGAAAACAGTGCAATTAGTGAAAATCACAGTAGATATAAATGGGCATGGGGGGAACACAAACCATGTACTAAAATAGTGGAATGCAAAAGTCAGTTTCCCACCTAGGCAAGTGTAATGTGTAGAGGGGCACTGGGAGTGTAAGAAAACACCAATGGTAAGTAATAGGACCCACCCCAGAGCCCAAGAAAACAGGAGTAAATCATAGTAAGTTTCCTGAAACACACAAGAAGTCGTGATAGAAGATTATGCAAGAACCAAAGGAGACTGTAAGACACCAACAATGGATCCCTAGACCTGAAGACCTGTGGAAGAAGGGGACCAAGTCCAAGAAGCACTGAAGAGTGCAGGGAGAGCAGGAGCCCCTGCTAACCCAGATGAAGGTGCAAAAGTTGAACCACTGGTGAGAAAGACATAGGCCCTCATTATGACCTTGGCGGGCGGCTACAGCCGCCCGCCAAGATCTGACCGCCGTGCGGCCGCCAATGCAGCCGCACCCCCGCCGCGGTCATTAGGAGATCCCCGCTGGGCCAGCGGGAGGAAACCTGGTTTCCGCCCGCCGGCCCAGCAGGAATCCAGGCCACAACATAGGAGCCGGCTCCAAATGAGCCGGCGGTGTTGCGGCCGTGCGACGGGTGCAGTTGCATAGCAGACAGTGAAAAGCTGCATGGGGCACCCAGGGGCCCCACGACTCCCCGGTGCAAACCGCCAGAAAAAGGCTGGCAGTCGGGGACTCGTAATCCCCTGGCAGTGCCTGTTGGCGGTGCTTCCGTCATTTTAGCCCTGGCGGTCTCGTACCGCCAGGGTCAAAGGGACCCCGAAAGTCAGTTATGCACCAAAGAAGACAGATGTGGATTCCTGGTTGGTGCAGATGTCCTAGGCCAGATGGAGGGTTGCAGTCCAGTTTGCGTCACTGGATTACACTAACAAGCCTTGGCACACGCAAAGCACGCAGTTTGAGGAAAATTGCGCTGCTTGGGCCCAGAAAGGAGCAGATCAATTCTACCCAGGATGGAGAGTTAGAGGGGACCCTCAGCAAGTCAGACAGGCCCATGGATGACCAGGCAGCTCACACAGGAGTCCCACAGCATGGGAACAAAGTAGGTGCAAAATAGGCCCATGCAGCACAACACAAAGGAATCCCACGCCACCAGAGAACGACTCAGGAAGCCTGGCGTCACAGGAAGGAGTGCTGGGGGCCGGAGCTCTGTTGTGCACAAAGAACTTCGTGGAAGGTCACACCCAAGCCTTGGTTACTGCCAATCACGCGGTACACCGGAGTACTGTCTTGCGTGGGGAGGCAAGCACTTACCTCCACCAAAGTTGGACAGCTGGACCTTGGGACTGTTGCGGTCACTATAGTCACCACTCATGTTGCTGGATCCACGCTTGTCGTCTGGAGAGGAGACCCACACCACTGGTTGTAACACCCTGGTCCAAAAGGAAATGCTTTGTTCTGCCTTCCTGGGATCGAGCTGCTCGAGTTACAGGGGGGCAGAAATCTGTCTGGGAAGTAGCAGCAGCTTTGGCTGACTAGAAACCTACAGAAGGCTGGTATGGCAGTACTGGGTGTCCTCTAAGAAGCCCCCATAGTGCATGGGATCGTAAATCTAATACTAGAATTAGTATTGGGTACATTTCCCATGTGTTAGACACCTTACATGGCCATATTCGGAGTTACCATTGTGCAGCTGGACATAGGTATTGACCTATGTCCAGTGAACGCGTAAAATGGCGTCCCTGCACTCACAAAGTCAGGGGAAATGGTCATAGATGACGTGGGGGCACTTCTGCTAGTGCAGGGGTTCCCTCACGCATGTACCTTGCACCCAGCCTTCAGGATTTGAAGGCCTGACATTTAGGTGACCTTTAAGTGACCTGGTGCAGTGAAAATGGCTGTGAAAGGGTGCATGCGCCATTTCACACAGGCTTCAATGGCAGTCCTGTAAAAGCCTTTGCGTGAGCTCCACATGGGTGGCAAAAGTAATGCTGTAGTTCATAGGGATCCCCTGGAACCCAAATGCCCTGGGTACCTAGGTACCATATACTAGGGACTTAGAAGGGGGCACCAGCATGCCAATTTGGCATGAAATACTTGGTTACCAGTATGTAGTGACACATTTGGGAACAGAGAGAGCATAAGCACTGGGGTCCTGGTTAGCAGGACTCCAGTGACACAGTCAAGCATACTGACAAAAACAGTGAAACAGACTGACAAGTAGGTCACAAACGATCAGCACTGGGGTCCTGGCTAGAACGATCCCAGTGACACAGTCGAACACACTGACACACAGGCCAAAAATGGGGGTAACCATACTAGAAAGAGGCTACTTTCTCACACGCTTAGGAGTTCCTCTCCAATTAATATTTTAATATATATATCCCAAAGCCCTACAACTAAATTTAACTCCCTTATTTCTAACCACCCTGAACCCTAATATTAACCTTACCTCTTTTAACCTCTACCCACTCTCTACACCCTGAAATCATCCATGTATTTCTTTAAATGTACCCATCCCTGAATGTAGGAGGCTGGCCTGGCTTATAGTGGGTACCTGATGGTACTTACACCTTGTGCCAGGTCCAGTTATCCCTTATCAGTAGATTAGTAGTGTTCTAGCAGCTTAGGCTGATAGAGGTAGCTATAGCAGAGCAGCTTAGGCTGAACTAGGAGACATGCAAAGCTCCTGCTATACCACTTATATCATATAGCACTATGGTGGTCATTACAACCCTGGCGAACGGTGTTAAAGCGGCGGTAAGACCGCCAACAGGCCGGCGGCAAAAAAATTGGAATTACGACGTGGCGGAAACCGCCAACAAAGACAGACACTTTAACACTCCGACCGCCACGGCGGTACAAACAAACAGCGCAGCGGTCACCGCCAACAGACAGGCGGGAAACAATGTACCGCCCACACTATTATGACAGGCCAATCCGCCACCTTTTCCGGGGCGGATTCACCACTGATAAAAACTCGTCATTGGCTCCTGGGACCCACAGGGTCCAATGTTAACCAATGCAGCATTGCGCCACGGTCTTCGACCGCCTACCGCAACGGTGTACAACGCCAGCGCAGTTACCTCACATCCCATTGTCCCACTTTACAGGTCAGGCAGCCGCCATTTCAGGGGCCCACATGGCTTCATTTTCAACTGCGTCACACATACCTAGGCCTAGTCTCAACACACATACAGGCCACCTTTTGTGTATGATTGGTGTTCTAGGTAAACTGTGGGTACGTACCTCTGAGTTGTTTGACTCTGTGCTTCCTGTTGTCCTTCATAGGCACCGTCTGCTGGGACATGTGAGGAGATGGCGGCATCCTCCGGTGTACCGACCGTTGGTGGACCTGTCGACAATGGAGGAGCGACATTTGATAATCACCAACAGGCATGACCGTGCCACAATCCAGGAACTGTGTACCCAGTTGGAGCCAGACCTGATGTCAGCAATCCGCCATCCCACAGGAATCCCCCCTCAAGTGCAGGTGCTGTCAGTGCTCCATTTCCTTGCAA
Source organism: Pleurodeles waltl (assembly GCF_031143425.1). Taxonomy (NCBI): domain Eukaryota; kingdom Metazoa; phylum Chordata; class Amphibia; order Caudata; family Salamandridae; genus Pleurodeles; species Pleurodeles waltl. Next base: position 1,323,056,552 of record NC_090437.1, on the reverse strand, counting down.
GTGGCTCTTTTCAAACAACTGTGGCCATGGCATCAGGGATGTCCCAGCCTATGTTTTCCAACGTATTGTCCAGAGTGTTGTCTGCCCTGCCGAAACACATGCGGAGCTACATCGTTTTCCCTCAGGTGGAGGATTTGCCTACAGTGAAAGGTGATTTCTATGCCCAGGGACATATTCCCAACATCATAGGTGCCATTGATGGGACCCATGTGGCTTTGGTCCCCCCCCACAGTAGTGATCAGGTGTACAGAAACCGGAAGAGTTATCATTCTATGAATGTACAGATGGTATGTTTGGCAGACCAGTACATCTCCCATGTGAATGCCATGTTCCCTGGCTCAGTGCATGACGCCTACATCCTGCGGAATAGCAGCATCCCTTATGTAATGGGTCAGCTCAAGAGGCACCATGTGTGGCTATTAGGTGAGCACCTGGAAGCAAGTCAGTGGGAATGGTTGTCTGGGTCTGGGGTTATCCCTCCAGGTTAGTGTGTGTCTAACAGTTGTCCCTCGCCATTTGCAGGTGACTCTGGTTACCCCAACCTGTCATGGCTACTGACCCCAGTGAGGAATCCCAGGACCAGGGCAGAGGAACGCTACAATGAGGCCCATGGGCGAACTATGAGGGTGATTGAGCGGACCTTCGGCCTCCTGAAGGCCAGGTTCAGGTGCCTCCATATGACAGGTGGATCCCTATTCCACTCACCAAAGAAGGTGTGCCAGATCATCGTGGCCTGCTGTATGCTTCACAACTTGGCTTTGCGATGCAAGGTGCCTTTTCTGCAGGAGGATGGTCCAGATGGCGGTGTTGTTGCAGCTGTGGAGCCTGTGGACAGTGATGAGGAGGAAGCAGAGGAAGAAGACATGCACAACAGGACTCAGTGATCCAGCAATATTTCCAGTGAGACACAGGTAAGAATATAATCCTGCCTACTACATGTACTTTATTACTACTACCTCTCTCCTGTCTGTCGTTTTTACCCAGTGTATGGTCACTGAGTTGTCACTTTACCTTACGGTTTCATAGATGTGGGTCCCACTGTGTGACATCTGCTTAGATTCCTCATGGACTAGAGCTGTGTGACATAGGTATGTTGACATTACTATTTCAAAAACATTTTGTCACTGTAATTGCTAATAAACTATTTCGAAATCACAGACAGACTCCAGATCATTTTGTGCTTTAGGTGTGTTTATTTAAATGCTCAAAATTGGAGGGGGTAGTGAAATGGCGAGGGGTGATGGCGGAGGAGTGTCCATGGCAGAGTCCAGTCCATTAGTCTCACAGGTGCATTGCCCATATGGGCATAGGAAGTGGAGCTGGGGCAGTTTAATTATGGACAGGGTGACAAAGTGGGACAGTAGGATGACAATCAGGGTGGTCTCATTTCTTGGCAGGGGTCTTGGCATCGTTCTCTGTCTTGTTCCTGGATCTCAGGGACCGTTTGCGGTGTGGTTCTCCCTCTGCAGGGGGTGGGGTGCTGGTGTGGTGGTCCTGTGGCGGGTCGTCCTGTCCACTAGCGCCGGCGGAGGTGGTGGGCAGTTCATCGTCCATGCTAGTGTCAGGGGCCCCTTGTAGTGTCCCTCCTGGTGTTGCGTACTTCCTTCAGTACCCCTACGATGGTGCCCAGGGTGGAGCTGATGGTTCTGAGTTCCTCCCTGAAGCCCATATACTGTTCCTCCTGCATGCGCTGGGTCTCCTGAAACTTGGCCAGTACCATTGCCATCGTCTCCTGGGAGTGGTGGTATGCTCCCATGATGGAGGAGAGGGCCTCGTGGAGAGTAGGTTCCCTTGGCCTGTCCGCCCCCTGTCACACAGCAGCCCTCCCAGTTCCCCTGTGTTCCAGTGACTCCGTCCCCTGGACCGTGTGCCCACTACCACTGCCCCCAGGCCCCTCTTGTTGTTGGGGTGGTGGGTTATCCTGGGTTCCCTGTAGTGGTGGACACACAGCTGATTGACGTGTCCTGGGGATGGAGGTATGGGCTCGCTGGGTGGGTGCTGTGCTGGTGTTTCCAGAAGGGGGAAGGTCTGTGGTGGCCTGTGCCTGTGTGAGGGGAACCGACTGTCCAGAGGTCCCCGATGGTCCGGGCTGGTCATCTAGATCCAGTTGGACAGAGGTGCTGTCATCACTGTGGGCCTCTACTGTTGGTGGTGTGGACATGTGTGGACCCTCCTGTCCGGTGACGTTGGGTAGGGGTCCCGCAGGGGTATAAAAGGATGTTTGTTAAATCTGTGTGTGTAATGGTGTGCAATGGGTGGGTGACCGTGTACCCCAGTGCTAGCATTCCTGTGTGGGAGCTTGTGTGATGGTGGTTTAGGGGGGTGTATGGGTATGTGCAGTGGCCATGCTTTGGTGATGGGTGTCCATGCTTTGTACTTGCATGCAGGGCTTGGTGTTGGGATGTGTGGTTTGTGATGTTGGGACATTTGTGAGGAGTTGGGGTGCTGGGGGTGAGGGTGAGGGTGGGGGTATGTGATAGCATGCAAGTAGGGTGGGGGATGTAATAGTAAAGCTTTGACTTACCAGAGTCCATTCCTCCACCTACTCCTGCGAGGCCCTCAGGATGCAGAGTCGCCAAGACCTGCTCCTCCCATGTTGTTAGTTGTGGGGGAGGAGGTGGGGGTTCGCCGCCAGTCCGCTGAACCGCCACGTGGTGTCTTTAGACCACGGAACGCACCTTCCCCCGTAGGTCGTTCCACCTCTTCCTGATATCCTCCCGATTTCTTGGGTGTTGTCCCACTGCGTTGACCCTGTCCACTATTCTGCGCCATAGCTCATCTTCCTAGCTATGGAGGTGTGCTGCACCTGTGCTCCGAATAGCTGTGGCTCTACCCGGACGATTTCCTCCACCATGACCCTGAGCTCCTCCTCCGAGAACCTGGGGTGTCTTTGCCGTTGTGTGGGTGATGGTGTTGTGTGCCTGTGGATGCTGTTGTTCTTGCTGGTGGTGTCTCTCTCTGGCCTTCTTTCTGAAATTTTTGTCCTGGGGGTTTGTGGGTGATGTGGGTGTGTGTTTTATATTGTAATGGGTGTGTGGGAGAGGTGTGTGTATGTGTCTCAGGTGTGTGTATTTTGAATTGTCCAATGTGGGGATGTTTTGTAAGAGTGTGTGTATTTTGAGCGCTGCGGTGTGTACCGCCAATTGAATACCGCGGATGAAAGACCGCCGCGTGGATTCGTGTGTCGTGATAGTGTGGGCGTATTTATGTTGCCGTGACGGTGGAGGTTTTGTTTTCGCCAGTTTATCACTGACCTTTGGTGTGGCAGACTTGTGTAGGAGGCTGGACTGGCTTGTAGTGAGTACCAAGGGGTACTTGCACCTTGCACCAGGCCCAGTTATCCCTTATTAGTGTATAGGGTGTCTAGCAGCATAGGCTGATAGATAATGGTAGCTTAGCAGAGCAGCTTAGGCTGAACTAGGAGACGAGTGAAGCTCCTACAGTACCACTAGTGTCACTTGCACAATATCATAAGAAAACACAATACACAGATATACTAAAAATAAAGGTACTTTATTTTTATGACAATATGCCAAAGTATCTCAGAGTATACCCTCAGTATGAGGATAGCAAATATTCACAAGATATATGTACACAATACCAAAAATATGCAGTATAGTCTTAGAAAACAGTGCAAACAATGCATAGTTACAATAGGATGCAATGGGGACACATTCATCCAGCAACAGCTGGATTTGGATAGACAGACCTTAGAAGTAGAGAAGGAAAGACAGAAGTTAGGTTTAGAAACCCATGGTGGCAGCAGCAGTATTCCTCATAGTCATCCTGCAAAAGAGCATGATTCCAGGAATCTGCTCAAGATAGTTCCCCCTTATAAGGAGGGGGATGACATTAACAAGTGGTTTGCTGCACTTGAGAGGGCCTGTGCTGTACAGGATGTCCCTCAAAGGCAGTGGGCTGCTATCCTATGGCTATCATTTAGTGGAAAAGGTAGGGATAGGCTCCTTACTGTGAAAGAAAATGAAGCCAATGATTACAAAGTTCTTAAGAATGCACTCCTGGATGGTCATGGCTTAACCACTGAACAGTACAGGATAAAGTTCAGAGAGACCAAAAAGGAGTCTTCACAAGACTGGGTTGATTTCATTGACCATTCAGTGAAGGCCTTGGAGGGGTGGTTACATGGCAGTAAAGTTACTGATTATGACAGCCTGTATAACTTGATCCTGAGAGAGCATATTCTTAATAATTGTGTGTCTGATTTGTTGCACCAGTACTTGGTGGACTCTGATCTGACCTCTCCCCAAGAATTGGGAAAGAAGGCAGACAAATGGGTCAGAACAAGGGTGAACAGAAAGGTTCATACAGGGGGTGACAAAGATGGCAATAAGAAGAAGGATGGTAAGTCTTCTGACAAGGGTGGGGACAAATCTAAAAATGAGTCTTCATCAGGCCCACAAAAAAACTCTGATGGGGGTGGTGGGTCCAAATCCTCTTCAAATCAAAACAAAGAAAAGAAACCATGGTGCTATTTATGTAAAATAAAAGGCCACTGGACAACAGATCCCAGTTGTCCAAAGAAAAGCACCAAGCCTCCTACTACTACAACCCCTACTGCTACACCTAGTGTCCCTACTAATAGCCAATCTAAGGGAGTAACTGGGCTCACCTTTGGTAACTTAGTTGGGGTTGGTCTGATTAGGGAGACCACAGAGGCTGTGTTAGTCTCTGAGGGGGCTATGGATTTAGCCACCTTGGTTGCTTGTCCCCTTAACATGGATAAGTACAAGCAACTACCCCTAATAAATGGTGTTGAGGTACAGGCCTACAGGGACACAGGTGCCAGTGTCACAATGGTGATAGAGAAACTGGTCCACCCTGAACAACACCTACTTGGTCACCAGTACCAAGTAACCGATGCTCACAACAACACCCTTAACCACCCCATGGCTGTTGTAAATCTCAACGGGGGGGGGTTACTGGCCCAAAGAAAGTTGTGGTTGCCTCAGATTTACCTGTAGACTGTCTATTAGGGAATGATTTAGAGACATCAGCTTTGGCAGAAGTGGAGTTGGAGGCTCATGCACCAATGCTGGGCATTCCAGGGCATATTTTTGCTTTGACCAGGGCTCAGGCCAAAAAGCAAAAAGGACAGGGAAACTTGGATCCTGGAACAATGGACCAAGTGCTCCCTAAAGCTAGGGCTAGTAGAAGTAAAGCACTACCTACTATCCCTCCCTCTACAGTGGATTCTACTTCTGAGGAAGAAGAATTTCCACCCTGTGCAGAACCTACACCAGAGGAGCTGGAAGCAGACACTGCTGAGCTTTTGGGTGAAGGGGGGCCTGCCAGGGAGGAGCTGAGTGTGGCACAGCAGACCTGTCCCACAGTAGAGGGTCTAAGACAGCAAGCTGTCAAACAAGCAAATGGGGATGTCAGTGACTTTCACAGAGTTTACTGGGAGGACAACCTCTGGTACACTGAAGCAAGGGATCCAAAACCTGGAGCTGCCAGGAGTTTGGTGATTCCTCAGGAGTACAGAAAGTTCCTCCTAACTCTTGCTCACGACATTCCCCTTGCTGGACATTTGGGGCAAATGAAAACTTGGGACAGGCTTGTTCCCTTGTTTCATTGGCCTAGAATGTCTGAGGACACAAAAGATTTTTGTAAGTCCTGTGAAACCTTTCAAACCAGTGGCAAGACAGGTGGCACTCCAAAGGCACCCCTTATTCCACTGCCTGTGGTTGGGGTTCCCTTTGAAAGGGTAGGGGTTGACATAGTTGGCCCCCTTGACCCTCCTACTGCTTCAGGCAATAGGTTTATCTTGGTGGTAGTGGACCATGCCACCAGATATCCTGAAGCAATTCCTCTAAGGACCACTACAGCTCCTGCAGTGGCAAAGGCCCTCCTGGGAATCTCTTCCAGGGTGGGCTTCCCAAAAGAGGTAGTTTCAGACAGAGGAAGCAATTTAATGTCTGCTTACTTAAAGGCCATGTGGAAGGAGTGTGGGGTGACATACAAGTTCACCACACCCTATCATCCACAAACAAATGGACTGGTGGAGAGATTTAACAAAACTCTCAAAGGCATGAATATGGGTCTCCCTGAAAAACTCAGCAGGAGATGGGATATCCTGTTACCATGCCTCCTTTTTGCCTACAGGGAGGTACCCCAGAAAGGAGTGGGCTTCAGCCCCTTTGAACTCCTCTTTGGACACCCTGTTAGGGGTCCACTAACACTTGTCAAGGAGGGTTGGGAACAAGGCGGCAGGATCAGCGTTACAGAGTTGCAGTAGTCGTCTTCGCTACATTGTTGCAGTTTTGCAGGCTTCCAGCGCGGTCAGCAGTCGATTCCTTGGCAGAAGGTGAAGAGAGAGATGCAGAGGAACTCTCATGAGCTCTTGCATTCGTTATCTAAGGAATTCCCCAAAGCAGAGACCCTAAATAGCCAGAAAAGAGGGTTTGGCTACTTAGGAGAGAGGATAGGGTAGCAACACCTATAGGAGCCTATCAGAAGGAGTCTCTGACGTCACCTGCTGGCCCTGGCCACTCAGAGCAGTCCAGTGTGCCAGCAGCATCTCTGTTTCCAAGATGGCAGAGGTCTGGAGCACACTGGAGGAGCTCTGGACACCTCCCAGGGGAGGTGCAGGTCAGGGGAGTGGTCACTCCCCTTTCCTTTGTCCAGTTTCGCGCCAGAGCAGGGCTAAGGGGTCCCTGAACCGGTGTAGCCTGGCTTATGCAGAAATGGGCACCATCTGTGCCCATGAAAGCATTTCCAGAGGCTGGGGGAGGCTACTCCTCCCCTGCCTTCACACCATTTTCCAAAGGGAGAGGGTGTAATACCCTCTCTCAGAGGAAGTCCTTTGTTCTACCATCCTGGGACAAGCCTGGCTGGACCCAAGGAGGGCAGAAACCTGTCTGAGGGGTTGGCAGCAGCTGCAGTGAAACCCCTGAAAAGGCAGTTTGGCAGTACCAGGGTCTGTGCTACAGACCACTGGGATCATGGGATTGTGCCAACTATGCCAGGATGGCATAGAGGGGGCAATGCCATGATCATAGACATGTTACATGGCCATATTCGGAGTTACCATTGTGAAGCTACACATAGGTAGTGACCTATGTGTAGTGCACGCGTGTAATGGTGTCCCCGCACTCACAAAGTCCGGGGAATTTGCCCTGAACAATGTGGGGGCATCTTGGCTAGTGCCCGGGTGCCCTCACACTAAGTAACTTTGCACATAACCTTTACCAGGTAAAGGTTAGACATATAGGTGACTTATAAGTTACTTAAGTGCAATGGTAAATGGCTGTGAAATAACGTGGACGTTATTTCACTCAGGCTGCAGTGGCAGGCCTGTGTAAGAATTGTCAGAGCTCCCTATGGGTGGCAAAAGAAATGCTGCAGCCCATAGGGATCTCCTGGAACCCCAATACCCTGAGTACCTCAGTACCAAATACTAGGGAATTATAATGGTGTTCCAGTAAGCCAATGTAAATTGGTAAAATTGGACCGTAGCCTGTTAGTGACAATTTGAAAGAAATGAGAGAGCATAACCACTGAGGTTCTGGATAGCAGAGCCTCAGTGAGACAGTTAGTCATAACACAGGTAACACAGTCAGGCACACTTATGAGCACTGGGGCCCTGGCTGGCAGGGTCCCAATGACACATACAACTAAAACAACATATTTACAGTGAAAAATGGGGGTAACATGCCAGGCAAGATGGTACTTTCCTACATGGTGGACTTGTGTGGGTGTCTGACTTTTGGCGGATTCCGAGATGTGGGTCATAATAGCTGTGGCGGAATTCCGCAGCCGCGGCGGTGTGTTGGCGTTCTTCTGCACGGCGGTAAGCGGCTTTTACCGCCAATGTTGTAATGAGGGCCTATGTCATAAGAATCACAATACTCAGAGTTACTAAAAATAAAGGCACTTTATTTTAGTGATAATGTGCCAAAAATATCTGGGAGGATATACTCCCTTAGGAAGTAAGTAAAATACACAAAATATACACACAAACCAAAATCAGGTAAGTAAACAGAAAAGTAGTGCAAACACTGTAGAATACAATAGGATGCAATAGGCCTATGGGCAACACAAACCATATACTGGGAAAGTGTAATGCCAACCACTTAGAGGCCCCAGGCCTAGTGTAGTGTGTATAAGTTCACTGGGAGTATAAGAAAACACTAGGGGTGTCCAAGATACCCCACCCCAAGACCCTGAAAAGTAGGAGTAAAGTAACCTTACTTCCCCAGAAACACACTAAAGTTCTGATAGGAGATTCTGCAAAGACCACAACTGACTGCAAAGCACTGAAGACGGATTCCTGGACCTGAGGACCTGTAAAGGAAGGAGACCAAGTCCAACAGTCATGAAAGTGTCTGGGGGGGCAAGAGCCCACTAAACCCCGGAGTCTGCAACAACGGAAGATGCCAGGAACTTCTCCTTTGCACAGAAGATGTCGCACAGCACACTGGAGGATGAAGAGTTGTTTTTATGCAGAAAGACCACAAACAAGCCTTGCTAGATGCAAAGGTTGCGTTTGAAGAAAAAGGGTGCTGCCCCAGCCCAGGAAGGACCAGGATGTTGCCACTTGGATGAGGAGACAGAGGGTTCCCTCAGCAACACAGAGAGCCCACACAAAAGCAGTCAGCACCCGCAGAAGTACTTGAACTTGGGTTCAAGAAAACTGAGCACGGCGGTCATCGCAACACTACAAAAGAGGGTTCCACGAAGCCGGTGGTCAACTCAGCGAGTTGAGCAATGCTGGATAGAGTGCTGCAGACCTGGGCTATGCTGTGCATGAAGGATTCCTTGCAAAAGTACACAGAAGCCCTAGCAGCTGCAGTTCACCTAGTACACAGGATTACTGTCTGGCGTGGGGAGGCAAGGACTTACCTCCACCAAATTTGGGCAGATGGGCCACTGGACTGTCGGGGTCACATGGATCCAGCTCCTGTGTTCCAGGGACCAAGCTTGTCATGATGAGAGGGGACCCAGAGGACTGGTGAAGCAGAAGTTTGGTGCCTGTGCTAGCAGAGGGAAGATTCCGTCGACCCACAGGAGATTTCTTCTTGGCTTCCAGTGCAGGGTGAAGGCAGACAGCCCCCAGAGCATGCACCACCAGGAAACAGTGAAGAAAGCTGGCAGGATTAGGCGCTACAATGTCACTGATAGTCGTCTTGCTACTTTGTTGCAGTTTTGCAGACGTCCTGAAGCACTCAGCGGTCGATCCTTGGAAGAAGTCGAAGAGGGATATGCAGGGGAACTCTGGTGAGCTCTCGCAATTGTTATCTGAAGAGAAGCCCACAGGAGAGACCCTAAAGAGGGGAAACATCCTGAACAACTAGGTCCTAGACAACTACTTGCAGAAACCACTACTGCTAAACAACTAAAAAGTCCCTACAACGAAGTACTGAACAACTACTGTCTAAACAATGATTTTTCCTGAATAACGATTGCCTGAACAACGAATTTTAAGGTAAGTTTTTCTTTTTTTTAATGGTTTGTTAGTTGTTTAGAATTAATATATATCTATAAAAAAAAGAAGAACTTACCTTAAAATTTGTTGTTCGGGCAATTGTGATTCAGGCAAAATCGTTGTTTAGACAGTAGTTGTTCAGTACTTTGTTGTAGAGACTTTTTAGTTGTTTAGCAGTAGTGGTTTAGGCAGGTAGTTGTTTAGGATCTAGTTGTTCCATCACATATTCCCTAAAGAGCCCTCAGAGGAGGATTGGCTACCTAATTAGGTAAGCACCTATCAGAAGGAGCCTCTGACGTCACCTGCTGGCACTGGACACTCAGAGGCCTCCATTGTGCCCTCACACTTCTGGATTCAAGATATCAGAGGTCTGGGACACACTGGAGGAGCTCTGGGCACCACCCCTGGGGTGGTGAGGGACAGGGGAGTGGTCACTTCCCTTTCCTTTGTCCAGTTTCGCACCAGAGCAGGGGCTTGGGATCCCTGAACCGGTGTAGACTGGCTTATACAAGGAGGGCACCATCTGTGCCCCTCAAAGCATTTCCAGAGGCTGTGGGAGTCTAGTCCTTCCCAACCCTTAACACCTATTTCCAAAGGGAGAGGGTGTAACACCCTCTCTCAGGGGAAATTCTTTGTTCTGCCTTCCTGGGACTGGGCTGCCCAGACCCCAGGAGGGCAGAAGCCATCTATGGGTTGGCAGCAGCGGTAGCTGCAGTGAAAACCCCAAAGAGCTGGTTTGGCAGTACCCGGGGTCCATGCTGGAGCCCCAGGGATGCACCCCAACACCAGATTTGGCATGGGGGGACAATTCCATGATCTTAGACATGTGACATGGCCAGTTACCATTGTGAAGCTACATATAGGTATTGACCTATATGTAGTGCACATGTGTAATGGTGTCCCCGCACTCACAAAGTTCGGGTAAATTGCCCTGAACTATGTGGGGGCACCTTGGCCAGTGCCAGGGTGGCCTCACACTTAGTAACTTTGCACCTAACCTTCAACAAGTGAGGGTTAGACATATAGGTGACTTTTAAGTTACTTAAGTGCAGTGTAAAATGGCTGTGAAATAACATGGACGTTATTTCACTCAGGCTGCAGTGGCAGTCCTGTGTAAGAATTGTCTGATCTCCCTATGGGTGGCAAAAGAAATGCTGCAGCCCATAGGGATCTCCTGGAACAACATAATACACTGGGTACCTAGGTACCATATATTAGGGAATTATAAGGGTGTTACAGTGTGCCAATTAGAATTGGTGAAAATGGTCACTAGCCTATAGTGACAATTTTAAAGACAGAGAGAGCATAAACACTGAGGTTCTGGTTAGCAGAGCCTCAGTGATACAGTTAGGCACCACACAGGGCTACACATACAGGCCACAAAGTATGAGCACAGGGGCCCTGGCTAGCAGGGTCCCAGTGAGACATATAAACACACTGACAAATAGGGTTTTCACTATGAGCACTGGGGTCCTGGCTAGCAGGATCCCAGTGAGACAGTAAAAACACCCTGACATATACTCTCAAACAGGCCAAATGTGGGGGTAACAATGCTAGAAAGAGGCTACCTTCCAACTCTGAACCCTACTATTACCCACCTCCCTTCATTTTTACCTGCCCGTATACCCTAAAAATTACACTTATGTCCCTTTTGCTCTACCCACCCTTTAACCCCAAAATCATCCTTACTCGGTTACCTCTACCCTACCCATCCTCTAAACCTAAGAAACACCTCCCTTTACTGTTACCCACCCCAGAACCCTAGAATCCGCCTTACCCCCATTTACCTCTACCCACCCTGAACTTTAAAATATCCTTTACCTTCTTTCATCTTTACTGGGGCCAAATCCATAATATCACCCTTACCTCCCTTTATCTCTACGCACCCTAAACTCTTAAACCCTCCTTGCCTCTGTTTATCTGAACCCACTCATAAACCCTAAACTTACCTTTACCTTCCTTTACCTTTACCAACAACTAAACCACATTTTTAAATAACACAAAAACGTATGTTAGTTCAAACAAATTACCTATGCGGTGAAGTTATGCGTTGTAGAGATGAGCATGGTAATAGATGGAGGGGTGGGCAGTGAACTCCACTCTGCAAGCAGAGTTCACAGGGTTTTGCCAACTTTCACCACACTGACGCTCTTGATCAGGAATCTGAGAGAGGGTGCAAGGCCCCACCATTCCCAGCGTGAATGCTACGCCCAATTTGCTACCATCAATAGCCATACCTTGCTCTATAGCTGTCATTCTTTCAACACCTTTTGTAAATGATGGCAGCGCCTTAGGTAGGATTTTGAGGAGTGGAAACTGTGCACTAGCGATATGACAATAGGGGAGCTGAACCCCGCGGAATCATGCAGAATTCTTGGGTAACACTGCAGAATTCCTATGAGTAAAACTCTGCGAGTTCTGCTCATTACTAAATGGATGCACGGTGAAGGATTTTTCCCATGTTGACTTACGTGTGCACACATGTAGGTTTATGGCAAGACAAGGTACTTTCACAGTGACCAGTAGGCCTTTTCCAGAGTAATCAATGTCCTCCCGCTAGATAAATCATCCAGGGTTGAAATTTCAATGCTGTTAGATGCAATTCCCTCTTAGATAGCTCAGAGAATGTTCCCAGATGGAACAAAAGGGGGCAATACAGACATCTGATCCCATCTACAGCAGTAGAGATCCCTGAAGTTTTTGTGAGAAGAGACTACGCCTTTCATAAAAATAAAAGCAGAGATTGGGGATGTGCCATGACTTTGGAGAAGGCTGCCATCTTGCTGTAAATGGCTTGGACAGACAGAGTGCTCATCGCTAATAGTGTCAAGAGGAGATGGAGTGAAGGTGCTGTATCACTCAACTAGGGGGGGTGCCTGCCAAGAGTCACAGAATATCCTTAGTCCCATCCAACTCCTGCAGTTTGGAAGAAAGAAGTTAAATAGTGAACCATTTAAATGGGTCAAGGATTGCGTCCAGTCCTGAACTTTGTGAACTCAATCTAGGGCTGGTGGCACCAATGCCAGACTTGTTGAGAGTAGACATGCAAGGGGCTCTTAGGAGGGACACTCTAGATTAGCTATGGCTCACAATCACCCTGTAAGAGGTTGAAAAGAAGAGTGGTCTGTCATGGGGGAGATGTGAGGTGCTTCTAAGGATGATCCATAAGTCAGTTGACCAATAGGGCTCGATGGTAGGATAAGCCAAAACCCATTACCATAAAACCTTTACAGTCCACGGAGGGGAAAACGGTGCTGCCAGAGGCTGAGAAGTGCAATAGAAATCCTTGGCGCAAAAAAGCCACTAGCTTCTGACACAAGTAGCTTGTGCTGCCACTCTTGCATAGGCCCTAGTGGGGTTTGTGAGAAAAGGCCTCTTCTTAACTTGGTTAGCTCCCACTTTTTGCATGATGTGTGATTTAGCCTGGAAATTGTACTGTCCATGGCACCTGCTACCCAGGTTCCCTGGGCCAGAGATCTTTCTCTAAAACTGTTGTGATACATTGGCACAATTGGACACCTTTAGCTGCCTCCATACGTCCCTAGTAAATGGTACTTAGGTGCCCATGGCAGGAGGTACTAAGAGTACTCCCCGGAGGTCAGCAGCACTGATTGTGCCACCCTCTAGGGCCATGCATTCAACTACACTCAGCACTGCCATTGCATACTGAATGCCCTGATACAAATCTAAAATGTAGACTCAACAGGGCACACTGCCTGTCTGCCCTGCCCACTATACATTGTATACAATATGGGTAGGTTACCCCTCTGGAAGGCCTTCTAGCCCTAAGGCAGGGTGCACTATACTGTATGTGAGGGCATAGATGAATGAGCAAAATGCCCCAACTATGTCCTTGCCAAACCTTGGGCATAGTGAGTGGACAAAGCTACCATTCTAATACATGTGCTGGACACTGGTCAACACGAGTTTCACAGCTACATGATGGCCAGTCTGAACCTTGGGTTGTTTGGTATCAAACAACTCTAAATGATAAATCCAAACTGATACCAGTATTAGATTTATTACTAAATGTACCCAGGGGGTCACCTTAGAAGTGTCCTCTGCAAAAGATAACTACCCTGGCATGGATGCTGATTGGTTCTAACCATCTAACTAGCCTGACACTGCCAGACAGCCAATCTACAAGCTTGGGGTGAGTGATTTGTCTCTCTGGGTTGCGGAGAAAGCCTTTCCTGGGTAGATGTGCTAACACTTCCTCTCTCAGTAATGTGCACTGCCCTGTTGGCAAACTTCAGAGGGCTTACTCTCTTTGAAACTCGACCCCCAGGTCACTGCTAGCAGCAGATGGCCACCCCATTTCAAACCACCACTTTTGGCAGGAGCAACGGCAGGAAACCACACAAAGGATATGAGGAGTGTCCCCACCTGGCATGGACCCCTCCCTCCCAAGGTGTTGCCTTCAAGGTGGACATTCCATTTCATTTTCCTCCATTTTGAATGGAAGAAATAAAAAGTCACTCAGGACTAGGGAAGGGACCTCTGCCCACAGGAGTGGTCAGTTAGTGGGTGTAGCCACCCTAAGGCAGATTACCCATTGGTCACTGACAGGTCCCTCCTAAAACGCCCACTAAATACAGCAAATACAGACAAAAGAAGATAAGCATTAAAATTATCCGAAGCATGAGAACTGGGGACCTGCTGCATCAAAGAAAAGGCGCCAAACCCTGCCTGCTGCACCCAGGACCCAACAATCGCAGCTGAGAAGCTGCTGGTCATCTGGTCAACTCCAGGAACATCCCACAGGACCTCCAGTCTTTGCTAGTTGCCATAGAACACCATCCAGAGTTGAGGTACCAAACTACAACCTCAAAAAACCACCAAGCCAGTGAGGGTCACTTCACTGACCTGCCACTAACTCGAGAACCATATGCTGCATCTAAACCAAAGTAGAACCATACGAGTACATGGAAAAACCCTGCTAGTGTGCCAAGTTTGGTAGCACTGTGCCCTCCAGTGACCAAACCGTGCCAATACCCTGTGTATTTGTCTGCCAACATTGGACACTAAGAACAGCAGCCCACCCAGGGCTGCAAAAGGACCAGGCTGAAGCCCCAGTTGAGGGACTTCAGAAGCAACCTTGACCTCCCACCAGAGTGCCCCCATTGTCCTGTAGACTACCCTTGAACCCACTTACCTTCTGCTCCTGGGGACACCTTTACACACAGCTCTTGGCTCATCCATTCCCTCTGCACTTGGCCACCCTGTGCCCTGCATTGAACAACCGACTGTGCCCTAAGCGTCCCCCACACATTGCAACCTCAACACTCCAAGGGGACCCCAAGGATCCATCTTTAAACTTACCTGTGCAGTGCTTTTCCCAGTGGTCCCTCGCAGTGGCCCTGCACTAGCTCCAGAGAACGTCTCCCGCTGCTCCTGCAGGAACCAGGAGCTGCCTGAACTTCTCCCACTGGAACACTGTGTCCACTAATGACATGGACCAACCTGCAAATGAAGAACTTGGTAAACCAACTATATGATTTTATATGTATTTTTAAAGGTGAGCCTCCACTGATTCCAATGGTGCATAATTACCTATAAAAAGACTATTTTTATTAAATTTAAACAATTCACATCTTGAAAAGTACTTAACCAATTCTGATGATCTTGGTCTTGAAATGTATATAAAAATCGGAAGTATTTTTATAAATTGGTCTCGAGTTATTTCTTTGAGTGTGTGAGTTGCACGATTGGTGCTCTGTGTATAACAAATGCTTTGCACTTCTCAAAGATTGGCCTAACTGCTCGAGCAAGCTACCTTAAAAATTAGAGCATTAGATGATCTAGTTTTTACCCCTTTAACCAAAGTGTGGTTGTCTAGACCCCTGAACAGTGTGCATAGCTTTGCACACTACATAGAGGACCAGCATCCTACAGGGTTTACATTACACTGACATAAGTCACGTAATTTCAGTAGTTTTGTTATGCTTGTTGTATGGAATTCCTAGAATTGTGCCATTATGGCACTTTGAGTAATTACACACCATTAGTAGTAAAAATTCAATGCAAATGCACTATTTGCTATAAACATATTGGAAAAACATGGGAAAAACAGATTGTGACCTGCTGTTGTTTGAGGTGCTTTTATTTAAATGTGTCCTCAAGCCAAAAATGTACACTAGCATGCATTTCATTCAAAACATAGCACACAGATTCGCATTTCACATAATTAATGTGATTGTACCTAACTGCACCATAATTGCTGGCAATTGCAGGAAAGAAAATTGTGCAAAGTTTGCACATCTACTCTGGAGCAGAATGCTATTAACACTTTTAAAATGGGCAATACACTGATTAGCAGGGTGCTGTGATATTAACTTCAATCTGAGCTTTGTAGTTGGTATGCGATTTATAATTTGCATGGATGTTGTGTGATGTATAGATTGTGGTCCTAACCCTATCTTGTGAACTTCATTGGCTTTTCAGATTTAATTTGAAACCATATCTGTACTTTAACTGTGGATTTTTAGGTGCATATGTAAGACATGTTCCTGTGAGTTGACGAGAATTACACTGTCAAGCAAAACTTTCTCTGTTGTTCAACCAAACTGTAGTTTGTCTCTCCCTGTCTCTTCCCATTGATTTTCCATAACATACTGTTGAAAATGATCCACTTGCCTGTCCTTTCCAACTTCCAAGGCCTCCCATGAGAACCCCCATGATCCCAGAAAGTACACTTGCTTTAACGACTTAAGTGCATCCAGCTTCAAGGATTTAAGGCTCAAATTTATGAAAAATGACGTAAAACTGCACTAACTCAGTTTTGTGTCATTTTTCTTAACGCCGGCTGTAGGAAAGTACCATCTTGCCAGGCATGTTACCCCCATATTTCACTGTATGTATATTGTTTTAGCCCTTATGTCACTGGGATCCTGGTAGGCAGGACCCCAGTGCTCATAGTATGTGCCATGTATGTGTTCCCTGTGTGGTGCCTAACTGTATCACTGAGGCTCTGCTAACCAGAACCTCAGTGTTTATGCTCTCTCTGCTTTCTAAATTTGTTACTGTAGGATAGTGACTAAATTTACCAATTCTCATTGGCACACTGGTACACCCATATAATTCCCTTGTATACGGTACTTAGGTACCCAGGGTATTGGGGTTCCAGGAGATCCCTATGGGCTGCAGCATTTCCTTTGACACCCATAGGGAGCTCAGACAATTCTTACACAGGCCTGCCACTGCAGCTGAGTGAAATAACGTCCACGTTATTTCACAGCCATTTTTCACTGCACATTAGTAACTTATAAGTCACCTATATGTCTAACCTTCACCTGGTGAAGGTTGGGTGGCAAGTTACTTATTGTGTGGGCACCCTGGCACTAGCCAAGGTGCCCCCACATCGTTCAGGGCAAATTCCCCAGACTTTGTGAGTGCGGGGACACCATTACACGCGTGCACTATACATAGGTCACTACCTATGTATAGCGTCACAATGGTAACTCCGAACATGGCCATGTAACATGTCTAAGATCATGGAATTGTCACCCCAATACCATTCTGGTATTGGGGGGATAATTCCATGATCCCCTGGGTCTCTAGCACAGAACCTGGGTACTGCCAAACTGCCTTTCTGGGGTTTCCTCTGCAGCTGCTGCTGCTGCCAACCCCTCAGACAGGATTCTGCCCTCCTGGTGTCCAGGCAGCCCTGGCCCAGAAAGGCAGAACAAAGGATTTCCTCTGAGAGAGGGTGTTACACCCTCTCCCTTTGGAAATAGGTGTGAAGGGCTGGGGAGGAGTAGCCTTCCCCAGCCTCTGGAAATGCTTTGATGGGCACAGATGGTGCCCATCTCTGCATAAGCCAGGGTACACCGTTTCCGGGATCCCCCAGCCCTGCTCTGGCACGAAACTGGACAAAGGAAAGGGGAGTGACCACTCCCCTGACCAGCACCTCCCAGGGGAGGTGCCCAGAGCTCCTCCAGTGTGTCCCAGACCTCTGCCATCTTGGATTCAGAGGTGTTGGGGGCACACTGGACTGCTCTGAGTGGCCAGTGCCATCAGGTGACGTCAGAGACCCCCTCTGATAGGCTCTTACCTTTCTTGGTAGCCAATCCTCGTTTCTTGGTAGCCAAACTTCCTGTTCTGGCTATTTAGGGTCTCTCCTCTGGGGTATTCTTCAGATAATGAATGCAAGAGCTCACCAGAGTTCCTCTGCACGTCCTTCTTCACCTTCTGCCACGGATCGACCGCTGACTGCTCCAGGACGCCTGCAAAACCGCAACAAAGTAGCAAGACGACTACCAGCAACCTTGTAGCGCCTCATCCTGCCGGCTTTCTTGACTGTTTCCTGGTGGTGCATGCTCTGAGGGCTGTCTGCCTTCACCCCGCAATGGAAGCCAAGAAGGAATCTCCGTGGGTCGAGGGAATCTTCCCCCTGCTAACGCAGGCACCAAAAGACTGCATCACCGGTCCTCTGGGTCCCCTCTAATCCTGACGAGCGTGGTCCCTGGAACACAGGAACTCTATCCAACTAACTCCCACAGTCCAGTGATCCTTCAGTCCAAGTTTGGTGGAGGTAAGTCCTTGCCTCCCCACGCTAGACTGCAAACCTGTGTACTGCGTGATTTGCAGCTGCTCCGGCTTCTGTGCACTCTTCCAGGATTTCCTTTGTGCACAGCCTAGCCTGGGTCCCCACCACTCTGTCCTGCAGTGCTCAACCCTCTGAGTTGGCCTCCGGCATCGTGGGACACTCCTTTGTGACTATGAGCCAGCTTCGGTTCACAAATCTTCTAAGTGCCTGCTCTGGTACTTCTGCGGGTGCTGCCTGCTTCTGCAGGGGCTCTCTGAGTTGCTGAGCGCCCCCTCTGTCTCACCCTCCAAGTGGCGACATCCTGGTCCTTCCTGGTCCCCAGCAGCACCCAAAAACCTCTACCGCGACCCTTGCAGCTAGCAAGGCTTGTTTGCAGTATTTCTGCAACCTTCAGCACGCCGTGGGACATCTTCCATCCAAAGGAGAAGTTCCTAGCTCTCTTCGTTGTTGCCACATCCTAAGCTTCTTCCATCCGGAAGCAGCTTCTTTGCACCTTCATCCGGAGTTTCCTGGACTCCTGCCCCCCCTGGACACTATTGCGACTCTTGGACTTGGCCTCCTTGCCTTGCAGGTCCTCAGGTCCAGGAATCCGTCTTCAGTGCTTTGCTGGTGTTTGTGGTTCTTGCAGAATTCCCCTATCACGGATATTGTGTTCTTTTGGGGTAGTAGGTGTACTTTACTCCTACTTTTCAGGGTCTTGGGGGGGTATCTTGGACACCTTGACTGTTTTCTTACAGTCCCAGCAACCCTCTACAAGCTCCCATAGGTCTGGGGTCCATTCGTGATTCGCATTCCACTTTTGGAGTAGATGATTTGTGTTGCTCCTAGACCTATGTTTTCCTATTGCATCCTATTGTAATTCTACACTGTTTGCATTACTTTTCTTACTCTCACTTACCTGTTTTGGGTTTGTGTACATATGACTTGTGTATATTACTTACCTTCTAACTGAGGGTACTCACTGAGATACTTTTGGCATATTGTCATAAAAATAAAGTACCTTTGTTTTTAGTAACTCTGAGTATTGTGTTTTCTTATGATATTGTGCTGTATGATATAAGTGGTATAGTAGGAGCTTTGCATGTCTCCTAGTTCAGCCTAAGTTTGCCATATCTACCTTCTATCAGCCTAAGCTGCTAGAAACACCTCTATTCTACTAATAAGGAATAACTGGACCTGGCACAGGGTGTGAGTACCACAAGGTACCCACTATAAGTCAGGCCAGCCTCCTACACCGGCTAATGCCATTCCTTAAAGCCATCTTTGTGCCATATTTATTGAATGACACAAGATGGCGCAAAGGAATGGCTAGCATCCAACAAAAAGACAGCAGCCAGTCAGGGATAGCATTAGGGAAAATGGCGCAAGTGGGTCTGAAATGAAGTTAGGCTAGTTAGCTGCAAAAAATATGCCGCTAACCAGCCTAGCGTCATTTTTTTGACACCCAAGCAACCAAATAATGACTCCTGTGTAAGTGTAGACAGGAGCCATTACCACCACCTCAATGCCCACCACAGGGGACTAGTGTCCCTTGGGCAAGTCCAACACACCCAGTGCCAGGCAGGGGGCTCCATGCAAAGGGCCACCAATGGCACTTACAAAAAAATAAAATTATGCTGAACCCCAACTTACCTGGGATGGGGTCCCCCTCCTGTAGTGTCCCTGTGGTGTAGGTGGTGGTGTTCATGGGGCTTGGGGTGGGCATCTTCGTGCTCATTCAATGGTGTTCCACCTGCACCCTGACGCCTGGTCTGAATCAGGCGTTAAATGATGGCACTAAGTGGGATTAACACCATTACTAAGGTCCGCCTCCTCCTTGCGCATCGTTTCTGCGCCTGGAGATAAATATGACACTAGGGGGTTAGCATCGTGTTTAGGACAGCAACGCCTACCTTGAATGTCATTAAAGCAAGGTGTTTTCTGTCATCCTAAACATGGCACTAACTCCAATATTTTGATGCTAGACGGGTCTATTGTCAAAATATAAATATGGAGTTAGGTTATCGCTGTTTTAGCGCCAAAATAAATCACGCTAAAGTGACGCTGACCATCCAATATGGGCCTAATTTTATAATACCTCTCATCACTAACCTCAAAGCAAATTCAATATGCTCAACCAATTCACCCAGACATCAATTTCAACCCATTAAGAGGTGATACAACCTCTCACTTTTTCGTTAACTTCTTCGATACCTCGGCCTCAGGAAAAATCATTCTCTCTGCAGTCTTCAACAATTTCCAGATCTGCGATGACTGATGATCTGAAAATGACTGGACAATGCTAGGAGTGTTTGAAATTAGCATAATTTGCTTTCACATAGTTACGTGAAAACATTGTAAAATTATTACATTTTTCATAATTATGGGAAATGCAAATGAGTAATTTTGCACTCTATTTTAGAGCAAAATGTCTCGATCTGTAAGTTTTTGGCATGAGGATGCACTCAAACAAAAGCATAGCAAACAAAAACCTTCTGTTTTCCACAAGCATTCTCTGCAACTATATAAAGTGACACAGTGCTGCAGTTTCAGGAATTTTGTGTTGCAAGGGTTATTCAAATTTCTTTAACTTACACAAATTAAGCCAGTGGAACTTAAATTTTGCCAGGGCTGTCTTACTGATTAGTATGTTTGTTACGGCAATCACAAAATTCTACACTCCTTCAACAGGAAATAATCAACATTTCAACATTAAAATCTATCCGGTCCAACATCCCTCTACAAATGATTGGGGCTAATAAATTGTGTTGCACCTAGCCCTCTCAGCAGGGTTACCCGCAAACCTTTTACCTTTTTTGCCTCATTTGGTTTGCTCAATTTGTGTTTGTTGGACTTAGGACTCTATGGACCTGATTTAAGGAAAGTGCTGAGTCACTTTCCTTTTGCCTCTTAGCGCCCCCTGAATGCCACCGTGTGTGCGTCGTATCTAACATACAGCGCACCATGGCGGTAGTTAGGGAAACTAGCGTCAAAATTATTGACGCTAGTGCAGAGCTTTACAGGATTAGCGTAAAAAAGGTCTGCTCTAAGCAGGTGTCAAAAGTGCTGAAAAAAATAGCGCAAATAAATCAGGGGAAAGCCCCCTTTTCAGACATTATGCCTGGTGCAGGCATAATGTAGCACAAAGTGTTAAAAAATGACATAATGCATGCATTTCGCTACTTTGAAAATATGGTGTGGTGATTTTGGACTCGTTGGACCACATACGCGTAAAAAAATGAAGTTAATGTGTTGCAAGTAGGCGCTAGGGGCTCTTAAATCTGCCCCTATGTACTTTATCACCACTAACCAGTGCTAATGTGCTTCGGCACACTCCCCTAAACATGGTTAAATTTTTTTAGACCTGATTGGTATATACATTTACTTATGACTCCCTTGTAGAGTGGTATACCATATACCCTGGGCCCATAAATTAAAAGCTACCAGTGGGCCTTCAGCACATATTTTGTCTCCAGTTAAAGTAGCCTCTTTAAACATGTCCCAGGCCTGCCCACTGTCCAAGCCTTAAACTCTCCTTTTATGACAGATAAGTCAACCCTAAGGTGGGCCATAGATACAGGATGCATTGTAATTGAAAGGTTGAACATGTAATTTTAAATGTACATGCCCTGGGAGTGAAAAACTACCAAATTTGTTTTTCA
Source organism: Pleurodeles waltl (assembly GCF_031143425.1). Taxonomy (NCBI): domain Eukaryota; kingdom Metazoa; phylum Chordata; class Amphibia; order Caudata; family Salamandridae; genus Pleurodeles; species Pleurodeles waltl. The sequence continues at coordinate 1,323,034,918 of NC_090437.1, read as the reverse complement.
CTACTATGAGGTCTACCTGTCCCATAGGGTAATATTAGGTTGCCTTAATACCTTTAATAAGTGCTAATGTTTGACTGGGAGTGAGTAGGAAATTTATGTTTGGTGTCTGAGAAATTGTCATTTAAAATCCTCTTTAATGTTAAAGACAAAATTTAAATTACTATTTTGAAAAAGCCACTTTTAGAAATTAGTATTTTCCTGCCCTAAGTATTTGGTGCCTACAGCCTGCTCCTAAGTGACATGAGTGAGTGTTGTTGGCACTGACAGTTGGGCTTTGTTTATTGCTGCCAGACTTCACACAAAAGAGAGATTGGGTGTGCCTGGGTGGGCCATCACTGGCAGAACGGAATGAGGAACTTGGCACAGCCCCACTTACAAGTCAAAGGTCTGTGCCCTGCCTTCACACAAAGGACTTCTCACTACCTTATGTACAAGTAGCCAGGCATGATCCTGGGTTGGGAAGGCACGAAATTCCAAGCACTTAGAAGGAAATCTGTAGAAACACCTACCACATCAAAGAAGAAGCATAAAATTACAGCCCTCAGACCTATCTTCAGTTTACCTACTGGACCTGCGGAAGCCTCTCAGAGGACTGTCTACTGCTGTGGCCTGCTGTGTATGCCACAGGAGTGCTTGGTGCACCTGGAAGGACTACTTTGCTGCCTGAAGCCTGCCTAGAACCCTCATGAGCCTGTTCTGATTCTTGAGCCCTGCTTATTCATCTGAACATATGACTGTCAGAGTGACTACTAAGACTAGTTTGCTGACATCCTCTTCATAGCCACAAGTAGATAACAGGCTCTCACCATCTTGAATCTGCACCTGAACCTAGTCTGTGTAAGACTAGCCCATCAAGTGGTACTCCTCCTGTCCTGGAAGCTTGGTGATGTTGCTAAAGGGCAGCTAGACACCTAGCCTGCCACTTGCCTGTGGCTTCCAGTTTCTGCTTGTCCAAGACTGTTCTAGTGAGCACAGTGGCTTGGGTTTTCCCACCGAGGTTTTCCAGACCAGGCTTTCCTACTCACCTTTATTCCTGACAACAGAAGCCTCACCTACCCCAGGACCTACTTAATGCAGGCCACAGCGTGATTGACCCCTCTAAACATTACACTTGCCTACGTGGTAAACCAACTTTGGCATTCCACTTTCTCAGAATATGGTATGTGTTCCCCCAGGCCCATTTCTAACTATTGTGGTTTTCACTATTTGTACTGTATGAGGCTGGCCTGGTTTGTAATGGGTACCTAAGGTACCTACACCTTATGCAAGATCCAGTTATCCTTTATTAGTGAAATGTAGGCAGTGTCTACAAGCCAGGCTTTCTAGGGGTAGTGAGGATGAGCAACCAAGGCCTAACTAGGAAACATGCAAAGCTCATGAAATATCACTACAGTCACACAGAACTCACACACATGAAAGAAAATACAACATTTTACAAAAATAAAGGTACTTTATTTAGGTAACACAAATACCAAAACTACCTTAGAGACTATAATCCAGTCTACACCAGTTCAGGAACCCCCAGTCCCTACTCTGGCGCGAAACTGGACAAAGGAAAGGGGAGTGACCACTCCCCTGTCCATCACCACCGTAGGGGTGGTACTCAGAGCTCCTCCAGATTCCAAGTTGGCAGGGCACTCTGGGAGCATCTGAGTGACCAATGCCAGCAGGTGACATCAGAGCCCTCCTCTGATAGGTGCTTACATGTTTAGCTGACCAATCCCCCTTTCAGGGCTATTTAGGGTATCTCTCTTGGGTGGTTCTTCAGATTCGGATTGCCTGCTTCCAGCAGGAACCCTCTGCATCCTTTACTTCACCTTCTTACCGAAGAAACTGCATCTGGACCCTCCAGGAACTCTACAAACTGCAACAAAGAAGCAAAGACAACATCTGCAACATTGTACCTTCAGCTCCTGCCAGCAACTGCAACTGTTTCCAGGTCATGCATCCTCAGAGGACAGCCTGTCTTTAGCCTGCACCAGAAGAACAAAGGAATCTCCTTTGAAGTGAAGAGTCACTCCTGTGCTTCTGCAGGCACCTCTCTGCAACAATGACTATTTGTGTCGGACTCATCTCCTGATGAGCTGCATGCATCCTGCATCAAGGGTGGTAGACTGGAGTGGTCCTGATTGTCCTGACATCCAACTGTCCAATTTTGGTGGAGGTAAGAGCTTGCCTCCCCATGCAAGACAGTACCCCAGTGCACTGCATGTTTTGCAGTTGCAAAGGCTTGTTGGCATCCTTCCATGAAGTTTTTCATGCACTGTGCAGCTCCCTCCCCCAGCACTCCTACCTGTGACGCACAGCTTCCTGTGGATCTCCGGCGGAGTGGAACCTTGTTGTAGTGCTGCATGGGCCTCCTTTTGAACCTTTTTTGACCCCATGCTGTGGGACTCCTGTGTGCGATGCCTGGTCTTCTGAGCACTCTCTGAGGTGCTGAGAGCCCCCTCTGACTTCCCCTCCTGGGTAGAGTCAACCAGGTCCCTACTGGCCCTGGGCAGCGCCATTTTCTACTAACTGCGAGCATTGCGTGTGCCACGGCTTGTTGGCTGAATCCAGCAACGCAAACCAGACTGCAATCATCCATCAGGCGTGGGACACCCTCTGCACCAACCAGAAACCTCTATCCGTGTTCTTGGGTGCAGTACTGACTGTTGTTCTTCACCAGTGGTTCTCCTTAATCTGGGTTAGCAGGGGCTCCTGTTTTCCCTGGACTCTTCAGTGCTTCTTGGACTTGGTCCCCTTCTTCCACAGGTCTTCAGGTCCAGGAATGCATAGTTGGTGACTTGCAGCCTCTTCTGGTTCTTGCAATATCTTCTTTCTCATGTTCTTGTGTGTTCTAGGAAAGTTACTCTGATTTACTCCTGCTTTCCTGGGCTCTGGGGTGGGTGCTTGTAGGCGGCTGGCCTGGATTATAGTGGGTACCTTGTGGTACTTACACTCTGTGCCAGGTCCAGTTATCCCTTATTAGTAGAATAGAGGTGTTTCTAGCAGCTTAGGCTGATAGGAGGTAGCTATGGCAAAGCAGCTTATGCTGAACTAGGAGACATGCAAAGCTCCTACTATACCACTTATATCATATATCACAATATCATAAGAAAACACAATACTCAGAGTTACTAAAAATAAGGTACTTTATTTTAGTGACAATATCCCAAAAGTATCTCAGAGGATACCCTCACTTAGGAGGTAAGTAATATTCACAAATTATATGTACACAAACCCAAAACAGGTAAGTAACAGCAAGAAAAGTAGTGCAAACAATGTAGAATCACAATAGGATGCAATAGGTAGACATAGGTCTGGTGCAACACAAACCATATACTCCAAAAGTGTAATGCGAATCACAAATGGACCCCAGACCTATGGGAGGTTGTAGAGGGTCGCTGGAGTAAGGGTGTCCAAGATACCACACCCCAAGACCCTGAAATGTAGGAGTAAAGTTACCCTACTACCCCAGAAAGACAGAATAGTCGTGATAGGGGATTCTGCAAGAACCACAAGCACCAGCAAAACACTGAAGACGGATTCCTGGACCTGAGGACCTGTAAAAGAAGGGGACCAAGTCCAAGAGTCACGAAAGTGTCCGGGGGGGGGGCAGGAGCCCACAAAAACCCGGATAAAGGTGCAAAAGGGCTACCTCTGGGTGGAAGAAGCCAAAGATTCTGCAACAACGAAAAGGGCTAGGAACTTCTCCTTTGGATGGAAGATGTCCCACGGCATGCTGGAGGTTGCAGAATTGTTTCCAAGCAGAAATACCACAAACAAGCCTTGCTAGCTGCAAGAGTCACAGTTGAGGTTTTTGGGTGCTCTGGGGACCAGGAAGGACCAGGATGGTGCCCCTTGGAGCAGGAGACAGAGGGGACACTCAGCAATACAGAGAGTCCTGCAGAAGCAGGCAGCACCCACAGAAGTACCAGAGCAGGCACTTAGAAGATCCCACGATGTCAGAGTCCAACTCAGCGAGTTGGGCAATGCAGGACAGAGTGCTGGGGACCGAGGCTAGGCTGTGCACAAAGGAATCCTTGGAAGAGTGCACAGAAGCCGGAGCAGCTGCAAATAACACAGTACACAGGTTTGCTGTCTGGCGTGGGGAGGCAAGGACTTACCTCCACCAACTTTGGACAGAAGGGCCACTGGACTGTGGGAGACACTTGGACCCAGCTCCTGTGTTCCAGGGACCATGCTCGTCAGGATAAGAGAGGACCCAGAGGACCGGTGATGCAGACGTTTGGTGCCTGCGTTAGCAGGGGGAAGATTCCGTCGACCCACAGGAGATTTCTTCTTGGCTTCCAGTGCAGGGTGAAGGCAGACAGCCCTCAGAGCATGGACCACCAGGAAATAGTTGAGAAAGTCGGCAGGATGAGGCGCTACAATGTTGCTGGTAGTCGTCTTGCTACTTTATTGTGGTTTTGCAGGCGTCCTGGAGCAGTCAGCGGTCGATCCTTGGCAGAATTCGAAGAGGGAATTGCAGAGGAACTCTGGTGAGCTCTTTTATTCATTATCTGAAGAATACCCCTGAGGAGAGACCCTAAATAGCCGGAAAAGGAGGTTTGGTTACCAGGAAAGGAGGATTGGCTACCAAGAGAGGTAAGAGCCTATCAAAGGGGGTCTCTGACATCACCTGCTGGCACTGGCCACTCAGAGCAGTCCAATTTGCCCCCAACACCTCTGTTTCCAAGATGGCAGAGATCTGGGACACACTTTTTGCGAAGTGCCTACCTGTAGATTTTGGCCTCTAGCTCAGCCGGCACCTAGGGAAACCTACCAAACCTGTGCATTTCTGAAAACTAGAGACCTAGGGGAATCCAAGGAGGGGTGACTTGCGGGGCTCGGACCAGGTTCTGTTACCCAGAATCCTTTGCAAACCTCAAAATTTGGCTAAAAAAGACACATGTTCCTCACATTTCAGTGGCAGAAAGTTCTGGAATCTGAGAGGAGCCACAAATTTCCTTCCACACAGCGTTCCCCCAAGTCTCCCGATAAAAATGATACCTCACTTGTGTGGGTAGGCCTAGCGCCCGCGACAGGAAACGCCCCAAAGCGCAACGTGGACACATCCAAATTTTGGGAAGAAAACAGGGGTGTTTTTTGCGAAGTACCTACCTGTAGATTTTGGCCTCTAGCTCACCCGGCACCTAGGGAAACCTACGAAACCTGTGCATTTCTGAAAACTAGAGACCTAGGGGAATCCAAGGAGGGGTGACTTGCGGGGCTCGGACCAGGTTCTGTTACCCAGAATCCTTTGCAAACCTCAAAATTTGGCTAAAAAAACACATGTTCCTCACATTTCAGTGGCAGAAAGTTCTGGAATCTGAGAGGAGCCACAAATTTCCTTCCACCCAGCATTCCCCTAAGTTTTATTTTTGTCGCAAACCAGGTACTTCGTGTAACAACAACGTTTCCATTGTTTTCTAAGGAATGAGAATCTTTTATTTTGAAAATTCATAACTTTACTTGTATATGTTGGATTTTTGTTGTTTTGGTCTTGTTTGCTTCAGATAAATATTGCCTATTTTTCTAAACTGGTGTGGTGTCCATTTTGTTGTGTTTTCATTGTATTACTTTGTGTGTTGGTACAAAAACTTTACACCTTGCCTCCGAGATAAGCCTGACTGCTTGTGCCACTGTGCACTACATATACCTCTGTGTAGCGTCACAATGGTAACCCCGAACATGGCCATATAACATGTCTAATATCATGGAATTGTTACCCCAATACCATTCTGGTATTGGGGGGACAATTCCATGATCCCCCGGGTCTCTAGCACAGAACCCGGGTACTGCCAAACTGCCTTTCCAGGGTTTCCACTGCAGCTGCTGCCAACCCCTCAGACAGGATTCTGCCCTCCTAGGGTCTGGGAAGCCCCAGCCCAGGAAGGCAGAACAAAAGATTTCCTCTGAGAGAGGGTGTTACACCCTCTCGCTTTGGAAATAGGTGTGAAGGGCTGGGGTGGAGTAGCCTCCTCCAGCCTCTGGAAATGCTTTGATGGGCACAGATGGTTCCCATCTCTGCATAAGCCAGTCTACACCGGTTCAGGGATCCCCCAACCCTGCTCTGGTGCGAAACTGGACAAAGGAAAGGGGAGTGACCTCTCCCCTGACCAGTACCTCCCAGGGGAGGTGCCCAGAGCTCCTCCAGTGTGTCCCAGATCTCTGCAGCCCATAGAGATCTCCTGGAACCCCAATACCCTAGATACCTAGGTACCATATACTAGGGAATTATAAAGGTGTTCCAGTGTGCCAATCAGAATTTGTAAAATTAGTCACTAGCCTGCAGTGACAATTTTAAAAGCAGAGAGAGCATAAACACTGAGGTTCTGGTTAGCAGAGCCTCAGTGATACAGTTAGGCACCACATAGGGAACACATATAGGCCACAAACTTATGAGCACTGGGGTCCTGACTAGCAGGGTCCCAGTGACACATAACAAACATACTGAAAACATAGTGTTTTCACTATGAGCACTGGGCCCTGGCTAGCAGGATCCCAGTGAGACAGTGAAAACAGTGACAAACACCCTAACATACACTCACAAACAGGCCAAAAGTGGGGGTAACAAGGCTAGAAAGAGGCTACCTTCTCACACAACCCCCCCCCCAAACGAAGGACAATAAGGCTAACCTTGGCCAGTTGAGACTTTATTGTCTAAGTGGTGATAAGTAGAGAGTAGCTCTGCAATAGACTGGTTACTCCCTTTATCATCCACTATATGGTTACTTCCCTGTGGGGATGTAAACCACCCTGTTTGAAGTTTTTTAGCTAAGCAACAATGTGAAGATGTATTTTCAGAGTTTCTATCAGTAAGTTTTAGTTTAGAGCAGTGGGAATTGTCCACTGAACCTATTTGTAATGATGGGAATGCCAGACAGGGATGCTGTCTCAGAAAAGCCATAGCTGGGCAAAAACTTTGTCCAAATGGCTGGGAGAGAGAACAGGGATGCTGTTTCTCTTGAGTTGGAGCAGGGCAGGGATGCTGTCCTATGAGCTCCACACTAGGACAGGGATGCTGTCCTAAGTGTTGTGAGGCAGTGCAGGGTTTCTGCACTAAAGTTTCTCTGGGGGGTTGGAGGGATGCTCCATGTTAACTAAAATGGTGCTCTTTTTCTCACCAATGTTAGTTATCCCACAGAGAGGTACTTCTACCTCAGGGAGTCCAGCTTTGCCAGCTGATGATTCCCTTGGAACAGGTGCCACCCCAGGAGAGGTTTCTCCCACCACAGGAATGCTATCCTGAATGGCAGGGTGGTTAGGGGATACTGTGATACCCTTTTTACCTGTTGATGGAGAGGGATCCTGAGTTTTCAGGCCTTCTCTCCTTTGCTTTTTCATTTCAGTAGAAATGAGAGGGAACAATTCCTCAGGGATGCCCAGCATGGCTGCATGGGCATAAAACTCTACATCTGCCCAACCTGAGGCCTCTAGGTCATTACCTAAGAGACAGTCTACAGGTAAGCTAGGTGATACCACCACCTGCTTAGGGCCAGTAACTCCACCCCAACTAAACTGAATTATAGCTAAGGGAAGAAACTTAGTGGAGTTATGGACATCAATAATCTTATACTGTTGTCCAATGATGTGTTGATCAGGGTGCACTAGGTTTTCAGTCACCAAAGTGATACTGGCACCTGTGTCCCTGTAGGCCAAGGCCTCAACACCATTTATTGAAACTGTCTGCCTGTACTTATCCATTGTAAGGGGACAAGCAGCCAGTGTGGCAAGGCCAATGCCACTAGGTGTGACAGAAACTGTCTTGGGACTGACTACCCCAGTTTCTACTATGGACCCAAAAGTGAACCCAACTACACCCTTAACTTGACTGTTGCCAGCAGTCCCACCACTAGTACCACTACTGCTAGGGGCACTAGAGCTTGATGTATTAGTGGTGGTAGGCTCAGGGGGTTTACCTGGACAGGACTTATCCCCTGGCCTATGGCCTCTGTTTTTACACACAAAGCACCAAGGCTTTTTAATGTGTGCAGGTTGGGAAGAAGAGGAAGAATTTGTTTTATCCCCACCCTCTGAAGAGTGTTTAAGATTTGAAGTGGGATCTTTGGTTTTACCCTTATCCCCATGCTTATCTTGAGATTTTTCACCATCTTTCTTCTTATTGCCATCTTTGTCACCCCCTGTATGAACTTTTCTGTTCACCCTTGTTCTGACCCATTTGTCTGCCTTCTTTCCCAATTCTTGAGGAGAGGTCAGATCAGAGTCTACCAGGTACTGGTGCAACAAATCAGACACACAATTATTAAGTATATGCTCTCTCAGGATTGTGTTATATAGGCTTTCATAATCAGTAACTTTACTGCCATGTAACCACCCCTCCAAGGCCTTCACTGAATGGTCAATGAAATCAACCCAGTCTTGTGAAGACTCCTTTTTGGTCTCTCTGAACTTTATCCTGTATTGTTCAGTGGTTAAGCCATAACCATCCAGGAGTGCATTCTTAAGAACTTGGAAATTATTAGCATCATTTTCTTTTACAGTAAGGAGCCTATCCCTACCTTTTCCACTAAATGATAGCCATAGGATAGCAGCCCACTGCCTTTGAGGGACATCCTGTACAACACAGGCCCTCTCAAGTGCAGCAAACCACTTGTTAATGTCATCCCCCTCCTTATAAGGGGGAACTATCTTCTGCAGATTCAAGGAATCATGCTCTTTTACAGGATGTGTGCAAGAGGAATTGTGCATCCGGTTTGCATAACAAGATATGCTGTGCATGTATATGTAAAAACTGTCTATTGCCCTAATTTTGATAGGACTTCGTAGCTTGTACTTATTCTGATCATCTATTGATCCTATATTACTCATATCAGTCCCCACTCTAGAGGCTACGGGCCAATTAGAGGGCTACTGAGTCTCAGATGTGGCCACAGTCACACTTCTATGATCGCAGCAGCACTGGCAGCCTTAGATCCACAACTCCTGCCTAGAACTGCAGCTCAGAATCCCATGCCCACCTACACCTAGGAGACTCTCCATTCTCCTTCCTCGGGTTACGCCCCACCAGCACGGGGGTCTCACTGCTTCTGGGTCTTCCTGGATAGACACTCTTCCTGCAGGGTTATCATTGCTTTCCCAGAAGATGCCTTATCGTCGTGGCACTTGAAGTAAGTTTGGCAGCTTCTTCAGCAAGGCAAGATTTCAGGTGACATTCTCTCACTGCTGGAAAGCTAGATGTCCTGGATGGTTATGGCTTAACCACTGAACAGTACAGGATAAAGTTCAGAGAGACCAAAAAGGAGTCTTCACAAGACTGGGTTGATTTCATTGACCATTCAGTGAAGGCCTTGGAGGGGTGGTTACATGGCAGTAAGGTTACTGACTTTGAAAGCCTGTATAACTTGATCCTGAGAGAGCATATTCTTAATAATTGTGTGTCTGATTTGTTGCACCAGTACTTGGTGGACTCTGATCTGACCTCTCCCCAAGAATTGGGAAAGAAGGCAGACAAATGGGTCAGAACAAGAGTGAACAGAAAAGTTCATACAGGGGGTGACAAAGATGGCAACAAAAAGAAGGATGGTAAGTCTTCTGACAAGGGTGGGGACAAATCTAAAAATGAGGCTTCATCAGGCCCACAAAAACACTCTGGTGGGGGTGGTGGGTCCAAATCCTCCTTTAATCAAAAAAAAGAAAAGAAACCATGGTGCTATTTATGTAAAGTAAAAGGCCATTGGACAACAGATCCCAGTTGTCCAAAGAAAGGCACCAAGCCTCCTACCACTACAACCCCTACTGCTACACCTAGTGTCCCTACTAATAGCAGTGGTGGTGGGAGCAAACCTACTAATAGCCAATCCAAGGGAGTAGCTGGGCTCACTATTGGTAACTTAGTTGGGGTTGGCCTTGTTAGGGAGACCACAGAGGCTGTGTTAGTCTCTGAGGGGGCTATTGATTTAGCCACCTTAGTTGCTTGTCCCCTTAATATGGATAAGTACAAGCAACTACCCCTAATAAATGGTGTTGAGGTTCAGGCCTACAGGGACACTGGTGCCAGTGTGACTATGGTCATAGAGAAACTGGTCCACCCTGAACAACACCTACTTGGTCACCAGTACCAAGTAACCGATGCTCACAACAACACACTTAGCCACCCCATGGCTGTTGTTAATCTCAACTGGGGGGGGGGTTACTGGTCCAAAGAAAGTTGTGGTAGCTTCAGACTTACCTGTAGACTGTCTATTAGGGAACGATTTGGAGACATCAGCTTGGTCAGATGTGGAGTTGGAGGCCCATGCAGCAATGCTGGGCATCCCAGGGCATATTTTTGCTTTGACAAGGGCTCAGGCCAAAAAGCAAAAAGGACAGGGAAGCTTGGATCCTGGAACAATGGACCAAGTGCTCCCTAAAGCTAGGGCTAGTAGAAGCAAACCACTTCCTACTATCCCTCCCTCTACAGTGGATTCAACTTCAGAGGAAGAAGAATTCCCTCCCTGTGCAGAACCTTCACCAGAGGAGCTTCAAGCAGACACTGCTGAGCTTTTGGGTGAAGGGGGGCCTGCCAGGGAGGAGCTGAGTGTGGCACAGCAAACCTGTCCCACATTAGAGGGTCTAAGACAGCAAGCTGTCAAACAGGCTAATGGGGATGTCAGTGACTCTCACAGAGTTTACTGGGAGGACAACCTCTTGTACACTGAGCATAGGGATCCTAAACCTGGAGCTGCCAGGAGATTAGTGATTCCTCAGGAGTACAGAAAGTTCCTCCTAACTCTTGCCCATGACATTCCCCTAGCTGGGCATCTAGGACAAATGAAAACCTGGGACAGACTTGTTCCCTTGTTTCATTGGCCTAGGATGTCTGAGGACACAAAAGATTTTTGTAAGTCCTGTGAAACCTGTCAAGCCAGTGGCAAGACAGGTGGCACCCCAAAGGCACCCCTTATTCCAGTGCCTGTGGTTGGGGTTCCCTTTGAAAGGGTAGGGGTTGACATAGTTGGCCCCCTTGACCCTCCTACTGCTTCAGGCAATAGATTCATCTTGGTGGTAGTGGACCATGCCACCAGATATCCTGAAGCTATTCCTTTAAGGACCACTACAGCTCCTGCAGTGGCAAAGGCCCTCTTGGGAATATTTTCCAGGGTGGGCTTCCCAAAGGAAGTAGTATCAGACAGGGGAAGCAATTTCATGTCTGCATACTTAAAGGCCATGTGGAAGGAGTGTGGTGTAATTTATAAGTTCACTACACCCTATCATCCACAAACAAATGGACTGGTGGAGAGATTTAATAAAACTCTCAAAGGCATGATTATGGGTCTCCCTGAAAAACTCCGCAGGAGATGGGATATCCTTTTACCATGCCTCCTTTTTGCCTACAGGGAGGTACCCCAGAAAGGAGTGGGCTTCAGCCCCTTTGAACTTCTTTTTGGACACCCTGTTAGGGGTCCACTCACACTTGTAAAGGAGGGTTGGGAACAACCTTTAAAAGCTCCTAAGCAGGATATTGTGGATTATGTACTTGGCCTCAGATCAAGGATGGCTGAGTACATGAAAAAGGCCAGTAAAAACCTTCAGGCCAGCCAAGAGCTCCAGAAGCAATGGCATGATCAGAAGGCTGTTTTGGTTCAGTACCAACCAGGGCAGAAAGTGTGGGTCTTGGAGCCTGTGGCCCCAAGAGCACTCCAAGATAAATGGAGTGGTCCCCACACAATTGTTGAGAAAAAGGGTGAAGTCACCTATTTAGTTGACTTAGGCACTTCAAGGAGTCCCCTTAGGGTGCTCCATGTAAACCGCCTGAAACCCTACTATGACAGGGCTGATCTCACCCTGCTCATGGCAACTGATGAGGGACAAGAAGAAGACAGTGATCCTCTACCTGATCTCTTCTCTTCCACAGAACAAGATGCTCTTGTGGAAGGTGTAGTTTTGGCTGATTGTCTTACTGCTGAGCAGAAAGACCATTGCATAAATCTCCTAGATCAATTCTCTGAACTCTTCTCTACTGTGCCAGGTACCACTTCTTGGTGTGAGCACACTATAGATACTGGAGACAGTTTACCTGTCAAAAGTAAGATCTATAGGCAACCTGACCATGTCAGGGACTGCATAAAGCAAGAGGTGCAGAAAATGTTAGAACTAGGAGTGGTTGAGCACTCTGAAAGTCCATGGGCTTCTCCTGTGGTACTTGTACCAAAACCCCATTCCAAAGATGGAAAGAAGGAAATGCGGTTTTGTGTAGACTATAGAGGTCTCAACTTAGTAACCAAAACTGATGCTCACCCTATACCCAGGGCAGATGAGCTCATAGATACACTGGCATCTGCCAAGTATCTAAGCACTTTTGATTTGACTGCAGGGTATTGGCAGATCAAATTGTCAGAAGATGCTAAACCTAAGACTGCATTTTCAACCATTGGAGGCCATTACCAGTTTACTGTAATGCCTTTTGGTTTGAAAAATGCACCTGCCACTTTTCAGAGGTTGGTGAATACAGTCCTGCAAGGCCTGGAAGCTTTCAGTGCAGCATATTTGGACGATATAGCTGTATTTAGCTCCAGCTGGGATGATCACCTGGTCCACCTATGGAAAGTTTTGGATGCCCTGCAAAAGGCAGGCCTCACTATCAAGGCTTCAAAGTGCCAGATAGGACAGGGTAAGGTGGTTTATCTGGGACACCTTGTTGGTGGGGAACAGATTGCACCACTACAGGGGAAAATCCAAACAATCATTGATTGGGTTCCCCCTACCACTCAGACTCAGGTGAGAGCCTTCCTAGGCCTCACTGGGTATTACAGGAGGTTCATTAAGAACTATGGCTCCATTGCAGCCCCTCTTAATGACCTCACATCCAAGAAAATGCCTAAAAAGGTATTATGGACAGCAAACTGTCAGAAAGCTTTTGAGGAGCTGAAGCAGGCCATGTGCTCTGCACCTGTCCTGAAAAGCCCTTGTTACTCTAAAAAATTCTATGTCCAAACTGATGCATCTGAATTAGGAGTAGGGGCAGTCCTATCACAACTTAATTCTGAGGGCCAGGATCAACCTGTTGCTTTTATTAGTAGGAGGTTGACCCCTAGAGAAAAGCGTTGGTCTGCCATAGAGAGGGAGGCCTTTGCTATGGTCTGGGCTCTGAAGAAGTTGAGGCCATACTTGTTTGGCACTCACTTCATTGTTCAGACAGACCACAAACCTCTACTTTGGCTAAAACAAATGAAAGGTGAAAATCCTAAATTGTTGAGGTGGTCCATATCCCTACAGGGAATGGACTATACAGTGGAACATAGACCTGGGAGCAGCCACTCCAATGCAGATGGACTCTCCAGATATTTCCACTAAGACAATGAAGACTCATCAGGTCATGGCTAGTCTTATTGTCCTTCGTTTGGGGGGGGGGGTTGTGTAGGAAAGTACCATCTTGCCTGGCATGTTACCCCCATTTTTCACTGTATATATGTTGTTTTAGTTGTACGTGTCACTGGGACCCTGTTCACCAGGGCCCCAGTGCTCATAAGTGTGCCTGAATGTGTTACCTGTGTAGTGACTAACTGTCTCACTGAGGCTCTGCTAATCAGAACCTTAGTGGTTATGCTCTCTCATTTCTTTCTAAATTGTCACTAACAGGCTAGTGACCAATTTTACCAATTTACATTGGCTTACTGGAACACCCTTATAATCCCCTAGTATATGGTACTGAGGTACCCAGGGTATTGGGGTTCCAGGAGATCCCTATGGGCTGCAGCATTTCTTTTGCCACCCATAGGGAGCTCTGACAATTCTTACACAGGCCTGCCACTGCAGCCTGAGTGAAATAACGTCCACGTTATTTCACAGCCATTTTACACTGCACTTAAGTAACTTATAAGTCACCTATATGTCTAACCTTTACCTGGTAAAGGTTAGGTGCAAAGTTACTTAGTGTGAGGGCACCCTTGCACTAGCCAAGGTGCCCCCACATTGTTCAGAGCCAATTCCCTGAACTTTGTGAGTGCGGGGACACCATTACACGCGTGCACTACATATAGGTCAATACCTATATGTAGCTTCACAATGGTGACTCCGAATATGGCCATGTAACATGTCTAAAATCATGGAATTGCCCCCTCTATGCCATCCTGGCATTGTTGGCACAATTCGATGATCCCAGTGGTCTGTAGCACAGACCCTGGTACTGCCAAACTGCCTTTCCTGGGGTTTCACTGCAGCTGCTGCTGCTGCCAACCCCTCAGACAGGTTTCTGCCCTCCTGGGGTCAAGCCAGGCTTGTCCCAGGATGGCAGAACAAAGGACTTCCTCTGAGAGAGGGTGTTACACCCTCTCCCTTTGGAAAATGGCGTGAAGGCAGGGGAGGAGTAGCCTCCCCCAGCCTCTGGAAATGCTTTCTTGGGCACAGATGTGCCCAATTCTGTATAAGCCAGTCTACACCGGTTCAGGGACCCCTTAGCCCCTGCTCTGGCGCGAAACTGGACAAAGGAAAGGGGAGTGACCACTCCCCTGACCTGCACCTCCCCTGGGAGGAGTCCAGAGCTCCTCCAGTGTGCTCCAGACCTCTGCCATCTTGGAAACAGAGGTGCTGCTGGCACACTGGACTGCTCTGAGTGGCCAGTGCCACCAGGTGACGTCAGAGCTCCTTGTGATAGGCTCCTTCAGGGGTTGCTAGCCTATCCTCTCTCCTAAGTAGCCAAACCCTCTTTTATGGCTATTTAGGGTCTCTGTCTCTGGGGAAACTTTAGATAACGAATGCAAGAGCTCATCCGAGTTCCTCTGCATCTCTCTCTTCACCTTCTGCCAAGGAATCGACTGCTGACCGCGCTGGAAGCCTGCCACACTGCAACAAAGTAGCAAAGACGACTACTGCAACTCTGTAACGCTGATCCTGCCGCCTTCTCGACTGTTTTCCTGGTGATGCATGCTGTGGGGGTAGTCTGCCTCCTCTCTGCACTAGAAGCTCCGAAGAAATCTCCAGTGGGTCGACGGAATCTTCCCCCTGCAACCGCAGGCACCAAAAAGCTGCATTACCGGTCCCTTGGGTCTCCTCTCAGCACGACGAGCGAGGTCCCTCGAATCCAGCAACTCTGTCCATGTGACTCCAACAGTCCAGTGACTCTTCAGTCCAAGTTTGGTGGAGGTAAGTCCTTGACTCACCTCGCTAGACTGCATTGCTGGGAACCGCGACTTTTGCAGCTACTCCGGCCCCTGTGCACTTCCGGCGGAAATCCTTTTTCCATAGCCAAGCCTGGGTCCACAGCACTCTAACCTGCATTGCACGACTTTCTAAGTTGGTCTCCGGCGACGTGGGACTCCTTTGTGTAACTTCGGGTGAGCACCATTTCACGCATCCTTGTAGTGCCTGTTTCTGGCACTTCTCCGGGTGCTACCTGCTGCTGAGAGGGCTTCTTGTCTTGCTCGATGTCCCCTCTCTCTCCTGGTCCAATTTGCGATCTCCTGGTCCCTCCTGGGCCACAGCAGCGTCCAAAAACGTTAACCGCATGATTTGCAGCTAGCAAGGCTTGTTGGCGTTCTTTTGGCGGGAAAACACTTCTGCACGACTTTCCACTGCAAGAGGGATCCCTCTACCAAAGGGAAAGTCTCTACCCCTTTTCATTCCTGCAGAAACCTCAGCTTCTTCTGTCCAGTAGAAGCTCCTTTGCACCCACAGCTGGCATTTCCTGGGCATATGCCCATCTCCGACTTGCTTGTGACTTTTGGACTTGGTCCCCTTGTTCCACAGGTAGCCTAGATTGGAAATCCACAGTTGTTGCATTGTTGGTTTATGTCTTTCCTGCATTATTCCTCTAACACAACTTCTTTGTCCTTAGGGGAACTTTAGTGCACTTTGCACTCACTTTTCAGGGTCTTGGGGAGGGCTAATTTTCTAACTCTCACTATTTTCTAATAGTCCCAGCGACCCTCTACAAGGTCACATAGGTTTGGGGTCCATTCGTGGTTTGCATTCCACTTTTGGAGTATATGGTTTGTGTTGCCCCTATCCCTATGTGTCCCCATTGCATCCTATTGTAACTATACATTGTTTGCACTGTTTTCTAAGACTATACTGCATATTTTTGCTATTGTGTATATATATCTTGTGTATATTTCCTATCCTCTCACTGAGGGGACACTCTAAGATACTTTGGCATATTGTCATAAAAATAAAGTACCTTTATTTTTAGTATAACTGTGTATTGTGTTTTCTTATGATATTGTGCAAGTGACACTTGTGGTACTGTAGTAGCTTCACACGTCTCCTAGTTCAGCCTAAGCTGCTCTGCTAAGCTACCATTATCTATCAGCCTAAGCTGCTAGACACCCTATACACTAATAAGGGATAACTGGGCCTGGTGCAAGGTGCAAGTGTCCCTTGGTACTCACTACAAGCCAGTCCAGCCTCCTACAGTGTCAAAATGTTTGAGGCAATTGTGGGGGTCTGTTGCACTAGTGGCAAAAATGTTGACGATAGTGCAACAAAGTTCAGGGAGGCCCATAGGTTAATATTGGTGCATCATATACTAATTAGGTTAAGTTGAGTTAAGTTAAGTTAAATCAATTAATAGAGCACATCATATACCCGGGGAAGTCTTGGTGCCACAAGTAAAAGGGATGCCTGACATAAAATGTATTGTGTTTGTCTAATATTCATCTGATTTCATATTATGGCTTCTAAGATAACAATGTTAAATGTCATCATTCTGATACACACAGTTTCTGACCTGACAATTCATAGTCATTCTTTAGAAACACTGATTCCCTGTGTGTCTACTGCTTCAGGTTCCAGAGTGAGGGTCTGTACAACTGCAAATAACCCTGCAGATAAAAGTGTCTCTGACAGAGGTTTCTGACTCACAACACTCGGGGTATACCTCTGTTTTGATGGGTGGGGGGAAATTCAACACCTTGGAGGTTCACAAGGGTGATGGGACCAGGTGTAACTTGGATGAGGACAGAGGCCGTCAGATAATTGTGTATTTACATGATATGTTGATTTTGGCCCAAAGCACAGATCAGTTGGAGGAGCAAACGGAAACAGCTGTTCCTATCATAGAGGATCTGGGATTTGTAGTGAACAGGGACAAGTCAAGTCTAGTTCAACAGTACAGCACATTTTTAGGTTTTCATCTTCACTCCTTGATTCATGTGTTGAGATTGACTGTAGAGAAAATTGAAAAATCATGAATGCAGAATCAATTTCACTTCATTGTTTAGCTACGCTTGTAGGTTAGTTATCATCATTAGAATATCGGGCTCTGCTAATATGGAAGTCAAGTCATCTGAGGATGATAAGCCTTCAAAATCTAGTTTCAATTTAGGAGGCTTTAAAGAAACTAGAACAATGAGTGCACAATATGGAGGACTGAAATGGTGGTAGAATATTCAGGGAGGTACCAGAGATGGTCACTGAGTCAGATGCAGGCTTGGATGGTTCAGGAGCGAGGTATGGAGAAGATATAATAAGTGGTCAGAGACAGTGAAAAAAATGCCCATAAGCTCCCTTGGTTCATTTACAGTGAAGGATTTTTCAAAGACTCTGTAGAAGTGCTGTATTTTGCTACAGATAGACAATATTTCTGTATTGAGATATGTCAACAGGGGCTTATTTATAAGACCAGTAGCCTGCTGGTACATCACTTTTTCTGATGCACCGTGGTGCATAATGCAGACCTATATCTACATATATCTATATATAAGTAACTTGGCATGGCTTTGCATGACTTTACATCTATGGTGTAAGGCAACACAGTGCAAGGCTTTACATGGGCATTGTGGCAGATTTTCCCTCCAACGACAATGGCATTTGGCACATTCCTAGAATTATAAGGCGTTGTAAACTTGGACATGCGTCAAAATCTTACACCACCGAGGGGCGGCACAACAACGAGAAATACCTTTATTTCTCCTTCTTGTTTCCTCTTTCTATGTTTGCTGCATTTTGCAGCACAGACAGAAAGAGGAAAAGATGTAAATACTTTTTTGGTGCAGGAAGGTGTCCCTTTCTGCACAGAAACAATCCTGTCTGTGATGCAGGTATCCTTTCACCATGATGCAATAGTGCCTGCCTCGGCGCTATGCAGCCCATTGTGCACCAGTGCAGGGGGGAGGACTGAAAAGTGGCATATCTTCTCGATACATTGCATTTCTGCCGTTTTCTGGTGGTGCACGGCTGTGCAGAAAGGTCACTTGCTTGCTGCCCTATGCCAAGGCACTTGTAAATAAGCCCCTTAAATCTGGAAGTGTATTGTGGTTGGACAAGTAGTTTTAGCATTTTTGCCTTAGGGGGAATGTTGTGTGTTAAGCACAATATGTACCAGGTGCAAGTAACACAGGATCGAAAAAGCATTCAAGGAATCTAAAGGACCTAAGTGATTGGAAGTTGAGCAGGGAAGTGACCCACCAGGGAGAGGAGCGATGGAGTGTATTTGAAATGGATTTGTTTGTCTAAAGCCTGAACACTCAGGTCTGTTGTTTTTCATTTGGGGACCAGACTCAAAAGCACATGGCATAGATGTGCAGGTTTGAAGAAGAAGTCCCCCTCATGCATTTCACCCATGTGCAGTGGTCCTACAGGAGTTGTTTAAAGTGGGGAAAGAAGAAGTGGTCCTAGTACATGTGGTCTTCTCAGGGATGGTTTTCAAGTGCGATAGAAATGTTGATAGACCATCATGTAATGTTACAAAGCTTTCCAGAACTGTTGACGAATGCAGCGGAAGATCTTCCCAAGCTGATCTTAGGGGGACGGTTGCTGTTGACGGCTTGTTGGGTTTTTGGGGAGTCTAGCAGATGCTGAGATTATCTGCGGAGGCTACAGATCTCATTAGGTGGTACTGGTTGCTGAGAACAGCAATGAAATACCAGTTGCCATGAAGACGTAGGGTTTTTTGGTGATCCAGAAGGGGCCTGGATCCCATTTCAGTGGCTCTAATTCATGTCATGAATGTCTTGTACAGTTCGGATGTTTCGGCTGTGAATAACCCTGTGGATAGATCTCCTGCCTGTTAGAATGTATGGAGGTAAAGACTGATAAGATGTGTGTTGTTAGGGGCCCAACCTTCTGGGAGATACCAGTCTTTATGGGGTTCAAATAAAGGTCTGAGGACAGAATGAAATTTTAGGATTGCAAACTTTATCTGAATTCTATGCGAGTGCCTGGAGTCTGATCATCAGACGTTTCCTCAAGGTGTGACCAACTGCAAGGGATCTGATTTTTTAGTAGGAAGAGAACTGAGACAATTTATAGAACTAGTGTTTCAGGCCAAAATTAGATGAACACTAAAACCTGTGATTTCTGAGATGTTAGAAAGATTTGGAGGCCAGGATTGAGAATCAAAGGCAAGTGGGAGAAAAACCGAGGTTACTTTCCTTTACATCACCTCATCACTCAGTTTCTTTACCAACTTTAGGTAGGTGGTAAGGAGGTGATGAAGGAAGTAGGTTTGATTGTGGAGAGGTGGATAGGTTTGGAGAGCATTTTGTGTGCGGAGCACAGGTGAGCAAGGCGTTGATTGATGGAGGTGATTTGAGTTGCCATAAAATGCAGCTATCCCACACCCCTCTTTAGGGAAAGAAAGTCATGACTTTATTAAAGGTAAGGATAATATCCATTCTCCATGATTCTCATCTTATTGGTGGAATATCTTTATGTTTCTCTGCAGATAGAGAATAAGAGAGAACAAATTAGATTTGTGAATTCATTCCGGGGATCAGATGAAGATGTGTTACACCAAGAACTATATAAAAAAGTGACGGATGCCACCCTTGAATTAATCTCAGCCCTGGTGATTTATCAGGCTGCATCCGAGATTGGTGCCCTGCACACTGTACTGTTGGAACCAAGCTACACCTGTCTGATGAGCTAAGAGTGAGACTTTGGGCCAGATGTACGAAGCATTTTTCCAGTCTCAAATGGCACATCAGGCGGTTTGTGACCAAACAAATGCTATTAGGAATCTAAAAAAGGCAAAGCCTGACTCAGTAACTTATTACTGTATCATGTTTTGCTTCTGTGATTCAGTATTAGGGAGTGGCATGTTTGGGGTGTCCTTTCCTAATACCAAATCACACTGGCATGTCTGAATATTTTGCAACCAGAATGCGGTTCAAAAACATACATACTTTACCAACTCCGTGAAGGGGGTAACCATTCGCAAATAGGAAGGCGTCCCCAAGGGACCCCTTCCCCGCTGTGAGTGGGGGTGGTAACATTGTCCCCATCCAGCGTGTTTGATTTCTGCTCCCACATACGTATCTAAGTCTGGCAAGAAGTAACCCAGCAGATTGATCAATGAATGAAGGGAGACGTTTACAAGAAAGTGGCACAGCACCACACTGCGCCACAAGTGGCCTCACTACGCTGTGTCACTTCAGAAATGCAGGGATGCACCGCATTTATGAAAATACGTCTCACCCCAGTTTTTCCCCTAGTGCTGAAGCTAAATGTAGCCTCCAACGCAGGCATCCCTGCACCATAGTACAAGGGTGTCGTGTTGCAGGGAATGATGGTTTAAACAATCAATAATGGTGATTTGTTACTCCTATGTGTGCTGCAGAATGCAGAGGGGGAGGAGGTGGGGCCCACCAGTGCCCCCCTGTGAGCCTGATGCAGAGATGAGTGGCTGGTTCTTCTGAGACCCAGGGAGAGTTTCAGGAGAGCCCACAATAACACCAGGGACAGGTCTGAGCTCTGGTTACCTAAAGCAATGGCACTGGCTGCAGTTTTTGTGTCACTTGTGAATTTATTGAAAGTGGGTTGAGCTGTGAGAGCGCCCCACCTATGCCACTGTATCCACCACTAACACATACAAGTGCACTTCCGATGCCTGTCCAACATCATTGTGAAACTTCAAGATTTCAAACAATGCATTTCAGAAGTAAAGAGTGTCTGTCCATTCAAACTCTTTGGACAATAGTCGTTTTAGACCTACAGAAATAAAACATTAAAAAAGAACATCAGGCATGTCTACATCTTGTTTTCATTCTCTACAATCCACAAGTGATTGACCTGGTGTGGGTTTGGTTTAACTCTGGTCACATCTCACTTTAGGCCCAAACCCTTCAATATGGGGGTCCCCACTCCCGGGGTGACAGTAATCCCAGGGGAGGGGGCACTCCCCCGAGGCTCTGTAAGGAATGAGGAGTTACGAGGGGTACCGGTAGTGTCATGCCCGAGTTCCCTGGTAATTCCTAATGTTCCTGTGCTTTTATATCTTGGTTCTTTTCAGCCACTGAAAGGGTGAAAGGAAAGGATGTGAGGTGTACCATCTGATGTCACTTCAGGGGACCCTTGTATCTGACTCCAATGGGAATCAAGAGGCCACTGGTGATCCGGGTCTGAGAGGTAAGGACTGTGGTTCCTAATTATGAAATATGTTCACTCTTTAGAAAGGTAGCTGGTGAATATTTTTTTCTGTCTTTTTATCTATCACACCTTTCCCATCCCTTCATCATTTTGTCTGTCCTAAGAGTAACCGGTGAAAACGGGCACTTGGTTCTGAGACAAACACATGTAAACTGCTACACAAGAGCACAGCTGTAGATTTTACATTCCTTTTCTCTTGACCTCATAACATTTACTTGGCTTTGAGCCTCAAAGGTTCAGAAACACACCAAGAGGCCTCACTGGTGCCCATTGCTTTGGTAAAAGGTGTTGGCACCAAACACAGCCTTAGAGGCCACCGAGGAGGTGTTTGTGTGAATCAAGAATGTTTTTTTATCCAGACCCTAAGGCTATAAACACCTGAATGTCCCTTCGCTGCTGCCCCCTCCTGAAGGGACCTCTGCACAGGACCAGGAGACAATCAAGGAAAACAGGGTTTAATGAGACATGTGCACCTAAGCTCTCATCATCCTGTCTATTCCTGCACCAATCTAGAGGGAAAAGCACCCACAGGTGTCAGAACCCTGCTTGGAGACTTCAGGTGTAAACATGTTTGTGAGGTGGTCCGTCTCCCAGTGCTTCTGTACATTTTTTAAGAACAGTGTTTGTGTTTTTACTTTAGGATATCTGGTGCCACAGCTGAGGCCCTGAGACACATACCTTAAGGCTACATTTAGCACAGGACACCCATCATCACCTCCCACTGACTCTCTTTATAAGAGCAGCTCCTGGGTTTACATTCACAGAGATGACCACAAGACCCCCCGTCAAGGTCACTCTCAAGGCGGCAGCAGGGAGAAGAAAAGAAGTCTGAGAACAGAAGATACAGGAGCCGCAATCTTCAATGTTTGAGGACAGATCACCCGACACTGGAGGAATCTTCGAGATCTGGGAACAGAACACACGATTCTCTAGTAACTTAAAGCTTTGATGTTTGAGAACTGAACATGTAACATTAGAGGCTGGGATTTTTACAAGGTAAGCTGATAATCTGACTTATCTAAATGTTTTCTCGACATGGCTCCTTCTGTTAGTAACACAGGCTTGGTGGTGATCTCACTACCTTTATTTCTAAATTCAGTAAAGCAATCTCCATATGGCTTGTAGTTGGGGGCCAGAGCCTCACAGGATGATGCTTTATAGATTTAGGGCCTCATTTACGAGGACAGTGGCGGAAGGCTACTCTGCGCCCCCGGATAAGGGCAGAAATGTGGTGTATCTAAGATATGGTGCATTTCTGTCCTCTCCTCCTGCACTGGTACACAAATTGCTGTTGTGCGCCAGCTCAGGTACCCTTGCACCATAGTGCAAGGATGCCTGCGTTGTGGGGACAATTGTTTTTGTGCAGGAAGGGGAGGTGTTTCTCCCTTTCTATGTCTCCCCGTTCATCCCTTCTACAGCACCTTTGAGGTGGCATAAGAATCTGACGCATTCCCAGCTTTGTAAATCTGGAAATGCATCAGATTCTTTCTGGTTCCATGGGTGTTGCATGGGAGCACCCCAAGCAACACGCACGGAGCATCCCTTTCACGCAGATTTATGCATGAAAGGGGTCGTTGGCTTTGTGTGGCCTAAATATGGGTTGGCTCCGGGCCACCGAAGCATAAAAAAAAATTACGCTCCGGTGGCAGTGTGCTGCTAGAGCATTGTAAATGAGGCCCCTAGTGTGTTGTGACTGGGCTATAGATAGTTATGGCACTTAAGTATTGAGATTTGTTCCCAGGACTGAAGCGTTCACACTGGTAGGCCCCATAGAGAGGTGATTGGGGGGGATGTCGTCTATGGAAGGAAGCTGGAGAGCTTAAGGGCTAAACCAGTGCCATTGTAGAGAGTACAAGGTCAGCAGAGTTCCTGGGCACCACAGTATCAGGGTGACAGAGTACCAGACCACTACAGTCCCAGGGAACCTGAGAACCAGATCACCACAGTACCAGGGTACCTGAGTACCAGTTTACTACAATGTCAGGGTACACGAGTACCAGACCACCACAGTGCCAGGGTACCTGAGTACCAGTTTACCACAATGCCAGTGTACCTGAGTACCAGCCCACCACAGTGCCAGGGTACCTGAATACCAGTCAACCACAGTGCCAGGGTACCTGAGTACCAGGGTGACACAGTACCACAGAATAGAGAGTGAAGGGAGATGGACAACAGAGGAAGAACACAGGAAGAATGCAAATACAACTTAGAGAACACAGAGGGACAAAAAAAGAGAACAGAGAGAGAACAGAGAGAGAGCAGAGGGGACAAGTGGGACAAGTGGGAGAGCACTGAGAGTGCAGACCGAGAATTAAGAAAGAACAGAGAGAGAACACAAGGTAAACAGAGAGAGAAGAAAGGAGAATCATGAAAGGAAAGAAAAAGAACTGATAGAAAATGGAACAGAGGCAGATCAGGAAGAACAGAGAGAGAACAGTGGTAAAACACAGGGTCATTACTGAAATAGCTAATGTCATTCCAATACCTCTTACCTTAGGGGCCCAGATAGAGTCACTGAGATCTCTTACCTTTGGAGCCCAGGTACAGTCTCTAAAATCTCTTACCTTTGAGACTCAGGTACAGTCTCTGAGATCTCTTACTCTCGAAACTCAAGTACAGTCTCAGAGATCTCTTACCTTCAGGGCCTAGGTACACTTTCTGAGATCTCTTACCTTCGGAGCAAGGTACAGTCTCTGAGATCTCTTCCCTTCAGGGCTCAGGCATAGACTCTGGGGTATCTTACCTTCAGGGCCCAGATACAGTCTCTGAGATATCTTACCTTCAGGTCCCAGGTAAAGACTCAGATCTCTTCCCTTCAGGGCCCACATACAGACTCAGAGATCTCTTACCTGTGGAGCCCAGGTACGGATACTGTGATCTCTTACCTTCAGGGCCCAGGTACACTTGCTGAGATCTCTCACCTTCAGGCCCTTGTATAGACTCAGAAATCTCTTTCCTTCAGGGCCCAGGAAAAGACTTCGACATCTCCTACCTTTGAGAGTCAGGTACAGACTCTAAGATCTGTTATTTGTGGGGCACAGGCACATGGGTTCCTTTGGCCAGGCATCTTAAAGACTCTGAAATGTCTTATTTTTGTTCATCCAGGAACACTGGTTTATTTGGTATCTCATGGACTAGACAAGACAAGACCAGAATCTGAGCCTCAGAGTTCTAATGTTTTGCTTCATAATTACATATTTCCTACAGCAAATCTTTGGGCTTTCTCACTTGAGGCTGCTTCTGCTAGAAACTCCATGTGCTGCTCTGCGACTCATAAAAGAGAACCTGAAAATTACCAGCTACAATGTGTGCCAATGAGCTGCACTCATCGCCTTGTGACATTTATTCATATTCGCAGCTTTGGGACTGGTCGGATGATGGAAGTGAGGAGATAAAATGTGGGCTCCTGATGATGTCTTTCAACTGGAGCCTTTGTGATGGATTTGCAAGGCTTGTCCCAAGCCCTACCTCCTTCAGGTACATCATGCTGTTTTTCATCTTATTCTCGATGATGCTTCAATGCACTGCCGGAGACGTTTCCGAGCACACACCCCGGTGTAGCCTCCAAACCAGCAAACAGCTGGGCATGTACAAGGCTGGAGACCTCATGATTGGGGCGGTCATACAGCGCCATATGCACAATTTACAGTACTGGAAAGGATTCAGCGAGTTGAAATATCCATGGAAATGCTTCTGGTGAGTAGGGACAGACCTTTCCTTCATGTACTGAGTTCCTGCAGTCATAACATTGCCATCAGTAAAATTAAACTTGCAGTTTGTGGATATCAGAAAAATAGTAAAGTTACAGGAAAGTGTGGTTTATCTTTGTGAATCAGCCCGGAGAGTGTCCCAAGCTGTGTCCCAGAAGCCTGCCCATGCTGAGTGTTCGTGGGACACCACACTGTGCTGCTTGCATGCTGAAACAATGTGAACAGCATGCCTCTTACATGAACACACAGCTTGGCAACCACATTGCAATTTATTACGTCTAGCCATGCAACATCCATGGCTTTTGACACATTCTCACATTTACTAGAAGTTCCAAACCTGAGAATGCGTCAAAATGGTGCGCCTCACCAGAAGAGGTGTAACAAGGAGACTTTTCTATATATCTGCTGATTTTTTACTCTTTCTTCGTGTTCTATGGAATGCGGCAAGTGGAATAAACTAGGACTAAACAATTTTCTTCTCGCTACACCTCACCTGGGGAGGTGAATCTCTTTGCTGCATTACCAAGTTTACCAGATTTGGAAAATCTGGGAATGCATTACAAACTATGGGAATTGCATCAGAAAATAAGTGTGCAATGCCCATGGACCTCCTCCCTTGCACAGAGTAATTGTAGACATCAATCTGAGCTGCACTCAGTGATTCTAGAGTTTTAAAGGCATTCAAAGCCTTGCAAAATGGCTTTGCAGGCTTCACAAATATGACTTAGAGATTTGTGTTACCCATGTAACATTTTGCGGGGTGCAAGCATGATGCAAAGCTCTCATAAATATGCCCTTTGGCGTACTACACACCAGGGTTGAGGCGCTGATACTGTGTGTGTTTTGGGATGCTGCAGGGCCAAACCCTTATCACACTACTGTAATATTTGGGACAGTACAAAGCTGAGTTGCAGTGTTATGGTTCACTGTCCCACATTTGACATCCTGTGTATGGTGATGGCCCGCAAGATTGAACATTACACCAAGTCATTCATGTGCTTACCTTTCCCAGGGGCCACTGGTGCAGAAAAGACTCAGCTTTCCACTCCATTAACACAAATCAACAACTGTGGAAACTGATTTTCAGTTGCAATAATCCTCTTTCACCTCAATGTCCCTGATCCCCCGCACTCTTCTCATCACTTCCATAGAAAGGAGGGCTAGGAGTGAGCATAAAGCACTGTACAAAAACGTGCTTTGCAGAATGTGGGTATGCACTTGCCCGGGCTAGAAGCTGGGCTGCCAGGTGAAGGAATGATGCTTAATGCACAGACAAATTATCAGAAAAATGAATATTTACCAAAAGGACATGTGAAACCAATGCACAGAAGACAGTCATTCACATGGTTATTATGACTTGTAAAATATCTCAAAATGAAGGGGCTTCTATGCTGACCCTAGACGGCATGGGGTTAGCCACTGCTTAGTTCATTAGTTATTAGTTAAATATGTACTTCATGGCCTTATAGTGCCTTTTCTGGCATTCATATTACATGTTTGCAGTAAAAAAGAATCGTTTGCATTCAAACTTTGCTGTGAGAACACTTAGGGCCAGAATTGCACAGGACTTGTGTTGCTTTTGCATCATCCAATGCAACCTATGGCAATTGAGGCCGTCAAGTGGGGTTTACTAATCCACAACAAGCCACCTTGTTAGGCTCTGCATGGTTTTAGTAAATCCAGGATAACACAAGGCTGCACATTCCATCACCTTGTAGCAGAGAGGCATTCCATGCGTGGAGTGTAGACAGTCCCATGCATCCACCCATGGATTTTGGCACATTCCCAGATTTACAAAGAGTAGTAAATCTAGGAATGAGTTGGAACGGTGCACTTTCCAGACCCAGTGCAGGGTGGAGAAATATAGGCCCGTATTTATACTTTTTTTAGCGCTGCATTTGCGCCGCTTTTTGACGCAGAACGGCGCAAACCTACAAAATACAATGGTATTTTGCAAGTTTGCGCCGTTTTTGCGTCAAAAAACGACGCAAATGCGGCGCTAAAAAAGTATAAATACGGGCCATATTTTTTTACTCCTTGCATTACGCATCACACATAGGAAAAGGAAAATGTTTTAAGGATTGTTTTTGTGTAGGAAGGTGGCCCTTCCTGCACAAATACAATTGAGTTTGTAATGCAGGCACCCTTGCACCGTGGCACAAGTGTGCCAGGGTGAGCGCTAGGCAGCACACAGTGCATCAGCAAAAGGTGGCAGCAGAAATGTGCAACATCTTTCTAAATTAGGGGTATTTCTGATGTCCTTCTTTCAAGCAATGCCGCACAGCACATTGCCTTGCTGGGCTGCTTAGCTTGAAATGTTAGCTAATCTGCACATATATATATGTATGTTTCTTGTTGCATGCAGAGAAATGCTTCGTTCTCGGAGTTGCTGGTTTAAATAATCCCAGCATTGCTACTGTCCAAACGCTAACTGTATTTTTTCCTAAAGAGCTGAAAGCCACCATTCTCCTGACATTTATCTCTTCATTACATCCCCCTACCACATCTGCATCTAGTACCATTGCCTTGTGGCATTGATCCCACTTCCATGTGTTCCTCTCTCATCAGTCTGTACTTTCCTCTTCATCCCACTGCATGTATCCCACTTCTTCTGTTCCCACCTACATACCCCATCTATACTCTACTCCTCATCCTATTGTATGTACCCCTCTGCTTCTGTTCACACTCACATGCCCCATCTATACTCTCCTCTTCATCCCACTGCATCTGTTCTCACCAACATACCCCATCTGTGCCCTCCTCTTCACCCCCTTGTATGTATCCCACTGATTCTGTTCTCACCCATATGCCCACATCTGTACTTTCCTCTTCATCCCACTGCATGTATCCCACTTCTTCTGTTCCCACCTACATACCCCATCTGTACTCTACTCCTCATCCTGTTGTTTGTACCCCTCTGCTTCTGTTCTCATCACATACTTCATCTGTACTCTACTCCTCATCCTGTTGTATGGACCCCTCTGCTTCTGTTCTCACCCACATGCCCCATCTGTGTGCTCTTCACCCCCTTGCATGTAACTCACTTCTTCTGTTCTCACTCCATGTGCCCACATCTGGGTTCTCCTCTTCATCTCATTGCATGTGTCCCTCTGCTTCTGTTCTTACCCACATGCCCCATCTGTGCCCTCCTCCTCAACCCTCTGTATGTATCCCACTGATTCTGTTCTCAGCCATATGCCCACATCTAGATTCTCGTTTTCATCTCACTGCGTGTGTTCCACTTCTGTTCTCACCCACATACCCCATCTGTAATCTCTTCTTCATCCCACTGCATGCATCCCACTGCTTTTGCTCTCCCCCACATGCCCCATCTATACCCTCCTCTTTGTCCTACTGCATGTATCCCACTGCTTCTGCACTTACTCCCATGCCCCATCTGTGCTTTCCTCCTCATCCCACTGCATGTATCCCACTGCTTCTGTTCTCACCCACATGCCCAGTTGTACTCTCTTCATCCCACTGCATGTATTCCAGTGAGCTTGTTCTCACCCAATGACCCATCTGTACTCTCCTCTTCATCCCTCTGCACGTACCCACTGCTTCTGTCCTCACCTAGCTGCTCCATCTCTACTCTCCTCTACATTACACTGCATGTATCCCACTGCTTCTGTTCTCACAAACATCTGTACTCTTTTCTTTATCCCAGTGCATCTATCCCACTGCTTCTGTTCACACCCACATGCCCACATCTTTGCTCTCTTCTCCATCCCACTGCATGTATCCAAAAGTGTTTGTTCTCACCCACATGACCCTCTGTACTCTCCTCTTTATTACACTGCATGTATTCCAGTTTTTCTGTTCTCACCCACAAGCCCCGCCTATACTCTGCTCTTCATCACACTCTATGTATCCCACTCCTTCTATGTTCAACAACATGCCCACATATGTACTCTCATTTTTATCCCACTGCTTCTGTTCTCACCACATACTACTCTTCACTCTTCTCTGGATCCCACAGCATGTATGCCACAGCTTCCGCTCTCACTACATGCCCCATCTATACTTCTTCTCTTCATCCCACTGCATGTATTCTCTGCTTCTGTTCTCATCACATGCCCCATCTGTACTCTCCTCTTCATCCCACTGCATGTATCCCACTGCTTATGTTCTCACCCACATATCTCTCTGTACACTCCTCTTCATCACACTGCATGTATCCCACTGCTTCTGTTCTAACCCCCAAACCCCATCTGTTCTCCTCTTCATCCCACCACATGTATCTCACTGATTCTATTTTCACTCACATGCCCCATCTGTACTCTCCTCTTCATCCCACTGCATGTATCCCACTGCTTCTGTTCTCACCCACATACACCACCTGTACTTTTCTCTTTACCCCACTGCATGTATCCCACTGCTTCTATTCTCGCCTACATGCCCACATCTGTACTCTCCTCAATTATCGCACCTCATGTATCCTATGGCTTCTGTTCTCACCCACTTGTCTCATCTCTACTCTCTTCTTCATCTCACTGCATGTATCCCACTGCTTTTGATCTCACCCACATACACCATGGGTTCTCCTCTTCATTCTACTGCATGTATCTCACTGCTTCTGTTCTCACCCACATGCCCTATCTGTACTCTCCTCTTCATCACACTGCATGTATCCTACTTCTTCTGCTCTGACCCACATGCCCACATCTGTACTCTCTCCCTCATCACACTGCATGTATCCCACTGAATCTGTTGTAAACCACATGCCCCATCTGTTCTCCTCTTCATCCCACCACATGTATCTCACTGCTTCTGTTCTCACCCACATGCCCACATCTGTACTCTCCTCCTTATCCCACTGCATGTATCCCACTGCTTCTGTTCTCACCAACATGCCCCATCTGCACCCTCCTCTTCATCCCACTGCATGTACCCACTGTTTCTGTTCTCACCCACGTGCCCCATCTGTACTCTCCTCTTCACCCCACTGCATGTATGCACTGCTTCTGTTCTCACCCACAAGCCCCATCTGTACTCTACTCTTCATCCCACTGCATGTTTCCACTGCTTCTGGTCTCCCAACATGCCCCGCTGTACCCTCCTCTTCATCAAACTGTATATATCCCACTAGTTCTGTTCTAACCCACATGCCAACATCTGTACTCTCCACTTCATCCCACTGCATGTATTCACTGCTTCTGTTCTCACCCACAAGCCCCTCTGTACTCTCATTGTCATCCCGGTGCATGTATTCCACTACTTTTCACCCACATGACCTCTGAACTATCCTCTTCATTACAGTGCATATATTCCACTGCTTCTGTTCTCACCCATATGCCCCATCCGCACTAACCTCTTCATCCCACTGTCTGTATCCCTCTGCTTCTGTTCTCACCAACATGCCCACATCTGTAATCTCCTCTTCATCCCACTGCATGAATCCCACTGCTTCTGTTCTCAAACACATGTCCACATCTGTAATCTCCTCTTAATCCAACTGCATGTATCCCACTGCTTCTGTTCTCACCCACAGGTCCACATCCGTACTCTCCTCTTCATCCCAGTGCATGTACCCACTGCTTCTGTTCTCACACACATGCCCACATCTGTACTCTTCATCCCACTGCATGTATCCCACTGCTTCTGTTCTCACACACATGCCCCATCTGTCCTCTCCTCCTTATCCCACTGCATATATCTCGCTGCTACTGTTCTCACCCACATGCCCCTCTTTGCTCTCATCTTCATCCCACTGCATGTATCCCACTGCTTCTGTTCTCAATCACATGCCCCTTCTGCACTCTCCTCTTCATCCCACTGCATGTATCCCACTGCTTCTGTTCCCATCCACATGGGCCATCTGTACTCTTTTCATCCCACTGCATGAATCCCACTGCTTCTGTTCTCATCCACATGGACCATCTGTACTCTCTTCATCCCACTACATGAATCCCTCTGTGTTGAACCTGGGCCTTTTTGCGGCGTCATCCCAAAACTGTCTGCCTCCTTCCTCCTATTTATTCAGACCTGTTTTTGTTGGCTTTAGGACTCTGGGCACTTGGAGTACCCACTTGCCAGACACAAACCTTCCCTTTTTATACATGCAAGGTTCCCCTAAGGTGGGCCCTAAGTAGTCACATGGGCAGGGTGCAGTGTATGTTAAAGGTGGGACATGTACTGGTGTGTTTTACATGTCCTAACAGTGAAATACTGCCAAATTCATTTTTCACTGTTGCAAGGCCTGTCTCTCTCATAGGTTAACATGGGGGCTGCCTTTAAATAACTTTTAAGTGCAGTTTCCCTTTGAGAGCAGATAGTGTGGAGTTTGCTGTCCCTGAACTCACAATTTAAAAATACATATTTTTGTGAAGTTGGTTTTTAGATTGTTAGTTTGAAAATGCCACTTTTAGAAAGTAGAATTTTTTTTACTTTAACCGTTCTGTGACTCCGCCTGTTTGTGTATTCCCTGTCTGAGTCAGACTGGCAGTTGAGCTGTTTGCACCTCTCCTCTAGACAGTGTTACAAAGGGAACTGGGATGTAGCCTGCATATCCTGATGGGCTATCTGAGCTAGAGTAGATGGATGAGTGGTCACTTACACCTGAATGGGCTGTGCCGGCCCTCACATAATGCAGTCTCCAACCCCCTGGTGTATGTCTGGGCCCAGGCCTGTGCAATGCAGGATCTTGTGAACATTTTCCTTTGAAGTTTGCCTTCTTCAAAGGCAGAAACGGGTATACGTAGTGGACCTCAGACTTTAGATTTCTTCAATATTTTTGATTCAAGAGGAACCTCTACCAAAGAGAAAAGCTGAAGTGCTGAGAAGAAGTGCTGTCCCTGCCTGTGACTGTGCTTTGTAGGGCTATCCTAGAGTTGCTGCTTCTGCCTGTAAAAGGTGTAGGAGGCAGGCCTGGTTTGTGGTGGGTACCTGTGGTACTTACACCATATTCCAGGTCCAGTTATCACTTTATTAGTCAAATGTAGTCAGTGTCTAGAAGCAAGGCTCTCTAGTGGTAGTGTGGATGAGCAGCCAAGGCCTAACTAAAGAAGAAAACAATGGACCCTTTCACTTGTGAGTAAGGAATCTACGCATCACTGACTTTTTCGATGCTCTCTTGCCCTTGCGGCTTTATTTTTGACACAAAGAGGGTGCTTTGTGTAACATCAACGTTTCCATTGTTTTCTATTGAGTAAGACTCTTAGGCCTAGATTTATACTTTTTTTTGCGTCACATTTGCGTCATTTATGACAGTGTAAACTTAAAAAATACAATTGTATTTTGTAAGTTCATGCCACTTTTGCGTCAAAAAGGATGCAAATGTGGCGCTAAAAAAGTTTAAATCAGGGCCTTATTCTTTTGAAAAGTCATAACTTGACTTGATTTAGATAAATATTGCTTATTTTTCTAAACTGGTGTTGTGTCTATTTGTAGCATTTTCACTGTATTACTGTATGTGTTGGTACAAATACTTTGCACATTGCTTTTGAGATAAGCCTGACTGCTTGTGCCAAACTACCAAGGGTGTGAGCAGGGGTTCTCTAAGTGTGTATCTCCATTGCCCTGACTCGAGTGAGGGTCCCAGCTTGGACAGAGTGCAAATAACCTGCCAACCAGAGACCCAATTTCTAACATTGGTGATCAGCAGTGAGGATTGTACTTGTCTTTGTACTTGTCATACAGTGATTAAGTGTACACTACTGTTTTCAGTGCAGACCATTACGCAACCACATACTGTTTTTTTCTCTTATGTTCTCTGTTGTCCTCCTGGAGGTATTGTGACTTTTTGGACTCTGTTTTTTGGTTACACCTGTGAGGCCTTTGCAGAATGGAAGTCAATGTTTGGCACTTGGAGATCTATTCACTGAGGGAGCTAAAACATTTCTGCAAGGAGAGGGGACTGGCTGTGAGGAAAAGGTCCCAAAGGTGGGTTCTTGAGACACCTCTGTTTTAGTATGAGATGAAATGCTGGGAAGCAACCATACCAGATGATTCTGAGGAGGAGGACTACTCTGATGAGGAGGGCAGTGGACCTGAAAGGGAACGAATGTGAAAGGAATGGCTCCTAGCTCAGGAACAAAGGCTGAGAGAACTAGATGAAGAGCTTGAAAGGGCTGAGGCTGAGAGAGCCTTAGTTCTGGAAAAAAAAATGTTCGTAGCTCATGAGCTGAGCCGTGAAGACCTGAAGCTGGAAGCCATGAGGACTGAGCCCAATTCAGATGGTGGCAGCAAAAATCTTATATCCAGTACTGAAGAAGTGCACATGCCCATAGACTTGGGGGCATATTTATACTCCGTTTGCGCCGATTGTTCGTCAAAAAATTTGACGCACAATCAGCGCAAACGTTGCCCCATATTTAAACTCTGACGCCCGAGCCCGCGGACGTCAAAATTCCGCTGTGTGCGTCATTTCTTGGATGCGGCAACCCGCCCTGCGTTAATGATATGCAGGGTAGGTGTTCCCGTCCAAAAAACGACGCAAACGGCTGTGCGTCCTATTTATGCTTCCGGGCAAAAATGACTCTCGGCCGGGATGCGGAGCAAAAAAATTACGCACAGCCCGATTTGCGTCAAAATTTAACACCTGGGTCAGGGTAGGCGTTAAAATGGGGCAAACACACCTGTATTTAATCAGAACACACAGAACAAACAGCGGAGCAGCAGAGCAGCAACAGGGAGACATGGAGGTGATTTTTATCCAGCGTGCACATAGACGCAGAGCCCAGCAGCAACAACAGCAGCTACAACAACACCAGCAGGGACCCCAAAGGCAGCGCAGAAGACAGGAGAGGATATTCCGCCCAAGAACAACCCTGCATGGCCTCAGGGAACACAACATCATACAGAGGTACCGGTTGAACTGGCAGGCCATTCAGCAGCTGCTGCGAAACATTGAACCGCAGTTGGCTCCCACTTTAGTGACACCCCGCACCATCCCAACAGAAACAAAGCTGCTTGCCGTACTTCACCTGCTGGCAAGTGGCTCATTTCAAACAACTGGTGCCCTGGTTGGTGGAATATCACAACCATCATTCTCCGCATTTCTGCCAAAAGTACTGGATGCCATCATTGCCTGACACCCCGCCACATCTGCTTCCCTAACACACTGCAGAAGCAGCAGGAAACAAAACAGGGGTTCTACCTCATCATTGGCTTACCACACGTCCTTGGTGCAATCGACTGCACACATGTACGCCTTGTGCCACCTGCTGCAACAGAACACCTCTACCGCAACAGGAAGCACACACATTCAATCAACGTGCAGGCCATAGTCGATCACCAGGGATTGATCACCAACATCGTGGCTAAATATCCTGGGAGTGTACATGACTCATTCATCTTCCGTCACTGCACCATCAACCAACACTTCCAGGATGGACAGTATGGCAATGGACTACTTGTTGGTAAGTACAGAAACCTACTTATATACACACTGCACAGCAACCCTCTAGGACACACAACACATACAGGACAACAGCAACATCTAGACAGCAACACACTGAGGTCCTTACATCACTAGCCATGTTTCTTAGGTCACCATTGAACCTGTCACACATTGGAATTTACTGTACAGCCTAATGTGAAGACGTTAATGGTTGCCTAAATGTCACCTCGCAAATTGTAAGTGTCACAATGACCTTTACATTAATACATTGCATAAGTTTAAAGGTATGGGATGTAGAGGGTACTTTGATATGAACGTGTTAACAACACTTCCAAATTTAAATGTGCATGGAACTATTATCTCACCCTCAGTGAAGACACACGGACACCTGTATCACAAGTCACAATGCTAGGGAGGGCACACTGTACTGCAAATCCCAAAACATACTGCTGACAAACGGTTAGCAGACAAACACTTGCTCAGCCAAGGAAACAACACAATGCAGATGGTATAGCCTACAAGTATAGGATGTCACATTAGTACACAAAAGAGTCACAGACAACACAAGACAACTACTGCCATTAAAAGTCTTTTCAATAGTGCCAGCTACATCTACATGATCCCATTCTGTGTTTTTCTTTCAGCTGA
The DNA here is from genome assembly GCF_031143425.1 of Pleurodeles waltl. NCBI lineage: Eukaryota > Metazoa > Chordata > Amphibia > Caudata > Salamandridae > Pleurodeles > Pleurodeles waltl. The sequence goes on along the minus strand of NC_090437.1, from coordinate 1,322,999,929 downwards.
TCAGGGGTATGGCATCCAGCCATGGCTAATGACACCATTTGGGAAACCGAGTACTGCTGCATAGCGGGCATACAACGACGCCCATAAGAGGACACGCAGCATTGTCGAGCGGACCTTTGGGATCCTCAAGTCAAGGTTCCGCTGCCTTGACATCACTGGCGGTAGCCTACTATATTCCCCTGAGATGGTCTGTAGGATCATACTCACATGTGCAATATTGCACAACATTTGTGTAAAAAGGAACATTCCCCTCCTCGAACCAGACCCATACATGCCTGAAGACGACGAAGAGGAGGATGGTGGCCTGCAACAGGAGGGGGAACAACCAAACGCGGCTGCTGGAGTGCGTAGGCGCCAACACATTGTAAATAATTTATTTTCATAATTATCACCATCACCACTTAATGCACTATTGTAAATAAACACTGATAACAAACACCACATCATGGTTTGGCCTATTATTTCTGCCCACCTTTAGCTTGAAATATCTGAAGAAGAATGTTGTCTCATTGAGCAATAATGATATAACAATCATGACACAAAAAAATACACCACAAATGTAATGGCCACCATACAATGGTCAAATACACACACAATGTAAATGACAGACATCCTGTACAGTTCACCTTTGAAGGGCAATAGCTGAGGACCACACATATGACTCACATACATGTAGTAAACATGGATCATCGCAGCAGATGGCACACAACTAAAACACCATCACTCAACTATGGGAAAACAGGCCTCATTCATCAGGCAGTTCACATGCTAATGCTTCAGGAACAGCAATTTAGTACTAGACTCTTGCCAACAGTAATTCCAACCACTTACTATCATTGCAATGACTATCTGTCACTAGAGTTATACATAAGCAGAACATACACAGCACAAGTGCTACACCTATGACAAGCATCCAGCACATCACATCCCATCTACATGTCAGCCCTTTTCTAAAAACATTACACACACTTGCAGCTGCTCACACCCCACCTGTCTGAAGAGGTCCCTGGAATGCTGATTTGTGTACACTGAGATTCCCTCATCTACACACACACTCACAAGGGTCATCCAGTGTGCCACACCCTTTCCTATGCCTACCATTGTCATAGTACCATCTCACTGCATGGAACTCAGCTCATATAATACACTGGCCTTGAGTTTATAAACCCTGGTATCACCTGTAGATTGATTCTTCTGTGAAAGGTACTGAAGGCTATTTATCAGCAAATACCATCTGACAGGACTAGTGAGACACAGATGGAGGCCACACCAGTGATCCCCTCCATGTACACCACCCAAATGTACATGCCCCGTCCCTGCTGATGCCTCCTACTGCATACATGTTTGAATTTGAGCTATTACATTATTAAGCTTTGACACTAATGTTGGTGTAGAAAACTTTATCAGGGTTCATGTGTCACCTTCAAAACAACACAGGACATACACAGTGTGACATCTCAACTGTCTACTGCTCCCTCTGATCAGTCCTAGTCAGACCACTTGATCATGTAATTACTGAAAGAACTTGCTCCTGATTGACCCAGCATCCTGTCAGCCTGACTGGCACCTGTCCGTGGGTCACTCTACAGATACCTGGGGTCCACCTATGGACCACACGTGCTGTCCAAAACCTCTTGTACCTCAGACACTAATTTGTCATTAGCCTCATCAATGTATACTCAAATACATAGTATTGCATCATCTGACTGTTATTTGCATCCCATTTATGACAGTGCCCTTGAATAGCCAAATCTCGGCCCTTCCATTGTCTGGCCCTCATTAATGCCTAAACTACAAAGTGTGACAGTGGACCTGGACCATAGTGTATGATGGTGTAAATGGCCTCCATCAAAACCAGCAACCTCAGATAATGTCCATGAAAAGTCAACACATATGAGGACCCTGACTGTTCAAACGCTGAGTAACATTGTTCAAATGATAAAGATGAGTTGTGTGTGTTGAATACCAGCCATTTACTTCTGCACAGAGGCTATGATGTTTCCTGATACATTACCATCCACAGAGGCCAACTGGAGTACAAATGTTGCAATGACACATGCCGGATCCAGACACCTGAGACATTCTCTCACTCAGCACACCAAGGTTGCCCAGTTGAAAGTCTCAGGGTGGGACCATCCATGTGTAGGTGACCATATCCTCAATGGCTTCCCTCAAATTTTGCTACAAACAATACCCAATAGAAACAAGATTAGCTGCCACTAACTCATGAGGAGACCTGGAAGTTACAGTGACAACATACACCCTGACAGTTGATACTGGATCAATATTGGACCACACACATGTACATGTACCATCCAATCAACAAAATATTTGCAAGCAGCCGATCACAGTAGTGTCCCAGTTGTAACCTAGCAGGAAGAATGAAACATGCCACTAAACCAGGTAATGCATAAAGGGCCACATACATCAACAACCTATTTGCTATCATGACATGAGGAACGTTGAGATTTTGCAAAAAATATCAATGCAAAATGGTATGTCAGATTTCTCCAAAGAATCAATAGGGCAAACGTAAAATGGGCAAATGGGATTACAGAATGGCAAACAGTGAATCATACCACATTTGCTTCCATGAGCCTGCTGCTGAAGGTTTAGCATTACTGAATTTGGGAAACCCTTGGATAAATTTGCAAGTCTGGAAGAGAAAACCCTAGGGTGCCGGGGGCCTAAGTCCACCTCTACTGCCCCCCAAATAGACATTATTTATGCACATGTGAAGCACACACATGCATAAGGCGCATGTGTGCCCTACATGTCAAAAGTAAAACACATATAAGATACATTAACTCGTAATTAGGACATGGTTACCCCCTTAAAAAGTGTAGGCGACAATTGCACTACCTATTTGGCCTTTATATAATTTTGATTACCGTGATAAATCTGGACACATTTTTGCTAAGGAATACATCCTGGTATCCCATTCATATTTTAAAAATAGCCATCAGCAATTACCCACATATGTGTACAATGATGAGTAATATCCATTCTGACCAATCATTACTATTGCACTGTGAATACCTTCTATACATCCTATAAGGGACATTTGCCATAGCTAACCCCAAATGTGTATCACTTAGCACCGTTTGGTCATGACAAAATTAATTTCACAATTTGACAAATGAAAGACATATTTGTCATAATGCGTCATATTTCCATGCATACAGCTTGTTCGTCATAATTTTTGACGCACAGGAGTGCAGATAATGCAGAGTCAAAAAATTATTTCAAAAATAGCTATCATAATATCCTGCATAACATGGCCTCCATTTTTTTCCATAATGCGTCATATTTCCACGCATACAGCTTGTGCGTCATAATTTTTGACGCACACGAGTGCAGATAATGCTGAGTCAAAAATATTTTTCATATTTAGATATCATATTTTCCAGCGGCTTAATTTTCAACTCTAGAACTGTAAAAGAAGCCTCAAACAAATATAATAGACCAATGAAGAATTTTTTTTTGACTCTGCATTATGGGCACTCCTATGCGTCAAAAAATATGACGCACAAGCTGTATGCGTGAAAAAATGACGCGTAGTGGGAAAAAACTGGCAGCCATTTTATGCAGGATGTGATGTAATAGGGTATCCTGTTTACAGAATCTGTACAGTGGGTGTACTTTCACTTTCACAGATTATTCTAGACTGTGTGGCTGTGTGGAAAGTGTTGTCCTGTGTATTAGTGCTTTTGTGTCCAGTGTACCATCTCAATTGTGCTTTTGTCATCATTGTCTTGTTGTTGAATACTGTCTGAGTCTGTGTTGTATTATTTTGTCAAGTCCAGTGTTTTATTTATTGTCTGTGGGAGTCTGTTGTGGGCACTGTAATATAGGGGTTAGTTGGGCTCTTCTTCTTAAGTTTTCTTTGTATTTCACCACTCTACCTTTCCCCATTTCTCCCTTTTCCTTTTTCTACAACTTTTTCCCCTTTGTCAGTGCTGACATGTCTGGTAGGCCACAGCTTTCCAGGATGGGTGAGGAGGAATTGGGGGGATTTATATGTCTTGTTTGCCATTTCCTCCCACTCATGCTGGAGGCTGGGGGTAGGGTAGGGTGATACAGGGGTATCACACGGAGGCCCGTAAAGTCCGGTGGGGGAAGGTGCGCCATCACATATATGGTAGCCTTAGGAATGAACATCAACTGAAGCACCGCTGGGCCGATCTGATATCCAGGGAGCAAGATCTGCTGGACCACCTGGGAATCAGGATTGGTGGCCATGTTGGTGAGTACAGATCAATTACATGTGCACAATTTAAAGCTGTGTGGCGACATGTGATGATTGTTACCCAATCTGCCAGATAAGTAGCTGACTGTGTGTAATGCTAGGGATACCTACTGGGTAATTGATGCACAATGTGAAGGAAGACAAATGCTAGCAGTCAGGTAGCTCATGTTTTCTACACATACCGGTTGCCTGTAGCAGTATGTAATGTAGTGCTGCCTTTGTGTCAGACAAGCGACATTTGTAAACCCTACATGATGCTATAAATGAGTGCTGCCTTCACGTCAATTGAAGTTAGCAATGTTGTCCACACATATGTCACATGTGTGTCTGGTTGGTGTGTATGGAAAATGACCACATAGGCTGTTTGAGTTTGAGAGGTCATGCAGTCCTCAAGTAACCAGCTTTTGGATGTCTCTCTTGGATGCACGTGATGAGATGAATGCACCTCTATATTGTTGGGGCATACTAATGGAGGTGCATCTTTGCCACCACATGACTGTCCAGGCCACTGCATGTGTGTAGTAGGGTGTGTAACTGTAGCAGGAGACTCATCCAATGTAAATGTTGCTCATGAATATTTCCATGCAGTATGAGCATGTGTGAAAGGGTTTCATTACTCATATCATATTCTCACATTGTCTTTGTAATTGCAATTGTTTGTCAGTGCACGGATTCTGAGTATATTCTTCCTTCCATGCTTTACAGGTGGACCTGCACCGTACACAGTGGGAGAGGTGGCTCATTTTGAGGACCCCGACACCTACAGTGAGTGTTGCATGTGTGCTATTTTTAATGTTTGCTGGTGATGCATGATGGACTACTGTGTGTTCAACAGAATTCAAGGTTTGATGCGCTGCCCATTCATTAGTATTGTTCCATTAGTGGGATTTCAGTTATCACTTCATTTTGAGTTGACCTATGCTTATCCAGTTCTCAGATTTTGGGTCTGTAGGCCATTCCAGTAGGGCCCGCTATGGGGAATGGGGTGAGTCATGTGGAATACACTGGTTAATGTAAGAGTTGCTCTGGGACTTGTCTTGGACTGAGTCTGCATTTCAGACTGACATTCTCCCAGATAGCTTCAGCAAAAGGCTTGTCTGGAATCTGCTGCTTCCCTAGTTAACGATGGACTGAGTACACTGTAGGTTGGATCTTCCGGGGGCATGTACTTCCACAAGTTGTACTAGAAGTGTGTGGGACTAGAGTGCAATGGCCTAGGTGTACATTCTACTCATGATCATGGGTGTTCTTGCTCCTCTGTGTCTGTAGAAAAATATGCCTCACTGGTAGTATGTGATGTTGGCCTAAGTCAGTACATTTTGACATGTGTGGACCTTGGATAGGACAAGGTTTAGCTGACTCCAATTTGTTGCTAGCCCTTCACTGGTGGTGTGTGTGTGGAGGCAAAAACTTGTTGAGCTTTCTATATACTCCTGGGTGTGCATTGATTATGGGATTGTTGGATGTTCCCCCCCCCTCAAAGACAGCCATTGTTTGGGAATAGGGTACCTAGGACATTAGCAACCAGTATGTTACACATACTTGTGACCATTTGAAACTTTGTTTTGAACCTAGTGTACACACTCGGTTATGGCACATGAGTTCTATACTAGCAAATCCAATTACAAATCGCAGATATTGAGGGTTGTGATTGTTATCACATACACTGACATATGTAGTCAAGGCAATAGGCGGAGGAGGTGCAGCCATAATGTCAGCTGCATTACTAATTATTTTGATGAGAAGTTTAGGCTGTTGTCACCCATCATGTATAGACATGTATATGCTAGGTGTGAGATGCCCTTTGTATGGAGGCTTCCCATGTACTTCCTCTGAGACTTTCAATGATCTATATGGTGATATGAGCTGTTACAACTACAGTAAAAGTAATTTCCAATTGACCCATTGTGCTATTCCACCCAATGCATTTCCTATGGTAAATAGTTGCCCTTTCTCTTCACAGCTGCAAACATGAGTGCCGCACAGAGGCATGATTTTGAAAGGTGGGCCATGAGATACTGGCACATCCTGCAGGTGCAGTCAGGGTTCCGACGGATGGCCCGAAAATACCAGGCGGATCGGGCCTCCGGAGCATGGTGGGCCTCACCACAGGGTGGCCCAACGTTGCCCACTACAGCCACCACCACCACAACCACCAGTTCTCCCCAAGTGGCCCCAGCAACGGCGGGGACAGTTGTCCCTGCCTCTGCAGCACGACCTGGACCCAGCAATATCAGAGCTGCTGGACAGTCCAGTGAGCTACAAACAACTCCCACACAGAGCACCTCTGCCAGCACACAGACAGCAGCAGCACCTCCAATTGACCCTGCGGCATTCCAGCCTTTAGACCGCAAAATGGACAAGTTCATTCGGAAGGTGGACAAGCTGAGCCAAGATGTGGCGTACATAAAGAAGTGGGTCAGGTCCATCAGGCAGACCCTACGGAGGGCCAACCTCTAGGACTTATATGGTCTATTTTAATTTATCCCTCCCCTCTCTCCTCTTTCCTTTTTATCATGATAGGTGGGTTTTGGGGATTAGTGTTAGGTTAGTATAGGTTGTTAGCTTAGTTAGTGTTAGGGAGGAGGGTGGGGGGTCCTTATTCTTTCTATTTTTCATTTTTGGGTGTGTGGGTGGGTGGGGGTCAATGTTGGGATTCCTGTCTGTTTAGAAAAAAAAAAAAAAAAAAAAAAAAAAAAATTATAAAAAAAAAATATATATATATGATTGTTTAGGATAGTATAGTATGTGTTTAGGTTAGTATGTGTTGTCCTGCATGTGTCCTGTCTCATAATGGTGGGTGGGGAGTTGATGTTTAGATCGATTCGTTACATGTGTAGTGTAAGTTTAGCTTAGGCTAGTTAGGGACAGTTGTGGGTTAGGAGTAGTCATATTAGATTAGTATAGGTATGACTTTTCCCTTAGTTGCCTCTGGTGTGAATACTTATGAATAAATACATTGTTAACCCTTTGCATTATGTGTTAACTGCTGCTTGATCATGGCCTTGACATCAGTGTAGGTGATTGTTGTTCTATGACATTTGTGTCCTATGCTACACACCGAAGAAAAAAGAGGTTTAAAATGGCAGCTACCCCTGTGCTAACTTGGTAAGTATCCACCATTTGATAGAACCACCATTTGTAGTTTACATGGATCACAAAGGATTTGTGTTGATGAGTATGTTTTCTACATCACAAAGTGTGCTTCCAGACTTGGTATTGTGGGTAATTTATTAGGTCGGACTGCAGTGTGATGTTCAGGGACATCTTTGTAGATGAGGTGTTGTTAACACTCTTGTCTTCTTGTCTTCATTACTGACATAAATCATGTGTGCAAAAATTCAGCATGACTTCCCTTCCTGGAAATATACTTAGAAAGGGTGATTGATGCTGTGTTTAGTTGTGTTTGCTTAGATTAGACTGAATAATTTAATGTTTTAGTATTGCATGGTTCCCACATTTATCAGCCACCATTAGTTGACTTTGATTGCTATTGATGGAACATTATTCAGTCCAACACAGCATGATTGTGTGTGGTTTGTCCCTTCATCAGTTATTCTCCTCAGGATGGTCAGGCTATGATGCAATCCTGGCCACTGCACAGATGTATCAGACTACATGATGTCAGGACAGTTGTATTGACAAGCTACATGGTTGTCACACAGGCACTTTTGAGTTATCTACTGCACAGTTGATGTGTCAAATTACACAGAGACACATTAGGTTTGCAAGTGCTATTTATTGATAGGTGCTGTAGTGTAAAATGTACATTGTCCATGTTTGCTGAGTCCGTTCTAGTGCATTCTTACATGGTGATCCTACAGAAGGGGTGTGGATGATGCTCCTGACATTCTGGGGTGATGTTACAGACAGTGCAGAGGGACAGGATTTGCCGATTAGTAGGAGAGAGACATTCACTGGCAATGCTGACAAGTCATACAGTGGTTAGCAGAACAGTCATTGAGTATAGTTGTAGTGAGACTGGCATTTGACAAAACGTAGGACCTTGGTCAAAGTAGGCCATGGTGCAGGGACTAGTGCTTCCGGGTACTCTTCCGTGTGAATGTGATCTGTTCCATGTCTTCTTCTTCTGATGTGTGTGTTGCCTGCTTTGTCCTTGTTGTTGTTGGTTGTGAAGGGGCAACACACACCTCAGTGTTAGAAGACGTGGAGTCAGACATCCCAGTGGCTGCTCCCTGTGAAGGTCTTAAGGGCAGTGCTGCAGCAAGGAGGGCCTGCTGGTTTTTGAGAATAGCAGCTACATCACAATGGTAGGCAGCCAGGTCGGCTCTGAGGGAGTCATGATTGCATTTGTGCATGCAGTGGAAAGTTTGGGGTGCGAGGTGTTGTGGTAACTCCCTAACTGCAGTGGTGAATTCCTTTATAGTTTCTTGTAGTCCTTGCAGTATGGATGTTAGGGCTTGCATAGCTGCTGCCTGATCTGCAGATGACATCATGCACGAGCGCACACCCTCAAGACTGGCTGCCATATTTTGCATCATCACCCGCACCTCCTTGGCCAGCTCGTGTCCCCTCCTCAATGCTGTTGTCTGAGCAGTATGACATTTGTGATGTTGCCTTGTTAGCCAGGCGCAGGAAGGACCCTGACAAATGCAGCATGTGTGTGTCCTTAGTGCTGTGTCGCTCCTATTGCTGTTTACTTTGGCTGATGTATGTGACAACTATGGGCATTGACATACTGTATGAGTGTACTGGGGCCTTTGTCTTGTTTCAGCAGATTGTTGCAGATGTCATCCTCACCCCCTAATTTAGGTATGTATGTTCCATGGGGAGGTTACTACCATTGGCTACTATAGCTGCACAGAGATCAGAGGTGTTAGTGTCAACTGTTGTTGCAGTTACATTGCAGTTGTTGTTTTGGCTAGTGGATTGCTGATAGGGCCCTAGTTAATGTAGGAGATATTTTGGCTGACGAGTGCCAGGATGTAAGTTTGACGTAGGGGCCTTCCCTCCTGTCGAGGCTTTCCGTTAGCTCCATTGTTGTCATGACAGGATGCCCCCATGGGACTGTTGTTGGTGTTGTGTTATGTTGTGCCCCAGCTTCTGTATGTGCAGGGCATGCCTCCTTGCCGTGCCTCTTTACCCATGCCACTCCATGTATGCTGAATTACATGCAATGTGTAGTAGGTATTTTCCCCCCTGCTTACAGTCAACATTATTGCATTATAATTCCCCATGCGACTTACCCTGCATGTGCGTTGTCTCGTGGTAGTCTGCACTGTCCTGTCCTTGAATCCCTGTGACGATCTCCTCAGGGATGAGGGCTGCGACCATCTCCTCCATGTGGTCCAGGGCCTCCTGGTGTGCTGGACTCCCCCTCCAGTCTGCAGTGCTGCCTTCCTGTTCCTGGCCATTTTTTCCTTTGTCCTACGTTTGCAGTCATGCCAGCGTTTCTTACACTCGGTGACTGTCCTGCGTACTTCAGCCACACTGTTAATCTTGTCAACAATTTGTTGCCATATGGCCTCTCTGCTACTGATTGGCAACTTAGAGGTGATGAACAGTTGGTGCTGTTGTTCTGTCACCTCTTTAACCAGGATTTCCTGCTCCTCTGCAATGAAGCAACACTTTCTTTTTTTTCTATATATGTCCTGGTTCCTGTATGAATCATCCTGGCTGGTGCCTGGTCTGCTGTCATCTTCCTGGGGTCTGTAGTGGTATCTGGGATCCATTTTGGCTCTCCTCTGCTGAAAGCGCAGTGTTCGCGGGTATTTTTGACGCTATTGCGTTAAAAAAAACGGCGCTTTCCGGGTTGCGCTGTCGTAAATCGACCCACAGTCATTTACGTCGCGTTAACGTCGTTTTCCTTTACGACTTGACGGCGCGATGTGCGTAAAAAAAAAAGACTCCCACCTGTTGATTGCGCTGCCGTGCGTCAAAGTATAAATTTGACGCCCGGACGGCGCATCGAAATGGCGTTAGCCGGCGGTAAAATTTTTGACGCAAAACTGCGGCGGCGCAGCTTTGCGTCAAAAAGTATAAATATGGCCCTTGGTGTCCTACTGGAAGGAGGAGGTTAGCATACACCAATAGTCTCAGTGGGTATGAGGTAGCTCCAGTAGTGTGCAGGGTCCATGAGGTGGATTGGGGAACTGGCATGGGGAGTCATATTCCTTGTAGTGGGAGGGACACTCTACTGGCTCTAGGTGAGAGTGACAGGGACAGGGGTTCCCCTCAGGTAGAGTTCCTGGTTGTGGAGTGTGGAGACACCCCAGAAGAGTGTAGGTTGAGTGTCAGGTACTGTCTCACCAGTCTCAGGAGGGTGATGTGGGGTACTTTTCCAAAGCTGAATCACTGGATGGTTGGATGAAGGGTAGTTTGGTTAAATCATGTGAGGGGCTGTGTGATGTGACTGCTGGAGAGGATATGTTCAGTCCTTCTTTTCTAGAGCTATGCCAATAATAGGTGGAGTGCGAGTTCTCTGACCCCAGGGAACTTGCACTTGAGGCAGACCTCTGAATGAGTACCAGGGAGTCTGAAGATGCATTTGGGGGTGCCCTTGAAGGGAGTGGCTTAGGTATTTCCCAACAAGGTGGGGTGGGGAAGGCTTGCGGTGTCCCAGGTAGGTCCCAGTGTAGTGGGATGGGCGAGGGATCCCATGTCCAGTCACAGAGGAGAGGGAATGGGGTGGTTGAGTCCCAGGGTACCCAAGTTCCAGTCCCAGAAACAGGAGGGTTCTTGTGAGAAAGTAGCCTCTTTCTAGCCTTGTTACCCCCACTTTTGGCCTGTTTGTGAGTGTATGTCAGGGTGTTTTCACTGTCTCACTGGGATCCTGCCAGCCAGGGCTCAGTGCTCATAGTGAAAACCCTATGTTTTCAGTATGTTTGTTATGTGTCACTGCGACCCTGCTAGCCAGGACCCCAGTGCTCATAAGTTTGTGACCTATATGAATGTGTTACCTGTGTTATGACTAACTGTCTCACTGAGGCTCTGCTATCCAGAACCTCAGTGGTTATGCTCTCTCATTTCTTTCCAAATTGTCACTAACAGGCTAGTGACCAATTTCACCAATTTACATTGGCATACTGGAACACCCTTATAATTCCCTAGTATATGGTACTGAGGTACCCAGGGTATTGGGGTTCCAGGAGATCCCTATGGGCTGCAGCATTTCTTTTGCCACCCATAGGGAGCTCTGACAATTCTTACACAGGCCTGCCACTGCATGCTGAGTGAAATAACGTCCACGTTATTTCACAGCCATTTACCACTGCACTTAAGTAACTTATAAGTCACCTATATGTCTAACCTTTACCTGGTAAAGGTTGGGTGCTAAGTTACTTAGTGTGTGGGCACCCTGGCACTGACCAAGGTGCCCCCACATTGTTCAGGGCAAATTCCCCTGACTTTGTGAGTGCGGGGACACCATTACACGCGTGCACTACACATAGGTCACTACCTATGTGTAGCTTCACAATGGAAACTCCGATTATGGCCATGTAACATGTCAATGATCATGGAATTGCCCCCTCTATGCCATCCTGGCATTGTTGGCACAATCCCATGATCCCACGGGTCTCTAGCACAGACCCGGGTACTGCCAAACTGCCTTTTCAGGGGTTTCACTGCAGCTGCTACTGCTGCTGCTGCCAACCCCTCAGACAGGTTTCTGCCCTCCTGGGGTCCAGCCAGGCTTGGCCCAGGAAGGCAGAACAAAGGACTTCCTCAGAGAGAGGGTGTTACACCCTCTCCCTTTGGAAAAAGGTGTTAAGGCAGGGGAGGAGTAGCCTCCCCCAGCCTCTGGAAATGCTTTCATGGGCACAGATGGTGCCCATTTCTGCATAAGCCAGTCTACACCGGTTCAGGGACCCCTCAGCCCTGCTCTGGCACGAAACTGGACAAAGGAAAGGGGAGTGACCACTCCCCTGACCTGCACCTCCCCTGGGAGGTGCCCAGAGCTCCTCCAGTGTGCTCCAGACCTCTGCCATCTTGGAAACAGAGGTGCTGCTGGCACACTGGACTGCTCTGAGTGGCCAGGGCCAGCAGGTGATGTCAGAGACTCCTTCTGATAGGCTCCTTCAGGTGTTGCTAGCCTATCCTCTCTCCTAAGTAGCCAAACCCTCTTTTCTGGCTATTTAGGGTCTCTGCTTTGGGGAATTCCTTAGATAACGAATGCAAGAGCTCATCAGAGTTCCTCTGCATCTCTCTCTTCACCTTCTGCCAAGGAATCGAATGCTGACCGCGCGGGAAGCCTGCAAAACTGCAACAAAGTAGCAAAGACGACTACTGCGACACTGTAACGCTGATCCAGCCGCCTTCTCGACTGTTTTCCTGGTGGTGCATGCTGTGGGGGTAGTCTGCCTCCTCTCTGCACTCGAAGCTCCGAAGAAATCTCCCGTGGGTCGACGGAATCGTCCCCCTGCTACCGCAGGCACCAAAGAACTGCATCACCGGTCCTCTGGGTCTCCTCTCAGCATGACGAGCGAGGTCCCTTGAACTCAGCAACTCTGTTCAAGTGACTCCCACAGTCCAGTGACTCTTCAGTCTAAGTTTGGTGGAGGTAACTCCTTGCCTCCCCACGCTAGACTGCATTGCTGGGAACCACATGTTTTGCAGCTACTCTGGCTCCTGTGCACTTTTCCAGGATTTCCTTTGTGCACAGCCAAGTCTGGGTCCACGGCACTCTAACGTGCATTGCACGACCTCCTGAGTTGTCCTCCGGCGGCGTGGGACTCTCTTGTGCAACTTCGGGGGAGCACCGTTTCACTCCACTTTGTAGTGCCTGTTCTGGCACTTCTGCGGGTGCTGCCTGCTTCTGAGAGGGTTCCTTGTCTTGCTGGACACCCCTTCTGTCCCCTCACGCAATTGGTGACATCCTGGTCCCTCCTGGGCCACAACAGCATCCAAAAACCCTAACCAAGAGCTTTGCAGCTAGAAAGGCTTGTTTGCGGTCTTTCTGCAGGAAGACACTTCTGCACGACTCTTCATGATGTGGGACATCCATCCTCCAAGGGGAAAGTTTCTAGCCCTTGTCGTTCTTGCAGAATCCTCAGCTTCTACTGTCCAGTGGCAGCTTCTTTGCACCAACAGCTGGCATTTCCTGGGCATCTGCCCACTCAAGACTTGATCGTGACTTCTTGACTTGGTCCCCTTGTTCCACAGGTACTCTCGTCTGGAAATCCATTGTTGTTGCATTGCTGGTGTTGGTCTTTCCTGCAGAATTCCCCTATCACGACTTCTGTGCTCTTTGGGGAACTTCAGTGCACTTTGCACTCACTTTTCAGGGTCTTGGGGTGGGCTATTTTTCTAACCCTCACTGTTTTCTTACAGTCCTAGCGACCCTCTACAAGGTCACATAGGTTTGGGGTACATTCGTGGTTCGCATTCCACTTTTGGAGTATATGGTTTGTGTTGCCCCTATCCATATGTGCCCCCATTGCATCCTATTGTAACTATACATTGTTTGCACTGTTTTCTATTGCTATACTGCATATTATTGGTATTGTGTACATATATCTTGTGTATGTTTGCTATCCTCATACTGAGGGTACTCACTGAGATACTTTGGCATATTGTCATAAAAATAAAGTACCTTTATTTTTAGTATATCTGTGTATTGTGTTTTCTTAGGATATTGTGCAAGTGACACTAGTGGTACTGTAGGAGCTTCACTCGTCTCCTAGTTCAGCCTAAACTGCTCTGCTAAGCTACCATTTTCTATCAGCCTACGCTGCTAGACACCCCTATACACTAATAAGGGATACCTGGGCCTGGTGCAAGGTGTAAGTACCCCTTGGTACTCACTACAAGCCAGTCCAGCCTCCTACAGTTCCATGCGTGAATGCCAGGAGGGGAGCCTAGCCTGTACCATAGAGTCATCTGCTGAGAGACCCCATAGTGTCAGGAGAACTTGGGGTGTTGCTGTAGCCAGCATCCCACCAGTTCTAGTTTCAGGCAGTGCCACTCCTAGGGAGTGGGTGCAGAAGTCCAGACAGAGGGTTGAGAAGGGGTTGTGGGCCCCAGTGGAGAACCTGGAGGGTCAGCTCTAGGTCAGAGCTCCAGAGGAATGACCTTGGTAATATCATTTCTGGGCTGGGGGGAATCCAGGCTCTGCCAGGTGGGCAGGGGTCAGGAGACAGGCACCATCCAGACTCTCATGTAGCCCTTGGAGAAGATGTTTCCCTTGTGAGGGGTAGGTGTGATCCCCAGGAAGTTCTGGATTGCTAGGCAGTGGTCCAGCCTGATGGTACAGACCTGGGCCTAGAGGGTCAGGAGCAGGGGGTAAACTCTGACCTGATGGGGGGCGGTTTGCCCAATCACCCCCCGTGAGACTTCTAGGGGTACTCTCCATGGTGGGGGTGCAGAACCCTGGGAATAGGGGCAGGGGAGGGAGAGACTCACCCCTGACTCCAGTTCAATCCAAGGGTACAGATCCTGGATTAAAGGGCTAGGTTCAGGGTATCCCCCCTTGCCTGGGGGGAGGGGCTACTGCTGACAATGCCCCTATCACGTTGGAGTCTGCGGAGGCACTCCTAGTAGGTGGGGTGCAGGACCCCAGAAGGAAGGATAGGGGGAGGGAAGCCTCATCCCTGACCCTGGTTCATCCTGACTGTACAGACCCCAGGTTGGAAGACCAGTTGCAGGTTAACATCCCTGCACTGGTGGGAGAATTGAGCAGGACTACTTCCACAAGCACCTTGACAGTTCTGGATTCTGGGGGGTCTGTCATAGTGAGGGGTGCAGGACTCCAGAAGGAGGGGGAGGGCTGCCATGCCCTGACCCCTTACCAGCCTAAGGGCACAGACCCTGGACAGAGGGACAAGTGCCAGGAATCTATCCCTGAATGGGCAGGAGAATTGTGCAGGGCTATTTCTACTTGCAGCCTGACAATTCTGGACTCTGGGGGTGCCATTTATAGAGGCAGGATACAGAGCCCCAGAGGGGTGAAACAGTGTCAGACTGCTATCCCTGATCTGGAGGAAGGGAGAGTGGTCAAAGGGTGGCAGGCACCTGGGGCTACTTCCTTCCACTCTCCAGAGTCTCAGTGATTGATGAGCCCTGAAAGGCCTTTGGCCTGCTCTCATCTCTGACAGCTGTCAGGTGCCACTGTGCTTTGCTGTCCTGGTCGACAGAGTTGCCCCTGGGGGGAAGGAGTCACACCCGGGGGTGGAGTGGGCCACACCACTATGTTGGCCCTGGTGGTACTATCTACCCCCTGGGATGCATCTTTGAGCAAAGTAAGGTCAGGTGCTGCACAGATAGTATCCGCAGGGAGGGGTTCCCCATGGGTTAGCTTAGAGGGCCCTGTAGGAGGCTGGCCTGGTGTGTGGTGGGTACATATGGTACTTACACCTTATACCAGGTATCCCTTATTAGTGTAGTGTGGTCATTGTCTAGAAGCCAGGCTCTCTAGGGGTAGCTGTGGATGAGCAGCCAAGGCTTATCTAGGAGACATGTAAAGCTCATGCCACTGTACCACTGTAGTCAGACTTAGTACTCACACACATCAAAGAAAACACTCAGGGGGTCATTACAACCCTGGCAGACAGTGTTAAAGCTGCTGTAAGACCGCAAACAGGCCGGCGGAACAAAAAAGGGAATTCTGACCGTGGTGGAAACTGCCAACATAGAAAGCCACTTTAATACTCCGACCGTCACGGCGGTACAGACAAGCAGCGCGGTGGTCACCGCCAACAGACAGGCGGAAGACAAAGTACCGCCCACAGTATTACAACAGGCCAATCCGCCACCTTTTCCGGGGCGGACTCACCGTGGATAAAAACACGGCGGAAACATCTTTTGCAATGGGAAAATGCTCACCTTAACACACTCCACGAGGAAGGAGGGCACCATGGAGCCGGAACTCCAAATACTCCCTGCGATTGTCTTCCTGCTCCTCTACGAACATCAGCAACGGCGGTGCCGAAGACAACGGTGAGTACTGCACCTACGACATAGGGGAGGGGGGAGGCAAAAGTCAGGCACACACACACGCAACACCCCCACCCCCACCCCGACCCTCGCACACTACAACACACACACCAATGCATTTCCAAACATCACAGTAACAACCCCCAACCCCCCGGAAGAATGCAAAGACAAAAGGAAATGAGTACAACCATTGTAATGTATCAAACTAGAGTATGCTCATATATACATAAATATATACACATTACAATTATATACATCACAATTAGTAGTGCAGGTATGCACAATTCAATGTCCGTGGACCACTGGGCCCAAAATGCATGGGCGAGGCCCACACCCGATACCTGTCCAGAAACGGAGAGAACACTGCAGGGGCATCAGATAGAAATACTACAGGCACCTCAGGGAGAAGGAAAGGGGGGCACCTCAGCTGGATGACAGCACCATGCCAGATCCACGACGGGGATCAATGCCCAGTGATGTATCCTGGGGAGTGCAAAGCCACAGTCTCTCAAGTCTCTCCAGTGGGTGGTTTGCCCACTGCTTTATCCTGGGGAGTGCAAAGCCACAGTCTCTCAAGTCTCTCCAGTGGGTGGTTTGCCCACTGCTTTATCCTGGGGAGTGCAAAGCCACAGTCTCTCAAGTCTCTCCAGTGGGTGGTTTGCCCACTGCTTTATCCTGGGGAGTGCAAAGCCACAGTCTCAAGTCTCTCCAGTGGGTGGTTTGCCCACTGATTGGTCCTGGGGAGTGCAAAGCCACAGACTCTCAAGTGGATAACATTCTACACTGGTTCTGGAGGGGGACTGGTGCCCAGAGTGCTTCATCCTGTTAAGGACTCAGGTAGTGGATGCTGTTCTCCACTGATTCTGGAGTGGGACTGGTGCCCAGAGTGCATCACGCTCCCCGTGACGGTCCCAGTTCCGTCACTGTTCCAGCCGCACATGAGCTAATGATGCTTGAGTTGGCGGTGCTTGCCCTGTTCAGTGGTGCTTGCCATGGCGGTCTTTGCCCTGTTCAGCGGTGCTTGCCCTGTTCAGCGGTGCTTGCCATGGCGGTCTTTGCCCTGTTCAGCTGTGCTTGCCCTGTTCAGCGGGGCTTGACTTTGCTGTCTCTGACCTGTGCAGCGGTGTGTGCCATGGCGGTCCCTCATTGCCCAGTGGGGCTGTGGCTGGCGGGGCCCTCCTGGGCACTGATGCTGGCGGTGGTCTCCAGACCAGTGACGATAGTGCTGCCCTCCTGGGCACTGACTCTGGCGGTGGTCTCCGGACCAGTGATGATAGTACTGCCTTCCTGGGAACTGACTCTGGCGGTGGTCTCCGGACCAGTGACGATGGGGCTGGCGGTGGAGTCCTGGCCAGCGGGGAGGATGGCGGCCTTCTCCGCCGTGCTGCTCTTCTCAGACTTTGGCGACTTCTTCCCCACCTTGGTAGGAGTCACAATTGACTCAACACTCCCCCCGGGACCCTTGTGAGCGGCTTTGCTGGCAGGAGTCTTCCCCCTCTCCCGTCGGGCACTGTCCAACTTCTGGTGCTTCACAGGGGGTGGACTGGCAGTGCTTTGGCTCCGTGTCACACTGGCTGCCCTGGTGCCCGGTGCACTCCACATACCTGTAACAGGCATAACTGGTACCGGACTTTTCTTGGCTAAGGTGCTAGTACGGGACCTTTGAATTGGAGGGTGGGGGTGGTGGGACAGAGGTCAATGTTGCTCAGGAAAAGTTTGTGACGAACACTGGGATGGGTCGCTGGAGGGGGTCTGGGAGTGGAGGAAGAGGAGGTGGTTGTAGGAGGTGTAACTTTAGATGATTTGGGTGCAGGTGCATGTTCTGGAGGCTGTCGTGAGGTGGATGGATGTTGGGTGTGTGTGTGCCCGCATTTGTGTACTTTGGGAGGGCGTGTCACAGACACACTGGTAGAGGACACAGGCGACGTGTAAATGGTAGTGGGGGTGGTAAGTGCAGGTGAGCGGGGTGTGGTGCTGGGTGTTCTGGTGCGAGTCCTAGTGGCTGTAGTGGTAGTGTATTCAGGTGAGAGTGTAGATGACACTGGGAGGGAGGAGGGAGACGACGAGGAGGGGGACACAGTGGAGGCAGTGGATGTTGTTGTGTCTGTATGTGGGTGATGCTTGTGTGATTGCCTGTGGGAAGTGTGGTGCCTATGTTTGCCTGAGCTGCCCTTGTGTGTTGACGTGTGTGCAGGCTGGTCTGATGGTGTTCTTGGGATAGGCTGGGGTACAGGGGATTGGGTCTGGGTGGAGGAAGTTGGAGGGGGGAGGCTAGACACAGGAACAATGGCTGCCATCAGTGCTGAGGCCAGAGATTGCAGGGTTCGATGATGGGCAGCCTGACCAGAATGAATACCCTCCAGGAATGCATTAGTGTGTTGCAACTCCCTTTCTACACCCTGGATGGCATTCACAATGGTAGACTGCCCAACAGTGAGGGACCTGAGGAGGTCAATGGCCTCCTCACAGAGGGCAGCAGGGGTGACAGGGGCAGGGGCTGAGGTGCCTGGGACGAAGGTGATGCCCACCCTCCTGGATGATCGGGCACGGAGCGAAGGCTGAGGGGCTGCTGGGAGGGCATTGCTGGTAGGGGGTGTGGCGGCTGTACCTGTAGAAGTGGGGGGCACAGATGGTGCCGCCACCACAATGGAGCTCCCATCGGAGGACGAGTCCGTGTCGCTGGTTGCAGATCCGGTGACCTACGTGAAGCTCCCCTCGCCCTCCGTCCCACTGGTGTATTCTGAGTCCGTGGTGTGGCCCTCCATGGCCATGTGGGATGCAGCCCCCTCGTGCTCCGGTGCCACTGTACCTCCGCCTGATGATGCTGATGCACAGAAGAACAGGGAGAGCACAAAAAGGGATGGGGAAACAGAAGAAAGACAGGTTGAGTGCATGGCTTACCACTACCATTGGCGGACAATACAGACACAGCATCCCCCTGCACTACGCCGTGCTCTTGGCCTCCACAGATGCAGTTCCTGGGATATGGCCTACATGGTTATGAGTGTCATCTGCCCACATAGATGACACAGGGGCATGTATACCTGTACTTGGCACTCTACAGAGGTGGGGTGGAGTGCCACATGGCCTGTATTACGGAGGGGACTAGCCTACGGAACTCGCCCTGGACTAGGGAAACCCACAGCCCTCCTCCGCCACCCAGACCTCTCCACTGCGCGCAAAGTCAGCAGAATGAGAGTGTACTCACCCCCTTGTGTCTGCTGTGATGCCCTCATGCGCCCATCCAACTCAGGGTAGGCCACCGCCAGGATCTAGAACATCAGGGGGGTCATGGTGCAACGGGCACCCCTCCCACGTTGGGAGGCCATCCCCAGCTGAGCCTCCCCGGTCTTCTTGCTCCAGCGGCGAATGTCCTCCCATCTTTTCCGGCAGTGGGTGCTCCGTCTGTGGTGGACCCCCAGGGTCCGGACGTCCTTGGCGACGGCACGCCAAATATCCTTCTTCTGGTGGGCGCTGACCTACATGACATGTACAGGGGAAGAAGAGAAGTCATTAGCAACTGCACCGTCGAAGTGAGTGGCCCACATCCCTGCCCTTGTCATGTGGCACATGCAATCACACTCCTTCATGCTCGCAGAACTCTGCCCCCTTCCTACTTACATCCAGCCCTCTCCACCCAGACATAGCCCATACAACTTGCACCCTATGTACTCACCTGTTGGTCTGGAGGACCGTAGAGTAGCGTGTACTGGAGGAGGACCCCGTCCACAAGCTTTCCCAACTCCTGTGCAGTGAAGGCAGGGGCCCTTTTCCCAGACGCACGTGCCATTGTCTCTTCCAGACTGAGGTCACAGCAGCACTTGCAGTGTAGGTCCTCTCCTGTCGAAGATCAGGTATCGAGTGATTGAACGGATAGAAAATGGCGGTGACGTCCGCGGCGGTGACGTCCGTGGCGGTGCATACCATCACCACGGCGCACTTCGTCATTGGCTCCTGGGACCCATAGGGTCCAATGTTAACCAATGCAGCATTGCGCTGCGGTCTACGACCGCCTACCGCGACGGTGTACAATGCCAGCGCAGTTACATCACATCCCATTGTCCCACTTTAGAGGTCAGGCATCTGCTATTTCAGGGTCCCACATGGCTTCATTTACAACTGCGTCACACATACCTAGGCCTGGACTCAACACACATACAGGAAGATTTTTGTATTTTGTGTCGTGTTCTGTGTAGCTGTTAGTACATACCTCAGAATTGGTTGACTCTGTGGTCGCTGTTGTCCTTCCTAGGCACTGTCAGCTGGGACATGTGATGAGATGGCGGAATCCTCTGGTGTTTCACTGCAGCTGCTACTGCTGCTGCTGCCAACCCCTCAGACAGGTTTCTGCCCTCCTGGGGTCCAGCCAGGCTTGGCCCAGGAAGGCAGAACAAAGGACTTCCTCAGAGAGAGGGTGTTACACCCTCTCCCTTTGGAAAAAGGTGTTAAGGCAGGGGAGGAGTAGCCTCCCCCAGCCTCTGGAAATGCTTTCATGGGCACAGATGGTGCCCATTTCTGCATAAGCCAGTCTACACCGGTTCAGGGACCCCTCAGCCCTGCTCTGGCACGAAACTGGACAAAGGAAAGGGGAGTGACCACTCCCCTGACCTGCACCTCCCCTGGGAGGTGCCCAGAGCTCCTCCAGTGTGCTCCAGACCTCTGCCATCTTGGAAACAGAGGTGCTGCTGGCACACTGGACTGCTCTGAGTGGCCAGGGCCAGCAGGTGACGTCAGAGACTCCTTCTGATAGGCTCCTTCAGGTGTTGCTAGCCTATCCTCTCTCCTAAGTAGCCAAACCCTCTTTTCTGGCTATTTAGGGTCTCTGCTTTGGGGAATTCCTTAGATAACGAATGCAAGAGCTCATCAGAGTTCCTCTGCATCTCTCTCTTCACCTTCTGCCAAGGAATCGAATGCTGACCGCGCGGGAAGCCTGCAAAACTGCAACAAAGTAGCAAAGACGACTACTGCGACACTGTAACGCTGATCCAGCCGCCTTCTCGACTGTTTTCCTGGTGGTGCATGCTGTGGGGGTAGTCTGCCTCCTCTCTGCACTAGAAGCTCCGAAGAAATCTCCCGTGGGTCGACGGAATCGTCCCCCTGCTACCGCAGGCACCAAAGAACTGCATCACCGGTCCTCTGGGTCTCCTCTCAGCATGACGAGCGAGGTCCCTTGAACTCAGCAACTCTGTTCAAGTGACTCCCACAGTCCAGTGACTCTTCAGTCTAAGTTTGGTGGAGGTAACTCCTTGCCTCCCCACGCTAGACTGCATTGCTGGGAACCACATGTTTTGCAGCTACTCTGGCTCCTGTGCACTTTTCCAGGATTTCCTTTGTGCACAGCCAAGTCTGGGTCCACGGCACTCTAACGTGCATTGCACGACCTCCTGAGTTGTCCTCCGGCGGCGTGGGACTCTCTTGTGCAACTTCGGGGGAGCACCGTTTCACTCCACTTTGTAGTGCCTGTTCTGCGGGTGCTGCCTGCTTCTGAGAGGGTTCCTTGTCTTGCTGGACACCCCTTCTGTCCCCTCACGCAATTGGTGACATCCTGGTCCCTCCTGGGCCACAACAGCATCCAAAAACCCTAACCAAGAGCTTTGCAGCTAGAAAGGCTTGTTTGCGGTCTTTCTGCAGGAAGACACTTCTGCACGACTCTTCATGATGTGGGACATCCATCCTCCAAGGGGGAAGTTTCTAGCCCTTGTCGTTCTTGCAGAATCCTCAGCTTCTACTGTCCAGTGGCAGCTTCTTTGCACCAACAGCTGGCATTTCCTGGGCATCTGCCCACTCAAGACTTGATCGTGACTTCTTGACTTGGTCCCCTTGTTCCACAGGTACTCTCGTCTGGAAATCCATTGTTGTTGCATTGCTGGTGTTGGTCTTTCCTGCAGAATTCCCCTATCACAACTTCTGTGCTCTTTGGGGAACTTCAGTGCACTTTGCACTCACTTTTCAGGGTCTTGGGGTGGGCTATTTTTCTAACCCTCACTGTTTTCTTACAGTCCTAGCGACCCTCTACAAGGTCACATAGGTTTGGGGTACATTCGTGGTTCGCATTCCACTTTTGGAGTATATGGTTTGTGTTGCCCCCATCCCTATGTGCCCCCATTGCATCCTATTGTAACTATACATTGTTTGCACTGTTTTCTATTGCTATACTGCATATTATTGGTATTGTGTACATATATCTTGTGTATGTTTGCTATCCTCATACTGAGGGTACTCACTGAGATACTTTGGCATATTGTCATAAAAATAAAGTACCTTTATTTTTAGTATATCTGTGTATTGTGTTTTCTTAGGATATTGTGCAAGTGACACTAGTGGTACTGTAGGAGCTTCACTCGTCTCCTAGTTCAGCCTAAACTGCTCTGCTAAGCTACCATTTTCTATCAGCCTACGCTGCTAGACACCCCTATACACTAATAAGGGATACCTGGGCCTGGTGCAAGGTGTAAGTACCCCTTGGTACTCACTACAAGCCAGTCCAGCCTCCTACAGTTCCATGCGTGAATGCCAGGAGGGGAGCCTAGCCTGTACCATAGAGTCATCTGCTGAGAGACCCCATAGTGTCAGGAGAACTTGGGGTGTTGCTGTAGCCAGCATCCCACCAGTTCTAGTGTCAGGCAGTGCCACTCCTAGGGAGTGGGTGCAGAAGTCCAGACAGAGGGTTGAGAAGGGGTTGTGGGCCCCAGTGGAGAACCTGGAGGGTCAGCTCTAGGTCAGAGCTCCAGAGGAATGACCTTGGTAATATCATTTCTGGGCTGGGGGGAATCCAGGCTCTGCCAGGTGGGCAGGGGTCAGGAGACAGGCACCATCCAGACTCTCATGTAGCCCTTGGAGAAGATGTTTCCCTTGTGAGGGGTAGGTGTGATCCCCAGGAAGTTCTGGATTGCTAGGCAGTGGTCCAGCCTGATGGTACAGACCTGGGCCTAGAGGGTCAGGAGCAGGGGGTAAACTCTGACCTGATGGGGGGCGGTTTGCCCAATCACCCCCCGTGAGACTTCTAGGGGTACTCTCCATGGTGGGGGTGCAGAACCCTGGGAATAGGGGCAGGGGAGGGAGAGACTCACCCCTGACTCCAGTTCAATCCAAGGGTACAGATCCTGGATTAAAGGGCTAGGTTCAGGGTATCCCCCCTTGCCTGGGGGGAGGGGCTACTGCTGACAGTGCCCCTATCATGTTGGAGTCTGCGGAGGCACTCCTAGTAGGTGGGGTGCAGGACCCCAGAAGGAAGGATAGGGGGAGGGAAGCCTCACCCCTGACCCTGGTTCATCCTGACTGTACAGACCCCAGGTTGGAAGACCAGTTGCAGGTTAACATCCCTGCACTGGTGGGAGAATTGAGCAGGACTACTTCCACAAGCACCTTGACAATTCTGGATTCTGGGGGGTCTGTCATAGTGAGGGGTGCAGGACTCCAGAAGGAGGGGGAGGGCTGCCATGCCCTGACCCCTTACCAGCCTAAGGGCACAGACCCTGGACAGAGGGACAAGTGCCAGGAATCTATCCCTGAATGGGCAGGAGAATTGTGCAGGGCTATTTCTACTTGCAGCCTGACAATTCTGGACTCTGGGGGTGCCATTTATAGAGGCAGGATACAGAGCCCCAGAGGGGTGAAACAGTGTCAGACTGCTATCCCTGATCTGGAGGAAGGGAGAGTGGTCAAAGGGTGGCAGGCACCTGGGGCTACTTCCTTCCACTCTCCAGAGTCTCAGTGATTGATGAGCCCTGAAAGGCCTTTGGCCTGCTCTCATCTCTGACAGCTGTCAGGTGCCACTGTGCTTTGCTGTCCTGGTCGACAGAGTTGCCCCTGGGGGGAAGGAGTCACACCCGGGGGTGGAGTGGGCCACACCACTATGTTGGCCCTGGTGGTACTATCTACCCCCTGGGATGCATCTTTGAGCAAAGTAAGGTCAGGTGCTGCACAGATAGTATCCGCAGGGAGGGGTTCCCCATGGGTTAGCTTAGAGGGCCCTGTAGGAGGCTGGCCTGGTGTGTGGTGGGTACATATGGTACTTACACCTTATACCAGGTATCCCTTATTAGTGTAGTGTGGTCATTGTCTAGAAGCCAGGCTCTCTAGGGGTAGCTGTGGATGAGCAGCCAAGGCTTATCTAGGAGACATGTAAAGCTCATGCCACTGTACCACTGTAGTCAGACTTAGTACTCACACACATCAAAGAAAACACTCAGGGGGTCATTACAACCCTGGCAGACAGTGTTAAAGCTGCTGTAAGACCGCAAACAGGCCGGCGGAACAAAAAAGGGAATTCTGACCGTGGTGGAAACTGCCAACATAGAAAGCCACTTTAATACTCCGACCGTCAAGGCGGTACAGACAAGCAGCGCGGTGGTCACCGCCAACAGACAGGCGGAAGACAAAGTACCGCCCACAGTATTACAACAGGCCAATCCGCCACCTTTTCCGGGGCGGACTCACCGTGGATAAAAACACGGCGGAAACATCTTTTGCAATGGGAAAATGCTCACCTTAACACACTCCACGAGGAAGGAGGGCACCATGGAGCCGGAACTCCAAATACTCCCTGCGATTGTCTTCCTGCTCCTCTACGAACATCAGCAACGGCGGTGCCGAAGACAACGGTGAGTACTGCACCTACGACATAGGGGAGGGGGGAGGCAAAAGTCAGGCACACACACACGCAACACCCCCACCCCCACCCCGACCCTCGCACACTACAACACACACACCAATGCATTTCCAAACATCACAGTAACAACCCCCAACCCCCCGGAAGAATGCAAAGACAAAAGGAAATGAGTACAACCATTGTAATGTATCAAACTAGAGTATGCTCATATATACATAAATATATACACATTACAATTATATACATCACAATTAGTAGTGCAGGTATGCACAATTCAATGTCCGTGGACCACTGGGCCCAAAATGCATGGGCGAGGCCCACACCCGATACCTGTCCAGAAACGGAGAGAACACTGCAGGGGCATCAGATAGAAATACTACAGGCACCTCAGGGAGAAGGAAAGGGGGGCACCTCAGCTGGATGACAGCACCATGCCAGATCCACGACGGGGATCAATGCCCAGTGATGTATCCTGGGGAGTGCAAAGCCACAGTCTCTCAAGTCTCTCCAGTGGGTGGTTTGCCCACTGCTTTATCCTGGGGAGTGCAAAGCCACAGTCTCTCAAGTCTCTCCAGTGGGTGGTTTGCCCACTGCTTTATCCTGGGGAGTGCAAAGCCACAGTCTCAAGTCTCTCCAGTGGGTGGTTTGCCCACTGATTGGTCCTGGGGAGTGCAAAGCCACAGACTCTCAAGTGGATAACATTCTACACTGGTTCTGGAGGGGGACTGGTGCCCAGAGTGCTTCATCCTGTTAAGGACTCAGGTAGTGGATGCTGTTCTCCACTGATTCTGGAGTGGGACTGGTGCCCAGAGTGCATCACGCTCCCCGTGACGGTCCCAGTTCCGTCACTGTTCCAGCCGCACATGGGCTAATGATGCTTGAGTTGGCGGTGCTTGCCCTGTTCAGTGGTGCTTGCCATGGCGGTCTTTGCCCTGTTCAGCGGTGCTTGCCCTGTTCAGCGGTGCTTGCCATGGCGGTCTTTGCCCTGTTCAGCTGTGCTTGCCCTGTTCAGCGGGGCTTGACTTTGCTGTCTCTGACCTGTGCAGCGGTGTGTGCCATGGCGGTCCCTCATTGCCCAGTGGGGCTGTGGCTGGCGGGGCCCTCCTGGGCACTGACGCTGGCGGTGGTCTCCAGACCAGTGACGATAGTGCTGCCCTCCTGGGCACTGACTCTGGCGGTGGTCTCCGGACCAGTGATGATAGTACTGCCTTCCTGGGAACTGACTCTGGCGGTGGTCTCCGGACCAGTGACGATGGGGCTGGCGGTGGAGTCCTGGCCAACGGGGAGGATGGCGGCCTTCTCCGCCGTGCTGCTCTTCTCAGACTTTGGCGACTTCTTCCCCACCTTGGTAGGAGTCACAATTGACTCAACACTCCCCCCGGGACCCTTGTGAGCGGCTTTGCTGGCAGGAGTCTTCCCCCTCTCCCGTCGGGCACTGTCCAACTTCTGGTGCTTCACAGGGGGTGGACTGGCAGTGCTTTGGCTCCGTGTCACACTGGCTGCCCTGGTGCCCGGTGCACTCCACATACCTGTAACAGGCATAACTGGTTCCGGACTTTTCTTGGCTAAGGTGCTAGTACGGGACCTTTGAATTGGAGGGTGGGGGTGGTGGGACAGAGGTCAATGTTGCTCAGGAAAAGTTTGTGACGAACACTGGGATGGGTCGCTGGAGGGGGTCTGGGAGTGGAGGAAGAGGAGGTGGTTGTAGGAGGTGTAACTTTAGATGATTTGGGTGCAGGTGCATGTTCTGGAGGCTGTCGTGAGGTGGATGGATGTTGGGTGTGTGTGTGCCCGCATTTGTGTACTTTGGGAGGGCGTGTCACAGACACACTGGTAGAGGACACAGGCGACGTGTAAATGGTAGTGGGGGTGGTAAGTGCAGGTGAGCGGGGTGTGGTGCTGGGTGTTCTGGTGCGAGTCCTAGTGGCTGTAGTGGTAGTGTATTCAGGTGAGAGTGTAGATGACACTGGGAGGGAGGAGGGAGACGACGAGGAGGGGGACACAGTGGAGGCAGTGGATGTTGTTGTGTCTGTATGTGGGTGATGCTTGTGTGATTGCCTGTGGGAAGTGTGGTGCCTATGTTTGCCTGAGCTGCCCTTGTGTGTTGACGTGTGTGCAGGCTGGTCTGATGGTGTTCTTGGGATAGGCTGGGGTACAGGGGATTGGGTCTGGGTGGAGGAAGTTGGAGGGGGGAGGCTAGACACAGGAACAATGGCTGCCATCAGTGCTGAGGCCAGAGATTGCAGGGTTCGATGATGGGCAGCCTGACCAGAATGAATACCCTCCAGGAATGCATTAGTGTGTTGCAACTCCCTTTCTACACCCTGGATGGCATTCACAATGGTAGACTGCCCAACAGTGAGGGACCTGAGGAGGTCAATGGCCTCCTCACAGAGGGCAGCAGGGGTGACAGGGGCAGGGGCTGAGGTGCCTGGGACGAAGATGATGCCCACCCTCCTGGATGATCGGGCACGGAGCGAAGGCTGAGGGGCTGCTGGGAGGGCATTGCTGGTAGGGGGTGTGGCGGCTGTACCTGTAGAAGTGGGGGGCACAGATGGTGCCGCCACCACAATGGAGCTCCCATCGGAGGACGAGTCCGTGTCGCTGGTTGCAGATCCGGTGACCTACGTGAAGCTCCCCTCGCCCTCCGTCCCACTGGTGTATTCTGAGTCCGTGGTGTGGCCCTCCATGGCCATGTGGGATGCAGCCCCCTCGTGCTCCGGTGCCACTGTACCTCCGCCTGATGATGCTGATGCACAGAAGAACAGGGAGAGCACAAAAAGGGATGGGGAAACAGAAGAAAGACAGGTTGAGTGCATGGCTTACCACTACCGTTGGCGGACAATACAGACACAGCATCCCCCTGCACTACGCCGTGCTCTTGGCCTCCACAGATGCAGTTCCTGGGATATGGCCTACATGGTTATGAGTGTCATCTGCCCACATAGATGACACAGGGACATGTATACCTGTACTTGGCACTCTACAGAGGTGGGGTGGAGTGCCACATGGCCTGTATTACGGAGGGGCCTAGCCTACGGAACTCGCCCTGGCCTAGGGAAACCCACAGCCCTCCTCCGCCACCCAGACCCCTCCACTGCGCGCAAAGTCAGCAGAATGAGAGTGTACTCACCCCCTTGTGTCTGCTGTGATGCCCTCATGCGCCCATCCAACTCAGGGTAGGCCACCGCCAGGATCTAGAACATCAGGGGGGTCATGGTGCAACGGGCACCCCTCCCACGTTGGGAGGCCATCCCCAGCTGAGCCTCCCCGGTCTTCTTGCTCCAGCGGCGAATGTCCTCCCATCTTTTCCGGCAGTGGGTGCTCCGTCTGTGGTGGACCCCCAGGGTCCGGACGTCCTTGGCGACGGCACGCCAAATATCCTTCTTCTGGTGGGCGCTGACCTACATGACATGTACATGGGAAGAAGAGAAGTCATTAGCAACTGCACCGTCGAAGTGAGTGGCCCACATCCCTGCCCTTGTCATGTGGCACATGCAATCACACTCCTTCATGCTCGCAGAACTCTGCCCCCTTCCTACTTACATCCAGCCCTCTCCACCCAGACATAGCCCATACAACTTGCACCCTATGTACTCACCTGTTGGTCTGGAGGACCGTAGAGTAGCGTGTACTGGTGGAGGACCCCGTCCACGAGCTTTCCCAACTCCTGTGCAGTGAAGGCAGGGGCCCTTTTCCCAGACGCACGTGCCATTGTCTCTTCCAGACCGAGGTCACAGCAGCACTTGCAGTGTAGGTCCTCTCCTGTCGAAGATCAGGTATCGAGTGATTGAACGGATAGAAAATGGCGGTGACGTCCGCGGCGGTGACGTCCGCGGCGGTGCATACCATCACCACCGGCGCACTTCGTCATTGGCTCCTGGGACCCATAGGGTCCAATGTAAACCAATGCAGCATTGCGCTGCGGTCTACGACCGCCTACCGCGACGGTGTACAACGCCAGCGCAGTTACATCACATCCCATTGTCCCACTTTAGAGGTCAGGCATCTGCTATTTCAGGGGCCCACATGGCTTCATTTACAACTGCGTCACACATACCTAGGCCTGGACTCAACACACATACAGGAAGATTTTTGTATTTTGTGTCGTGTTCTGTGTAGCTGTGGGTACATACCTCAGAATTGGTTGACTCTGTGGTCGCTGTTGTCCTTCCTAGGCACTGTCAGCTGGGACATGTGATGAGATGGCGGAATCCTCTGGTGTACCGACCTCTTGTGGACCTGTTGACAATGGAGGAGCGACATTTAATCATCACCTACAGGTTTGACCGTGCCACAATCCAGGAACTGTGTACCCAGTTGGAGCCAGACCTTATGTCACCAATCCGACATCCCACAGGAATCCCCCCTCAAGTGCAGGTGCTATCAGTGCTCCATTTCCTAGCAAGTGGGTCATTTCAAACAACAGTGGCCATGGCATCAGGGATGTCCCAGCCTATGTTTTCCAACGTGTTGTCCAGAGTGTTGTCTGCCCTGCTGAAACACATGAGGAGCTACATCGTTTTCCCTCAGGTGGAGGATTTGGCTACTGTTAAAGGTGACTTCTATGCCCTTGGACATATCCCTAACATCATAGGTGCCATTGTTGGGACCCATGTAGCTCTGGTCCCCCCCCCACAGGAGTGAACAGGTGTACAGGAACCGGAAAAGTTATCATTCGATGAATGAACAGATGGTATGTTTGGCAGACCAGTACATCTCGCAGGTAAATGCTATGTTCCCTGGCTCAGTGCATGACGCCTACATCCTGCGGAATAGTAGCATTCCTTATGTGATGGGTCAACTCCAGAGGCACCGGGTGTGGCTATTAGGGGACTCTGGTTACCCCAACCTGTCATGGCTATTGACCCCAGTGAGGAATCCCAGGACCAGGGCAGAGGAACATTACAATGGGGCCCATGGGCGGACTAGGAGGGTGATCAAACGCACCTTTGGCCTCCTGAAGGCCAGGTTCAGGTGCCTGCATATGACAGGTGGTTCCCTATTCTACTCACCAAGGAAGGTGTGCCAGATCATCATTGCCTGCTCTATGCTTCACAATCTTGCTTTGCGACGCCAGGTGCTTTTTCTGCAGGAGGATGGTCCAGATGACGGTGTTGTGGCAGCTGTGGAGCCTGTGGACAGTGATGAGGAGGAAGCTGAGGAAGAAGACATTGACAACAGGGGCTCTGTCATACAGCAATATTTCCAGTGACACACAGGTGAGAACACTTTCTTTACTAGTACATTTACTTTCACACTTCTACCTCTATCCTGTCTGTCACTTTGAAGCAGTATTTGGTAACTGAGTTGTACATTTCCATTACGGTTTCACAGGTGTGGTTACCAACGTGTGTCATCTGCTTGTATCCTTCATGGACTTGTGATGTGTGACATAGGTATGTTGACATTACATTTTTGAACGGATTTTGTCATTGTCATAGCTAATACACATTTTCAAAATCACAGACTGACTCCAGAATGTTTTGTGCTTCAAGGGTGTTTATTGAAGTGCTAATTATTGGAGGGGGTGGCAAAATGGTGATGGGTGATGGTGGAGGAATGTCCATGGCAGAGTCCAGTCTATTAGTCTCACAGGTGCTTTGCCCATATGGGCATAGGAAGTGGAGCTGGGGCTGTTCCAATATGGACAGGGTAACAAAGTGGGACAGTGGGATGACAATCAGGGTGGTCTCATTTCCTGGCGTGGGTCTTGCCATCTTGCTCTGTCCTGTTCCTGGATCTCAGGGATCGCTTGCAGGGTGGTTCTCCGTCTGCAAGGGGTGGGGTGCTGGTGTGGTGGTCCTCTGGCGGGGCGTCCTGTCCACTAGCGCCGGCGGAGGTGATGGGCAGTTCATCGTCCAGGCTAGTGTCATGGGCCCCTTGGAGTGCCACAGTGTCCCTCATGGTCTTCTGTATGTCCTTCAGCACCCCTACGATGGTGCCCAGGGCGGAACTGATGGTTCTGAGTTCCTCCCTGAACCCCAAATACTGTTCCTCCAGCAGGCGCTGGGCCTCCTGAAACTTGGCCAGGACCGTAGCCATCGTCTCCTGGGAGTGGTGGTATGCGTCCATGATGGAGAGTGGGTTCCCTTGGCCTGTCCGTCCCCTGTCACACAGCAGCCCTCCCAGTTCCCCTGTGTTCCTGGGCCTCCGTCCCCTGGACCGTGTGCCCACTACCACTGCCCCCAGGTCCCTGTTGTGTTGGGGTGGTGGGTTATCCTGGGTTCCCTGTAGTGGTGGACACACAGCTGATTGACGTGTCCTGGGAACCGAGGTATGGGCCCGCTGGGGGGGTGCTGTGCTGGTGTTACCAGAGGGTGGAAGGTCAGTGTTGGGCTGTGCCTGTGCGAGGGGAACCGACTGTCCCGAGGCCCACGATGGTCCGGGCTGGTCATCTGGATCCAGTTGGCCAGAGCTGCTGTCATCACTGTGTGCCTCTTCTCAGGGTGGGGTAGAGATGTCTGGACCCTACTGTCTGGTGATGTTACGTAGTGGTCCTGCAGGGGTATAAAAGCATGATTATTGCATCTGTGTGTGTCATGGTGTGCAATGGGTGGGTGAGCGTGTACCCCAGTGCAAGCATTCCTGTATGGGGGCTTGTGTGATGATGGTTAGGGGGTGTTATGGGTATGTGCAGTGGGCATGCTTTAGTGCTGGGTGTCCATGCTTTGTTGTGTCATGCAGGGCTTGGTGTCGGGATGGGTGGTTTGTGTTATTAGTACATTAGTGAGAAGTTGGAGTGATAGGGGAGGGGGGTGAGGATGGGGGTGTGTGATAGCATGCAGGTAGGGTGGGGGATATGATAGTTAAGATTTGACTC
The DNA here is from genome assembly GCF_031143425.1 of Pleurodeles waltl. Classification (NCBI taxonomy): domain Eukaryota; kingdom Metazoa; phylum Chordata; class Amphibia; order Caudata; family Salamandridae; genus Pleurodeles; species Pleurodeles waltl. The sequence continues at coordinate 1,322,968,354 of NC_090437.1, read as the reverse complement.
ACCAGTGTCCATTCCTCCACCGACTCCTCTGAGGCCCTCTGGATGCATAATGGTCAAGACCTGCTCCTCCCATGTTGTTAGTTGTGGGGGAGGAGGTGGGTTTCCGCTGCCAGTCCGCTGAATCGCAATGTTGTGCCTGGAGACCACGGAAAGCACCTTCCCCCGTAGGTCGTTCCACCTCTTCCTGATGTCCTCCCGATTTCTTGGGTGCTGCCCCACTGCGTTGACCCTGTCCACGATTCTTCGCCATAGCTCCATCTTCCTAGCTATAGAGGTGTGTTGCACCTGTGATCCAAATAGCTGTGGCTCTACCCGTATGATTTCCTCCACCATGACCCTGAGCTCCTCCTCCGAAAACCTGGGGTGTTTTTGGCATGCCATGGGGTGGTGTAGGTGATGTGTGGGGTGGTGTATGTGGTGATGAGTGTGGTGATGTGTAGTGGTGTGGGGTGTTTTGTGCGTGGATGTTGTGTGGGTGATGGTGTTGTGTGCCTCTGTGTGGTGGGGTTGTCTATTGCTGTGCTCTCTTTTTGTCGCCTTAGTCTCTAATTTTTGGTCGTAGGGGTTTGTGGGTGATGTGGGTGTGTGTTTTATATTGTATTGGGTGTGTGGGAGTGGTGTGTGTATGTGTATCAGGTGTGTGTATTTTGAATTGTCCAATGTGGCTGTGTTTTGGAGATTTGTGTGTATTTTGAGCGCGGCTGTGTGTACCGTCAATGGAATACCACGGTTGAAAGACCGCCGCGTGGATTTGTGGGTCGTAATAGCATGGGTTTGTTTCTGTTGGAGTGACGGTGGAGGATTTGTTTTCGCCAGTTTATCACTGACCTTTGGTGTGGCGGACTTGTGTGGGTGTCTGAATTTCGGCAGATTGCGAGATGTGGGTCATAATAGCTGTGGCGGAATTCCGCGGGCGCGGCGGTGTATTGGCGGTCTTCTGCACGGCGGTAAGCAGCTTTTACCGCCAATGTTGTAATGACCCCCTCAGTGTTACAAAAATAAAGGTACTTTATTTGGGTGACACAAATACTAAATATACCATAGAGACTATACTCCCTTAGGAGGTAAGTAATACACAAATTATGTACACCAGTATGCAGAAATAGACATAAAAACTGTTAGAAAAAAAGTGCAAATAGTGAAAATCACAATAGCTAGAAATGAGCCTAGGGGGAGCACATACCATATATTAACAAAGTGGAATGCGAAAGTCGGTCCCCCACCTAGGCAAGTGTACTGTGTAGAGGGGAGCTGGAAATACTAGGAAAGCCCAAAGGTAAGTACTACAACCAAACCCAGTGACCAGGAAAGCAGGAGTAAATTACAGTATCTTTCCCAGAACACACAGAGAAACGAGAACAAATATGCAAAACCCAGAAGAGACCGCAAGACACCAACAGTGGATTCCAGGACAAGAAGACCTGTGGAAGACGGGGACCAAATTCAATAGGCACAGAAGATTTCTGGAAGAACAGGAGCCCCTGCTAACTCGGATGAAGGTGCAAAAGAAGAACCAGCAGTGGAGAAAAGACATCAATACTGCACCCAAGAAGACCAAGTTGGGTTCCTGAAGGGTGCAAGTGATGTCCCACACCAGATAGAGGATTGCAGTTGGATTTGCATCGTCGAAGTCTGCCAACAAGCCTTGGCACACGCTAAGCTTGTGGTTAGCAGGAAATGGCTCTACTGGTGACCAGGAAGGACCAGGTGACTCTAGCCAGGAGGGATAGTCAGAGGGGGCCCTTAGCAACTCAGCGAGCCCACAGAAGACCAGGTTGCACAGACAGGAGTCCCACAGCATGGGGATGAGAAGGCTGCAGAAGAGGCCCACGCAGCTCTACAACAAAGTTTCCCACACTGTCGGAGAACCACTCAGGAAGCTGTGCATTGCAGGATTGGTGGGGGCCAGAGCTATAAGTTCCAAGTGTCAGAGTACCTTCATTTGATTCCCTCAGGAGCAGATGACTAGTCCTCAATTCCCAACCCAAGCTACTCGCAACAAAATAGAATCTCGTTTATAGCACCCTGGAATGGGAAAGGAGAATGGGACAAGAGAGACTGCCTCAGCAGGTATGCTTCTTCTTCTTTCAGTTCTATCTATGTGACTCTTCTATATTGTTCTTGAGGCGAGACCTAAATAAATCACAATCCTTGTTACTAGGGACGCATATTCTTTCTTTAACAACTATAATTTCCAACAATTAATGAATTTCTTTCTTCTTTTAAGCCTTACACTCTTTACTTGAACTTCCTGAGGAATTTGCCTCTCTCCTTCTCTCAACTTATATGTGATTCAATTTGTGGTAAATAGATTACATGCAAGGCTTTTTGAGATTCTGATATATAATCAGTTTGATGTTTGGTCTTGGAATATTAATGTCTCTGTAGGCAAATATTATCAGTTCATATATTGCCTTACTTTCATTTTGTGAAATAATGTTGATTATATATATAGGTGTGTGTGTGTGTGTGTGTGTGTGTGTGTATATATATATATATATATATATATATATACAGATAGTATGTATTCTGTCATTAAACTTGGGAAACTGGAATTCTTATTGACTGTCTCTAAACTTCCTTCTATGTAGCAATACTCTTTGAATGAGGCTTTTCTTATTTATGTTTTCATCAAAACCTTTGAACACATCTTTTACAACATTGTAAAATATTCCTTATACTGTTAGCTCCTCTGAATTCAACCAATGAATCTTTTTTCAGATTTCTGCTAATTGCTCCAACACTTGAAATGTCAAATAAAAAGGTTGTTGACTCCCTTTAAGACCTTTGAATTGCCCTCCTCAAGATTAAAACAAAATTTCTAAGCATACTTCTTATTATGCTGCGGGACGCTTAGAAACATCTTGCTGTTGTCACACTGTAATGTTCATTTGAGACTTACTTAATACTCATTTCAATTCTTTGTACTACGAAGTCTTCATCGGCAATTTTTACCTCAGGGAAAAGCGCTCCAAAATACTGCTGCCAAACTCCAGTCAGGGCTCAGTTGAAGTGTGCAGTGTTCCAGCAGCGCGTGCCTAATCTACTCTTGATCTGGGCAGAGCAACACTAGGATGATAACCAAAGCCGGCTCATCCTGAAGGCCATCTTGGATTCTGCTTCAGCTGCAATATCTGTAATATAACTCGACACAATAGATTCACATGGGGGCGACGCCTCTGCCCTAGCAGATTTCTTTGGAAATACAGATAATTTGCTCTTCTCCCCCTCTTCACAGAGGTGTCTGTGTCTTGTGTAGGCCCTTAATTTTCTCTGAGGATCAGTCCAAGGTGGCATTCATATTTTCTTATCTGACTAGTGATACAGCTGCTTGGTCCATGCCAATTGTTTCTAGAAATGATCTGATTCTATATGATTTTAAAAGTTTTAGAGAAGAGTTTCTGAGGATATTTGATCCGTGAACTGCAGCTCAAACCACGGATCATGAACTTTTAGAAATAAAGCAAGGAAACAAAGATGTATTTACCTACTTGGCTCATTTGAATAAACTCATAGTAGAACTCAACTGGCCAGAGTCAAAGAGGGCTGCAATCTTAACCCTCGGTTATAAGGGTTTGGAGGACATCAGGAGCAAATAATTTTTAACTTGATTGACACCCCACAATTTCAATTGATTTTGGAATTGCCTTGGCTCACTGAGCAAAAACGTAAGATTGATTGGAGTAAGAGAACCATCAAAATGAATTCCCAACACTGTAAAGAAAATTGTTCTCAAGATCAAGTGGGGGTGTCTGTAAAATCCCAGGTGGCTTGTTTAACCTTGCAGGACCCAACAATTTGTGCTATTGAAGCTGTAGAAATTCCAATAGAATATGAGGATTTGGCTGCTGTTTTCAATCAAAGAGAGACTGAGAAGTTATCACTGCATCGCCCGTATGGTTGCAAAATTGAATTGGAGCCAGGGGCTATTCTGCCATGCAGTCGAATATATGCACTAACTGACGCAGAGAATCTTCATCTAAAATGATATTTGGATAAATATCTAGCTAATGGCTTTATTCGTAGCTCCCAGTCTTCAGTCCCTTTCCCACTTTTCTTCATTCCAAAGAAGGATAGGGGTCTTTGGGCCTGTATAGACTACCGAGCCATCAATCAGGCTACCATCAAGAATCGTTACCCGCTACCTCTAGTGTCAGTTCTTCTTGACCAAGTCAAAAATGCTAAAATAGACACCAAATTAGACCTAAGAGGTGCCTATCATCTAATACGAGTAACATCTGGAGACAAAGGGAAAACAGCCTTTTGAACTTGCTGTGGTCTCTTTGAATATCAAGTAATGCCCTATGGGTTGTGTAATGCTCCAGCAGCTTTCCAGCATTTTGTAAATGATATTCTGAGTGAATATCTTGATCGATTTGCAGTGGTATACATAGATGATATCTTGATTTTCTCTGACAGTCTGCAAGATCATGTGTTACATGTCCGATCCATCCTCACAAGATTGTTAGAACACAATCTCTATGTAAAATTGGAAAAGTGTGTGTTTCATGTCGAAAGAGTTGAATTCCTTGGATATTTTTTGTCATCTGAAGGAGTTAATATGGATTCAGCTAAGGTCAAGGCAGTGCGAGACTGGCCACTTCCTTATAATGTTAAGGCGATCCAAAGCTTTTTGGGATTCACCAATTACTATCGAAGATTCTTTCTTAACTTTTCACACACAGTCAGTCCCATCACTGATCTATTAAAGAAAGGAGTGAAGTTTGAGTGGTCCAGAGAGGCAGATGATGCATTGAAATTTTTCAGAGAGGCAGATGATGCATTGATGCATTGAAATTTTTGAAGGATTCTTTTACCACAGCTCCAATCCGTCTGCACCCCAATCCTGAAAAACCCTATTATGTGGAGGCTGATGCTTCAGATGCCGCTATTGGGGGTATTCTGTCTTAATGCCGTAAGACCACAGGACAACTGCATCCAGTAGCTTATTTCTCTCGAAAATTAGCCCTGCCTGAAGTGAATTATTCCATTGCTGATAAGGAACTGTTGGCAGTCAAAGAAACCTTTCGTGAGTGGAGACATCATTTGTTGGGAGCTCGTCATAAAGTTACTGTTTACACTGATCATCGGAATTTACAATTCTTAAGATCTGCTCGCACCCTAACAGCCAGACAATTGCGCTGGTCTTTCTATTTTGCAAACTTTGACTTTGTTGTCACCTTTTGGCCAGGAATCGCCAATGGCAAAGCAGATGCATTGTCTCAAATAGATGTGAACTTACCAAAGGATATTCCAGAAAAAAGTTTGATAATTCCTGAAGAGAAGTGGGTATCCACTATTCATTATGCTGACTTGACCCTAAAGATTCAGGAAGCCTTGACGAAACAATAGATGTCGGAATGGTCTAAGGAAGCACCAGAACTAACTGATTCTGTTCTCACAGACCTTCCCCTCTGTACTCTCCTCTTCATCCCCCAAAGCATGTATCCCACTACTTCTGTTCTCACCCACATGCCCCATCTGTATTTTCTTCTTCATCCCACTGCATGTATCCACTGCTTCTGCTATCACCGCATGCCCCATCTGTATTCTCTTCTTCATCCCACTGCATGTATCCCACTGCTTATGCCCTCACCACATGCCCCATATTAATTCTTCTCTTCATCCCAGTGCATGTACACACTGCTTCTGTTCTCACCACATGCCCCATCTGTACTCTCCTCTTCATCACTCTGCATGTACCCACTGCTTCTAACCTTACCACATGCCCCATCTGTACTTTCTTCTTTCTCACACTGCATATACCCACTGCTTCTGTCCTTACCACATGCCTCATCTGTGCTCTCTTCTTCATCCCACTGCATGTACACACTGTTTCTGTCCTCACCACCTGCCCAATCTGTATTCTCTTCTTCATCCCACTGCATGTACCCACTGCTTCTGCCATCACCACGTGCCCCATTTGTATTTTCTTCTTCATCCCACTGCATGGGTCCCACTGCTTCTGTTCTCACCACATACCCCATCTGTACTCTCCTCTTCATCCCACTGCATGTACCCACTGCTTCTTTCCTTATCACATGCCCCATCTGTACTTTCTTCTTTATCACACTGCATGTACCCACAGCTTCTGCCATCACCACATGCCCCATCTGGATTTTTTCTTCATCCCACTGCATGTATCCCACTGCTTCTGTTCTCACCACATGCCCCATCTCTACTCTCTTCTTCATCCCACTGCAATTACCCACTGCTTCTGTTCTCACCCACACGCCCACATCTGTACTCTCATCATCATCCCACTGCATGTATCCCACTGATTCTGTTCTCACCACATGCCCCATCTGTGCACTCTTGGCACTCCTCTGCTTCTTTCATCTGGAGTCCCATGCCTGTACTCATTCTTTCTACCTGTGCCAACATATTCATTCAGAAGCCTCTCCCTTACTTTCTCTCTCATCAGTCACTTACCCATTCATTCCATTCTTCCAACCAGGCATTTAAGCACTCACCCATACACACATTCACTCTCCTGTTCATTGATCTATGTACTGAGTTATGCATCCTGTCATCCAACATTATACTCGTTATGGAATTCACCTTTCACCTGTAAACAAAACAACACACAAAAGAAGCATTTTGAATTTGCCTTGTTGAAGCTTCTTGTTGGCTGTGCTTCTAAATATGTTGTCTATCTGGGAAGAGTAGACCTATGATAAAATTAGCAAAATCATTCAAAGATGACTGACTGTACATACACATGTAGCCATGTTTAAATGGCTTTTGGCATACATTATTATTGGTTAAAGATTCAAGATCACTGATATGTTGCTTTCAACACGTCTCCCATCTTGATACAGTAATTTGCGTATAAACTGTGATTTTGATGTACAATTTTATACAGCACTCAAATGCCCTAGAGCGTCTTGGCGCTACTCCTGGACTTCCAGACAGAAGAGGGTAGCAGAAACCCAAAGGACGTTACGGGCTAAAAATCTATGGGGGTCATTACAACCCTGGCAGATGGCGGAGAAACCGGCGGTAAGACCGCCAACAGGCTGGCGGTCTTACCTTGGTGTATTATGACCATGGCGGTTACGGCCATGGTCATCCGCTGGTTCTTCGTCCCGTCCGCCAGGGTGGAGACGACCGCCGGGCCGGGTCTCCAGCCCGACGGCCGTCAGTATTCCGCTGGTGGTATTTGGACCTGGCTTACCACCATGGATTTCATGCGGTTTCAACCACCATGAAATCCATGGCGGTAAGCACTATCAGTGCCAGGGAATTCCTTCCCTGGTACTGATAGGGGTCTCACCCACCCCCCAACCCCACCCACACCCGACTCCCTCCACCACACCCCCCACCACCCATGCCACCCCCCAAAGGTGGCAGGGCCTCCCTCCCTACCCCGACCCCCAACATAACATTACTCACACACACCCGACACGCATGCAGGCACCACCAACACACACACGCACACACCCCAACATGCATGCCTACATCCACACACACAGTCAGACACGCACACCCACATTCAAACATGCACGTACACATCCATACAGACATACACACAGCCATACACGCACTCATTCCCATACACACAACACCCCCGCAAGAATACACACATTCACACACCCCCTCTACATACACCCACACACACCCCCATGCAAGCACACAACACACAACACCCCCCCACCGCCCTCCCCTAACGGACGATCGACTTACCTGTTCCGTCGATCCTCCAGGAGGGGACGGGAGCCATGGGGGCAGCTCCGCCAACACCACACCGCCAACAGAACACCGCCACGGCGAATCAGAGGACGTGATTCGCTGGGCGGTGTTCTGTTGGCGTGGCGGTGAAGGTGGAGCAACCTCCACTTCCCTGCCGCCCGCAAGTATGGCTGTTGGCGGCTCTCCGTCAGAATAACGATGGAGAGCAGCCAACAGTCATAATACGCCGAACGGCAAACCGCCTGCACGTCGGTCTTCCGCACGGCGGTCCCTCGGCGGCCTTGCAAAAAGACCGCAGAGGTCGTAATGACCCCCTATATCTTGAGGAACTTTTTGAAAGTCAATAAATCTGAACATTTTTTTATGCTCACAGGAAGACAATTCCACAGTTTAGTAGTCCTCAGAAAGAAACTTTTTGAAAGTCAATAAATATGAACAATTGTTTATGCTCAGAGGAAGCTGATTCAACAGTTTAGTAGTCCTCAGAGGGAACCTTTTTGAAAGTCAATAAATCTGAAACATTTTTTATGCTCAGAAGAAGCCGATTCCACAGTTTAGTCGTCCTCAGAAAGAAACTCCTACCTCTGCAAGTTGCGCGTTTGACTTTGGAGATGACCACAAACTTGGCTGTTGTAGGTCTGAGTGTCCGGGCAGGTGTATACAACACAAATCTATTCCGGAAATACTCCGGGCCGGTGTTATACAGAGGTTTATACTCCAGACCAAGAGCCTTAAATAGTAGTCTCTTAGCTATGTAAGCCATTGTAGCTTGATAAGTGCCTTCAAAACTGATTGATACCTTGGAATACCTAACAAAAGCCAAGCAGGTGCATTGTCTCAAATAGATGTGAACTTACCAAAGGATATTCCAGAAAAAAGTTTGTTAATTCCTGAAGAGAAGTGTGTATCCACTATTCATTATGCTGACTTGACCCTAACAAATACCTAACAAAAGCCGAGTCGCTGCATTCTGAAAAGAAGTCTTGTTTGGACGCCGAGGTACCGAGCATTATCAAGTATTAAACAGAGAAGAAGCTGTAGAATCAATCTGCTGAGTTCACCTTCTTCCAGGCTCTTCTCTTAATGCTTAGGAGTTTAAGCACCCTGCCATTGTTACTTGGGGAGATTAATACTAAACATCACTGCTTTGCAATCTGACCATAGTAACAGAAGATTTCTCATTACGTGGAGCTTGTTATTATTAGAGAACAAACCATACAATGTATGGCCAGCTAGATGTGTAGGATGTTTGGTCAGTTGAGAAAAACCTAAATTGCCATTGTATCCGATAACATCTCAATATTTCTATTCTCAGAATTCTCCAATTAGTAATCAAAGTCCCCAAAACCGTGAAATCCATGGCGGTAAAACTCATTTCCAATCGTGAGTGGAGGTATGGTGTAATTGTCGATATCTATGTCGAAACTCATCCAGGGATAGACGCCCAGAAACTGAGACCTTTTTTATTTGTCAATGCTTGTTTTTTAATGCTATTTTCAAACAAAAAGTTGTACTGCATTCAGACAAGGCAATAAACTCTTAATGTGCCATTTCAATTAAAATTGAAGATGTACTTTGCAGACAATGTTACCTTGGTCTTGAGAAACATAGTGTGAAATTTGTGAAATTTTGGAGCAGGACAGCACAGCAAGTCATGCTGCACTGCCTTCTGTCAAAAAGAAAGGGGAGAACTGCACTGCATCTATGCAATACCACACATTCCTGTCCCTACCATCTATGCTAGTGCCTTTTTGGCTGAATAATGGCAGCGTAGGCACCCTTTCACAATGGTGCAATCAATCAATCAGTCAATCAATCAGGAATTTGTAAAGCGCACTTGAGGGTCTAAAGGCGCTGAGGACGGGGAGGGAGAAGGGGGGGAGGTGCTGTTATTGCTCGAACAGCCAGTTCTTCAGAAGTTTCCTGAAGGTAAGGAGGTCTTTGGTCTGGTAGAGGTGGATAGGAAGAGTGTTCCACTTTTTGGTGGCGAGGTGCAAGAATGATCTGTGCAGGAAGGGGCACTTTCCAACACTAAAACATCCCAGGAGACCTTTTCCTGTTTCTATGTGTGTTGCAGAATGCAGCTCACATAGAAAGAGGAAACAATAAGCAGAAATGAAGATGTTTCTCCTTTTTTCCTTTTTGCACCTCCCTTGTGAAGGGGTAAGGTTTACCACACCTTAGGGTCCATGGAAAACCTCCATGGTGAAGAGTAGAGAAAGACAGCAACTTGTGGGGTCTTGCTTAACTCCATATCTGTAAGGCCATTCAAAGCCACACAAAGGGGCTTTGCATGGCCTCATAGATATGTTGAGAGGTTGCTCAGCCACTGCGTCACTAAAACTGATGTAAAGGCAGAGCAAGGCTCTCATAAATATGGGCCAACATTTTGCAGCTAAATGTTTTGTGTTGATGTTGGGTCTGGGTTCGGTGTTGTTGCTGGTGTTACTGTTTTTGGTGCTGAAATGGGTGTTGGCGTTGTTTCTGGTGTTTTTGCTGGTGTTTTTGCTGTTAGTGTTGTTGGTGTTGCGGTTAGTTATGCAGTAGGTGTTGGTTTCGGTATGGTTTAATATGGTGTTGTGATCGATGTTGTGGATGGAGTCGGTGGTGTTGTTACTGATTTTGGTTGCTATTGTTGGTGCTAGTTTACTGTCTAGGTGCTGGTTTTGGTGTTGTTGGTGGTATTTGTTTAGGAGGTTGTGCTGGTAGTCGTGTTAGTTTTGGTGCAGGAAGCTGTACTGCTTTTGATGCTGGTGTTGTTGTGCGTTTTTGTGCAGGTGTTGGTTTTGGTGGAGGTATTGGTGCGGTGTTGTGGTTCGTGTGTGTGGTTGATGGTGTTGTTGGTGCTGCTGTTATTGATTTTGGTGCTGGTGTTAGTGTTAAATATTGTGCAGATGTTGATTTTGGTGTTATTGCTGGTATTGGTTTTAGTTTGATGCAGGTGTTTGTTATGTTGCAAGTATTAATGTTTTTATGTTGTTGCTGGTGTTGGTGTTAGTTTGGCACAGTTGTTTATTTTGTTGCAGGTATCGATGTTGCTTGTGCTGGTGTTAGTTATGGTGCAGGTGTGGGTACTGATGTTGGTACTGGTGATGCTATTTGCACTGGTACTAGATATGCTCCAACACAGCACCATAAACGGTAGTACACATAACATGTACAAACATGCAGGGGTTTGATGGGGACAGGCTACCACTATGTGAAGAGGTCCAATATTACTGGCAGGTTCCTTTCTCATGGCCGTAGTTATTACAATAGTTGTTCTTTTCACCAGACCTGTTTCAAGTCTGGTGATCTTGTAGCTCTGTGACTTGCAAGTTGCAGAGATGCTTCATGTTTTTGTGGGGTGGGGTGGGGTGGTGCACTGGTGGACCAGGGCAGATTTCTCATAGTATCTCTGAAATTGGTGGGGAAACGTTGAGGTGATCTGCTGCTGCATACAGCAGATGAAAGCAGCACATTTAGGTCATCAGAACAAGAGCACTGCTCTTGAATTGATTAGCGTTTTACAACACAAAAACAAATACTTCCTGTACAGTTCATTACTCTATATTCTTGTTGCTTTGCTCATGTGGAAAGCAGTGACAAAGCTGTAATTTTCTGATGTGTTTCCTGCTCTTTCAGGGGTTCATTTCAGCAGGTTCTGCAGGTCCTGGTCTTCATCTACGCCGTGGAGGAGATTAACAGAAGCCCCACTCTTTTACCAAACCTCACCCTGGGGTACCATATATTTGACTCCTGTGCTAGCGAGATGAAGGCTCTTCAGAGCACCCTGAGCATCATGTCTCAGCAAAATGA